>NC_071267.1:10128838-10728838 GCF_023375685.1 Ictalurus furcatus
GGAGTACAAAAAAAAACAAAAAAACATTTTGTCATGAATTAAAAACCATAGGGTGACAAGGAGCCTTAAGGTCCAGAGAATATTCTAAGCTTGTGTTTATCATTATTATAAATATGCTATGACAGCTATTTGCTGAAAAACAAGAAAATGTTATAGAATAGAGAAACCGTCATGAACAAAATATAGTCATGAACAATCTGTCTTTAGTCCTGTAATCACTTACTATATCTCAGAATCCCCCTACAGTAATTATCTTCGTTGAAGAATTGAGTGTATTGTACAGTAAAACGCCAGATTGTGAACAGTAGCAGCTCCATGTGCCAGGTTATCACTGTCTGTAATTTAGGATCTGTGGCATTGGGGTTATTTTCTCACCCCAGTGAGCGTGCATGTAAAGAGCCTTTACTGTTCAGCCAGAGAGATGGGTAATTGAGTCAAATGAAAATGATATCCAGGATGCAATTTAGTGTTTATTTCTTGGTCAGATGTTTTGAATCTACTTGGAATTTGTGTTGAAGGATTGGATTTGATTAAGCTATCGAGCTGCAAACTTCCTCCGACAGACTCCACGGTTGAGGTAACGAACACATCCCAGCTGTGGATCAAAGATGGCAGCAAGTCAGATGAGAGTCACAGTTAATGTTTTAGTGCCTCATATGCTGCGCAGACCCCAAAATGTGTTTTACTTTCCCAGAAAGCCATTGAGGACCTACAGTTTGAGGAGGAGAAGGTGAACCTCTTGACTAAAGAGAAAGCAAAGTTACAGGTACACGTCGAGGAGGTGAGTACCACAACATTTACGAGACCCTATCCACTTATCCCTAATCAGAATATATGTGTTACTTCTGTTGTTAAGTGTGTTGTTAGGATGTGATATACAGAGCATCATCTTGTGCTGATTGCAAATAATTCTTTAATCCTAAAGCAGATTTTTCAACTAAAATCAATGATTAACTTATATGAATTATTCAGTAACTACAATGCACTAATAATCTAGACCAGTCAATGAGTTTTCTGGGAGTTTATAGAGTTAGATCTGGTTAAAACTGCTCTCTGTGTGATGTATAACTTTGTGATGTGTGTCAGTTGGAGTACCAGCTGGAACAGGAGAGGAAGCAGCGCACTGAGCTGGAAAGGAGCAGGAGGAAGTTAGAGGGAGACAGTAAGAACACCATGGAAAACCTCAGCGAGCTGGGCAGGATGAGGGCCAACCTGGAGGAGCTCATCAAAAAGTGAGTTATTTAGAAGCTCCTTTTTGAACTTTTCAGCACAATGTATCCACTAGAGACAAATCGCTTCAGTAATCATTTGTCTAATGGTTTTAACTTACAAAGGATCTAATTCAGGAAGCTGAACGCCTTTCAAAAGCCATTGGAGTTTCCTAAAGTGAAGTCGAAAGGAGATCTTTGCGCATAAACAGATGGTAGATGTCGATGTCTCAGTTCTGTGGAAAAACAGATGTTGGATGCCTTGTGGCTGCTATAACATGATATCTGCTTGGAGTGCCGTTATCTCAGCTTTGATGAGTTAAAGGCCTTCAGGCCCTCTGAGCTGTTCAGGCTTGTTAGTATGCACTTACCATAGCAGACCCAAAGATAATCCCCAGAACAAAAAAAAGAACCTCCATTCTTTGTAGGATAACCCAGACTTGAGATTTTTCCCTTGTGTCAGTGGATGACATTTGACTTGATGTTTTAATAACCCTTCAACTGTGATATATGATGATGTTTCACAAAACCATATTACATCTGTCTGCTAATTTAGCTATGTCACATACCTCTCTCTCTCCTCTCTCATTCTCCTTCCCCTCCTCTGTGTCCTGTCAGGAGAGATGTAGAGATTAGTGACACCAGCAGCCGGCTGGAGGCCGAGGAGGCACTGAGTGCAGGGCTCCAGAAGAAGAATAAGGAGTTGCAGGTGAGGCATGTGGGGGAGAAGGAGCATTCCTGTCTTTCAGCGCTCCTAAGGTCCCGAACTCTGATTTGTGAGCTTGTGCCTCTCGACGCTCCCCTCCTGTGCTTTGAGATGGTGAAAACATCCCTAAGAACGTGCAGTTTGTCCTGATAATGATCTCTCTGATGTAAATCCCCCTTTAAAAAATGCCCCTTAACAAATGAAAATAGTTACAGTATGGTAGGGTCTTTGGAAAATAGGCAGGTCAAAGATTTTCAGAAGGTAAATTATGTTTGAACGATATAAAAGGTAGGGAAACACTGAAGGGAAATTCTTGGCTCAAAAAGGAAGTTCAATACATATTGGGCAATAAAAACCCCACACACTTTAAACAAGTTGCTGGAAAAAAATAGTAAATTTGCTTGATTGTACAATTGGATAAATTATATTGATGTTCAGTATTTTGCCTTTTTAAAAAACCAGCCAAAAAAAAAAAAACCCAAAACATATATATATATATATATATATATGTTTCTGAATGGGGAGAATGGTGGCTTAGTGGTTAGCGTGCTTGCCTTGTACCTCGGGGTTGGGAATTCGAATCCCGACCTCCACCCTGTGTGTGTGGAGTTTGCATGTTCTCCACATGCTTAGGGGGCTTCCTCCACATACTCCAGTTTCCTCCCCCTGGTTTCCTCCTCCACGTTCAAAGACATGCATTGTAGGCTGATTGGCATTTCCAAATCCCAGTGACAGTCATGGTGCATCACAGGAACACTGTCAGTGAGGTGGGAACACACCCTGGATGGGATGCCAGTCCATTACATGGCACCATGCACATACACATTCACACACTTAGTCATAGCACACCGGGATCCCTGGATCTATGAGGCAGTCTATTTCTTTTTCCAATTCTCATTATGAGTAAAATAATTTGTATTGTGATATAGAGTACTTAAGACACTGTTGTATGAAAAATAGACAAATGTTCGGCATTTTTAACTGAAGGTGTCATTTTGTCTCTTAGTATAACTTCTGGTACTCATTCTGTGTTCCATGCTTTGCATGAATTTGACACCTCCTCTGTCTTTGCAGTGTTCTATAATGGAGCAGGTCCATGGTTTCTTTTCGATTTTGATATTGTCATAGGATGTTGCTTAAAAACAAATGAACACTGATCACAGATTTAGGTGCTATTTGTTGAGGTATGATGTCACCATCAGTGTAAATATACTGAATTTATGGATGCCATAGCTAAAACCTTACAAAGTAATGAAGTTGTTCAAATAAAGTAGATTAGGAGGGGGTGGAAAATACATGAGTCGCTGTTTTACATTGCTATACTTAAGTATTATTTTGAAGTATTTTCACGTTACTAATTTGTGCTACTTTTTACTCCTTACATTGTTATTTGGACCTTCAGAGTACTCATTACAAATGACAAAGGTCTCTTCTTCTCATCCAACCAATGATTACGCTACATATCAACTGAATGTGCTGAGTTTAACATCAAATCATTTTAGTTTAACATAAAATCAATTTCATTAATGTAGAAAAACTATCAAGAATCCAATGTCCAATGTCCATTTATCATCTGCTGTAGCCATCTCATTCTACACAATGTAGTTAATTCTATAGATATCTGCATGCATCTGAATATAGATAAGCCACTTCACTGTAGTGTAGAACTTGAGGATGAGTGCCCCTGGCCCTACTTCAGTAAAATATTTCAATATGCTGGAGTAAGCTGACACTCATTTAAAATAATGCATTTCTTTTGCCTCCCTAGAAGCACCCTTAACACTATCTAATTAGAAAACTATATCGAGGCAAGTTTAGCTAATTTGCTTACAATTACAGGCTGTTTTTAAGTTAGCCCATTTTCTTTGCTAATGCTAGGTGTGACTAGCATTGATTCCAGTAACTAACATAAATGGCTAGACAACAAGTAAAATTATAGCTAATGGTCATTATTGGTTATTTCCAGGACATTTTTACTTCTGAGTAATTCATTAGCAAACTATGTAGCATTAGTCATGCATATGAGCAGCAAGCTTACAGGGACTGTATGATATTTTCAGGCGAAAATGTTTACTTGCTTTTAAACAAAAATCATTTTTAGGTAAGAAATAAAAGTTACCTTTCACTTGAAAACATGACATTAACTTAACGTCATGATTGAAAAACTCTGACTTTTTGCTTTTTTTTATTCTTGAGTACATTTAGAAGCTTAAACGCTTCAGTAGATTTTTAACTACATACTTCCACTTTTAACAGAGTAAGATTTTGACCTATTATTTGTACATTCACTTAAGTATAATCTATATATATATATATATATATATATATATATATATATATATATATATATATATATATATATATATATATGATTACTTATTTCAGGTCATTTCTCAGATTATTTCATATTGGGTTTTACCACCTGTCCTTATGTCTGAACTGCACCAAAGGACCAGATAAAGACAGAGATCCAGAAAGTGACAATGTGTGCAGTACAATACCTCTCTGATCAAGGAGCTTTTTTCCAAACCCTGAACATAGAGGCTCTTTGTGCATGTACAGTTGAAACGGGATCCGTGTGTCAGCGAGGGTAGACGTGTTTTCACTTAACGCCAGGGCATTATCTATTTTACACAATGCAGGCTTTATAGACAACTCTCCATTAATCACAGCTTAGGTGGACCTAGAAGGCACAAAAGCTAAGCTGGTTTGACAGAAGCCCCACCACCATATTATTTTAGTGGATCAACCAATCAGACCCGTTCAGGTGGAGCCTTTTTGTGGGCTGTACATTAAACGTCCACTGGCGTTCTTTTTAAAACTCGGTTTATTTTTCAACACACAATGTTTACAGCTTGAATTTCAGTATCTAGGATGCCATTTGAGATATTGACGTCTTTGTTCAAAAATGTGTTGGAAAATATTAATCCCTGTCCAATTTCCTCTCATGTGGACTTGAAGAAAAAGCCTGTCATCAGCCAGTTAGATGAGCAAGAGTCCTGGTTCTGTGCAACACATGCAGAAATGTACTCCTGAGTACAAAGAAGGCATCCAGGGTAAAATGTACACTGCGTCAACAGGTTCAGATCAGAGTTTGGCCACTCTGCCAAAACTGTTTGTAAGCTTCTTGTAAGACTTCTTTCCCAGCTCAGTGTGGCGCATACAATTGCCTGCACTCTTGAATGTCCCGTGGACACACATGCTATCAATTTATAGCCTATGATGAAGGTTAACCATAAGAATCTATAAGGAAGTATAATTATGCCGATTGAGACAATTGATTAATAACAGGGTTTATACCATCAGAGCAGAATTTCCAACTTACTAGTTGGAAATTACGTGGATGAAATCTGTGCAGAAGTTCTTCAGACCAGCAGTTTGTGCTCAGCAAGAAGCAACAGTTTTGCTAAGGAGTCTAAAGGGGGTGTGGAGTTTTCTTTCAGCTTAGTGAATCAAGCCCCTGTGTGTGTGTGTGTGTGTGTGTGTGTGTCTGTGTGTGTCCGCATTTGTATGTGCTAGTCTGATTTGGTTTGACTGCTGCTTGGCCATGGCTGTGCTCTCTGCTGATGTTCTGCGCTGGCATGTGAGTTTCTGCCCATTCTATCCATGTGCTTTTTAACTGTTGAGTTAATTTTGTGTGAATTTGCTCAATCTCTGTGTTAGATCATGCACATTAATAGTGTGTCTTTGCGTAATCTTCCAGGGATTGGGAATTCAATCTAATCTGCCTTTTGAGTTGTACTGTTATAAGTGATTCATGCTTGAATGTTTGGATGCTTTGATTTTAGGTTTTTAGTTTGATCTGCACATGTACATTCTGTATGAATACGTGTGTGTGTATATAGGCATGCCCATGCATGCTGGTTGCTGACTGTTTATCAGTATATATGTTATGAGACATACTCCAGCTATATAGCTTGTCAGAGATACTTCCTCTATAGATAGAAAAAGGAGATTGTGTACCACGAGACAAAGAAAGCTAATAATTTATACGCTTACTCACATCAGTTTTAATCATGGGGCAGGTTTTACACCTGATAATACCTCCCACATTGAACTGTTTCAGCATTGAGTTCAGGAACAGGATGTGAAGCTAAACTTTTGACAAAGAGTTGCTAGATAAAATGGTGCATAGGGGCGAAAATCCAGTGCTGATCAAATGATTGTATGATTCTGGGACTTGTGTGATATTTTCACAAAAATTGCAGCAGGTCTCATGTTGTCTGGGTTTCTTTGTGGTTGCGCACTGTATGATTGCACTGATTAGCTACTGTACCTTAAAACTAGACACAATTAACATGGACATAAAACCTGAAGTTTTTCCCCCTTAGAATAAAAGAAGGCAATGATAGTTTTAAACGTGACATTTTTTTAATCATTAAGTTTTTCATCATCATCACACAGCAGAATTAATAGAAATACATTACTAATATAATACGACGACCTGTAAGAAGCAGGTCCTGACTTTAAGGCGTTCTACAGATCAAAACAGTGGGCAAACAAATTCCTGCACTAAATTGCACCCTGTGTTTAAAGCCACCGGTATGCAGGACTAAAAGCAGGACTAAAAGAGTACTTTACCGCAATACTGCTCTTTATATGGCAACCCCATTCAGTACACTTTAAAGGACAATACACTGCAATTGCATTGGCAATGCTGATAGACTAAACATTTATGCTGGGAACAGAGAGCAGTTTCCTTCCAGACCTTTATTCTAAACGTGAATAAGCTGAAGCAGATGGAGTACGTGCACACATTAGAACAGAGTGTGTCAGATTACATTGACTCATGGCACTGATTGATGGTCTTTTTTGATGGTGTGAAATCAAACATCGGCGTCTGACTAGATTGACTTCATCTGCTTCCGTTCTTCGATCTGCAGGTCCGCACTGAGGAACTGGAGGAAGAACTGGAGGCAGAGAGAGCCATGAGAATGAAGGTAGCTGCTTTAATTCTGCAATAAAAAAAATCCATACTTGTGGATTTACTGTATATATCACATCTAACTGTCTCCTTTAGCTCTTTATATTCTGTTGATAGTAGAGATTTTTTTTAGCATGCTCCTTTTAAGTTCTGCAGAAAATGTATGTTTTTGTTTAATGATTAAAAAATCTTGTTCAGATGGCCTGCAAGTGACTGATAGGGTGTTCTGGCATTTATAAAGAAAATACATGCAAGTACAAGAGTAAGTATTAAGTATTTAACTCTAAACCAACTGACAAAAGATGGCCTCTGCTGTCTAAAGCTCCTAATCCTTGGCAGATCTGAGGCTACTTACAGAGGACAGGTGTGGTAATCTACCATGAGTTTGGCCTGTGTTCCCATTTAGGGGTAGTGAGTGTGTGTTGGCGTCCCGGTGAGGAGGGAGAGGGTGGAGAGTACTCCTGGGGTTTCGCGCAAAGGATTTGCACCTGGAATAATAAAGCCAAAATGTTTTAAATCAGGACAGCACAACCTCATACACCAAAATCTCCCCAAGAGTTTTCTAAGTGATAATCAAGCCCTAGCCATGCTGGAGTTTAGCAACAGGAATGATGATGATTTATCTGCTTCATAATCAAATTATATACATATTTATTATTAAAATTATATATATATATATATATATATATATATATATATATAGATATATAGATATAGATATATATAGATATATATATACATGCACAGTTGAGGTCATAAATTTGCATAATCTGCAAAATGTTAATATTTAAAAAATAAATAAGGTGGATCATAAAAATTGTTGTTTTTTTAGTACTGCCCTGAATAAGCTATTACACATAACAGATGTTTACATATTGTCCAAAAGACACAATAATAACTGAATTTACACAAATAAACCAGTTTAAAAGTTTACATTACGCTTGATTCTTAATCCTGTGTGTCGTTACCCAGATGATCAACGTCTGTTTTTATGTTTTGTGATAATTGTTCATGAGTCCTTTGTTTGTCCTGAGCAGTTAAACTGCCCACTGTTCTTCAGAAAAATCCTCCAGGTCCTGCACATTCTTTACTTTTCCAGCATCTTCTACATGTTTGACTCCTTTCCACCAGCGACTATATGATTTTGAGATCCATCTTTTCACACTGAGGACAACTGAGGGACTCGTACACGACTATTACAAAAGGTGCAAACATTCATTGATGCTCAAGAAGGCACCACGATACATTAAGAGGCAGGGGGTGTAAACTTTTGACTTTTGACTTTGTTTAAAGAGCTTACTTTTTTTCACTTAGTACTGCCCTTCAGAAGCTTTTTATAATTTTTAGATTTACACTGTAAACATAGTCGCAATTAACTTTTGATCTTTTTTTTAGAGACTATGACCGTTTTAAAGGTATCTTTACATTCCACTCATTCCACTCGTAATTCGATTTCAAACCTTCTCTTGATCATTTTCCTGCTAGTGCAAAAAAAGGCATTATGTAAATCTGATGAAGAATGGTTTTAATCTACAGTGCCGTGTAAAAACAGTTTTCTTAGCTGTTTTTATTTTATGGCTTCTTACAATAGTGTGTCAGTAGGAAATAGCCAATGTTAGATTAAACCTTTTTAAACAATTATTTTCCAGAAATGGTACAGAAAGTACAAAATTAGACTCCAATAGAATGATATCTTGAATAAATAAAAAGTTTTCCAAAATTTCCCATTATGAGATTATTATAGAACAAATATACTGTAAGGCCACTGAGCCTAGACATATTCACTAATTTCAAGTTTAAAATTATGTTTTCTTTCTACTTCTTTCTAGAAATAAACAGTTGAAACAGTTGAAAGCAAAATCAAGATGATTTTTCTTTTACATATAATTTTTTTTATATATGTTTCAGTTTTTGCTGCACTTTGTGGTAAAATGTTTGGTTTTTACTTACTTTCGAGAGCATTTCTTACATGTGCCTACACTTTTGCACAGTACTGTATAGAGAAAGCTGATAAAGAAATATTTTTGATGATGCAAGCAGGTCTGACATGCTGTCTGCCACACAGGCTTGATGACATGCCTCTGGGCTCCATCTCCACACTGGGTGGCATTCTTAATGGAGCACAGCTCTTCTATTCACTGAGCCTAAGCCAGAGTGGAGTGTGAAGATTCATGCACAGACATGTACACCTTTTATCTCTGTGTGCCTACCTGTGCCTCCGCAGACCCCTTCTCACTCTCTTGCACATATCAGACACATACAGTCCCTCCATTGTTCTCATCTTTTTTTCTTTACTGATAGAATCATCAGAGTCCGACGCCATTAAAGTGCATAACCTGCAGAGAAATTTATTTTCAAGACAAAATACAAACCAATACCAATACATACTACACATAGGCTTATGATGCTAAACACTTTCACTATGCACTTACTGATTCTTTAATTTGGGTTAAAGTATATCACGCTCTTCTTGATCTGTTCTAGCTGATGAATGAGAGATTGATTGACAGGTGAGTAAACTGAAGCTAGTGTTGACACATTGAAGCACTGGAAAAGTCTTCTGCCAGCGCCGTTGACAGGGCAACGTGTGATCCTTTTAGAGGTCAAAGGCCATGTCGTGGATCTTGCCCAGGCTTGCAAAATGAAGCCTCTCCTGGGTGTCAAATGAAACTCACCCAAGCTGTTTTCACTTTATCACCATCAGTTTAAGAACCAAAAGGTCATGCAGGTCACAGACCAGCCACAATTCTTCTAGTTTATTGCCTCCTAAATATAGCAGGAACGAGCAGTCCTATCAATCTCCTGTGACTGCTACAATAAACTAATAGCCATTATTCTCTGTTATCTGAGGGTCATTCCATCTCAAGTGGTCTAATACAGGTGGTTTGACCATTTTTTATTTTTCTATTCTTTTTTGAGTGATTACCTCTATGTATTGGCATTGCAAAACAGCTGAAAGTCTTTAAAGCAGCCCCAGAGCATCACCGAGCCACCACCATGCTTGACTGTGGACAGAGTGTTCTTTCTTCATTCTTCTTCCTCCAGACATACCGCTGATCCATCATGCCAAAAAGTTCCAGTTTTGTTTCATCGCTCAACAGAACAGACTCCCTAAACTTCTGTGGCTTATTTATATATATTTTTTTCTTGTACTTTTGGGTCAGTAGTGGTGTACATCTTGGAGTTCTAGCATGGAAACCTTCTGCATTTAGTACGCACCTTACTGTGCTCACTGAAACCTCAGTGCCTGTTGCCACAAAGTCTTGCTGCAGGTCTTTTGTAGTCACTTGAGGGTTTTTCACAACCTGCCTTCTCAGAAATCTGGTTGCAGGCGTTGATAGCTTCCTTTTTCTGCCCCGTCCAGGTATTTCATATATTTTCTACCCCTAGCCAGTTCAGGTATTTCATGTGTTCCAGCTCAAGCACACCTGGTGCAACTAATAAAGCCCTTGATTAGTTGCATCAGGTGTGCTTGAGACAACACCTGTTTTGCATATTTTGTGTTGCTGTTGTGAGGGATTCTATTCAGGGGGTTGAATAATTTTGAGACTGGAGAAGTTATATTCATTATAAGTTGCATTTTCAGTTGAATTTGGGGAAACCACTTAAAGCATTCGTTGTGTTAACTATTTCAATTGCTTTGTTAGATTCGTTCACTGCAAACAACTGAAAGTCTGTAAATTTTGACAATAAATCTGATTTGCAGTAATTTTGAAGCACACACTGTTGCTCACTGAGTGTATGTCCGAACTCTCAGGTAGAGAAGCAGCGTGCTGACCTGACCCGAGAACTGGATGATCTGACAGACCGGCTGGAGGAGGCAGGAGGTGTAACAGCCTCTCAGGTGCACTCATAGCTAATGCAATAATAGAGGCAATAAAATGTTTTTTGAATCAATACTTACTAACTTGCATGTTGTCCTTATCACTCACTTTATTTGCTGTAGATGGAGATGAATAAGAAGCGTGAGGTGGAGCTACAGAGACTGAGGCGTGAGCTGGAGGAGTCCTCGGCTCAGGCTGAAACGATGGCGGCGGCTCTGAGGAAGAGGCACGGAGACGCACTGGCTGAGCTGAGCGAGCAGTGTGAAGGCCTGCAGAGGACTCGTGCCAAACTGGAGAAGGAGAAACAGAACCTGCTGCTGGAGGTGGACGACCTGGCAGCTTCACTAGATACCATGCAAAAGGCCAAGGTCAGAAACCCAAAACCTATAAAACCTATAAAACAAGGATCTCATACTGCATCACGGTTTTTCTGGGCTGCAAATGCTCTAAAGCTAGTAGGATGGTAGAAATGGTAGCATGAGGATGAGGAGTAGCTCTGGTCAGCATGATACACTATAAGGAAGTGGGGTGGGAGGTCTGCATGTCAAAAAATGCGTAAAAAAGATGCTCAAAGCCCTATTCTAACATTAATAATACCAACAGCAATTAGTGATAGAACATTATTAAAATCTACATTTTACAAATCAAATTTTTCATTTGCACCATGCACCAAAAATGACATGAAACCTATTTTATTTTATTAACATTATTATTCACCTTTTTGATGACTGCATATGCTTCAAGCGATGTTTACTGTCAATTAGTCAAAAATTTGTGACATTTCTGGACACCTCTGGAAAAAATGTGCGGTTTACATTAACATTTATTCTAAAAATTCATTCTTATGAACATCATGTCCATAATAGCAAGAATAGACATCACGGTCAACAATGTTTCAAGGATACTATATATTATTAACACTAGCATCCGATTTAATTTGAACACCTAAAGAAACCCCGGTCTGTGTTTATTAAATAATAACCGTTCTTTTAACCTGATCTCAAAAACACTTTTTGCCGGTTTAACTGCTGTTAAAAAGTTACTTTACACAATTGGATTAATCCACAATTATAAATGTCATGAAAAAGTCTGTTATTCTATAACAATGTATAGAATTAATCAATGCTTAGTAAAGTTATAACTGCAATGTTATATAAAATTAAACCATTTACATTATGTGCGAGGTTAGAGATTGCATTGTCCCATAATAACTTAATTATCTCATTCACACATGCCCTAAATAATCCACCCTGTTTATACTATATACTTTCTTGTTTTTCCCAATTTGTTATGTTCTTGTCTTTTGCCTGTTTGTGTTGTGAATGAGTAATGTAAAATTCAAGTCATGGATGGTTTATATTATATGAATAATTTGCAAATAATTATTTAATCACAAAACCCCCCCAAAAAAATCTAGCTCCTAGGGACATAGTTCTTTTCTACCACCTAAGATCTCTCTCCATAACAATTCAAAGTCTATAACAAACTTTTTGTCTTAAAATCACTCATGTCTCTTCATGTTTTGTAGCATAATACTACTACACTGTGAGCTGTTCTCTATGACAGATGTGCTGTAGAGGTCAGTGTGGTGATGGCGGTTAGCAGGGTTCTCTGTATGATCTCAGCTTCGGCCTCTCATTAACTCAGTGTGCCATGAGCAGCTCAGGCAACCCCGGCAAGGCAGTGTGAGGGAATTCCATGTGTTCTGATCAAAGCTAACATTGAGCTTTATGATCATGTGTAATACCAGGTGTCCACTGACACGCAGCTGAAGAAACTGGAGGACTTGCTGTATGAAGCCAACTCGAGGAATGAAGACCTGCAGAAAGCTCTCAATGAAGTCACTGTGGCCAAGAACAGACTGATAGGTAGGAGATATAATGTAGGGCAAAACACAAACAGTGGGGGAAATAAGTATTGAACGCATAAACATTATTTTCATTAAATATATTTCTATTAAGGCTATTCACATGAAATTTTCAACAGACATCAGTATTAACTCAAGACATCCGAAAATATAAAGAATTCACAACATTAAAGTCCATAAATAAAGTTATGAGTAATAAAGAGGAATGACACAGGAAAAAAGTATTGAACACACTAAAGTATTTAATACTTAGTGGAGAAGCCTTTGTTTGTAATGACAGCTACAAGACGCTTCCTGTATGAAGAAATTAATTGGCCGCAGTATTCAGGTGTGATTTTGGCCCATTGTTCTAAACATATTGTCTTTAAATCTTGTTCAATTGGATTCAAGTCAGGTGATTGACTGGGCCAATCTAACACCTTGAATTTTTTCGTCTGAAGCCAACTGAGAGTTTCCTTTGCTGTATGCTTTGGATCATTGTCCTGCTGGAAGGTCTAGCCACGTCTCACCTTCATCATCCTGGTGGATGGCAGCAGATTCTTCTCAAGAATCTTCCGGTAAAGGGCTCCATTCATCGTTCCTTTAATTATATGAAGTCTGACAGTACCATGCGATGAAGAACAGCCCCACACCATGATGCTTCCCCCTCCAAACTTCACTGTTGGTATAGTGTTTTCAGGGTGATGTGCAGTGCCATTTCTTCTCCAAACATGGTGTGTAGTATGACAGCCAAAAAGTTAAATTTTGCTCTCGTCTGACCAGATTACACTCTCCCAGTATTTCATAGGCTTGTCGAAATGTGTTGTAGCAAACTTTAAACAAACTTCGACGTGACTTATCTTTAGTAATGGAGTCTTGCGGGGTGAGCGTGAGCAGTGGAGTGCATTACCTATTGTTTTCTCTGTGACGATGGCACCTGCTGCCTCCAAGTGTTTCTGGAGCTCTTTCCGAGTGGTCCTTGGCTCTTGGGCTACTCTTCTGACTATTCTCCTGACTCCCTGGTCAGAAATCTTGCGAGGAGCTCCTGTGCGTGGCCCGTTGATGATGGAGTGATGTTGCTTCCACGTGCGGATAATGGCCCCAGTGGTGCTTACTGGAGGATTCAGAAGTTTTTAAATATGTCTGTAACCGATTCCATCAATATGTTTTGCAACTTTTCTTGGGAGAGCTCTTTGCTTTTACCCATAATGAGATGTTTCTTGTGTGACACCTTGGTAAGGAAAAGCCTTTTTATACACCATCAATTTACTAACCCAGCTAATATTAATTTGCACAGATAGGAGGTATAATTACTTACGGATTTCAGCTGGTTCCTTGCCTTACCTTGCCTTGGAGAACTGCTTTTTCTTAGCATGTTCAATACTTTTTTCCTGTGTTATTCCACTTTATTACATATAACTTTATTTATGGACTTTAATGTTGTGAATTCTTTATATTTCTGGATTTCTTGAGTTAATACTGATGTCTGGTGAAAATTTCATGTGAATAGCCTCATTGGAAATATATTTACTGAAAAAAATTTCCCCCACTGTGCAGTTGGTTAAAAAACTAGATCTAGACTAACTAGACTAAACTAAAAGATTAGCAAGAGTATATGTGTTACAAAAGTTCGTTTTTTTTCCCAATAAAATTTTATCCATGAAAATGAACATACAGTGATCTTATGCTGCATCTAACAACAAATATGTTTTTTAAAAACAAATATTTTCTTCCAACGTAAGTCAATAACAGGATCTTTTTGTTCATTCCTGTACTGTAGCTGACAATAATGAGCTAAGCAGGCAGATGGAGGAGACGGAGACAAAATTCAGCCAGACGAGCCGCTCTAAAAGCCTGCTCATGGCACAGCTCGAGGAGCTCAAAAAACAGTGTGATGAAGAGGTCAAGGTGTGTTCTTTTACTTAGTTGGGAACTGGGATATTATCTCATTTGAATATATGAATATATCCCATTTTTTATATTACAAATAGCTTTGATGTAACGAGTTCACACGTGCACATGTTTAAAGACATGTCTTTTGGTGAAAAATATTTCTGGTTATACTGTGCACAGTTCATTAATCTGTAATCTTCTATCAAAATACAATATATTTTTGCAGTTTTTTCATGATTTCTTTCTGTAGCATTATGCACATACACGTGTGGAAAATAATATTAAATAGGCTGTCAGGATTATAACATTATGGCTGGGCGTTAATTGTCATGCAACTAATTTCGAGTAATGATAAAATTTTGTATTCTGTTAAATTTATAATATTGATTTGTTTGACTGAAGAAAATGTATAACGTATAAATCAGTATGTGAAATCTATTACTGTAAAACACAAATAGGTTATTGGATAATGTACTGTAGCAAAAGCACAATAAACACACACACACACACACACGTTTGGTTATTGTATGCAGAAATGCGTGTGTGTGTGTGTGTGTGTGTGTGTGTGTGTGTGTGTGTGGACAGAGTAAAGCGACACTGAGCAGCAGTTTGGCAGCAGTGCGACAGGAGAGTGAGTCGTTGAAGGAGCAGCTGGAGGAGGAACAGGAGAGCAAACTGGAGCTGCAGCGCCTCGTCTCCAAGCTCAATAGCGATGTCACACACTGGAGGAGCCGCCACGAGGCCGAGTCTATCCAGCACAGCGATGAACTAGAGGAGGCCAAGTACATGTCCCACATATACACGCACTCTCACATACATACACACACGAGCAGTTATAGTGTGCAAATGTCAAACCATATGTCTGTACAAGCAGGTAGTTACACAGTGACTAATAAGTGTACAGTCAAAGCATGTTTAAGACTTTAAGACATGTTTAAGGCATGTTTATTTTGGGTCAAAATTACCCATGTGAAACTTTTTTATTATATCATAGTGCTACTGAATTCTCAATTCTGTTTGGTCAGAAGGTGTGATTAATTTGCTCATTTTAATGATTGTTTCTATAGTAACAACTTACACAGGGACGATGTGGATGTACAGTGGATATTCCACATAAACCGATTTAAATAATCTGTGTAATAGTTGATTATGGTGAAGTTTTCTGTAATGAGCATGTAATTAGCATTTTTTGGAAGGGGGGCACAGTGGCTTAGTTGTTAGCTTGTTTGCCTTACCCCTCCGGAGTTGGGGGTTTGATTCCTGCCCCATCCTGTGTGTGCGGAGTCTGCTTGTTCTCCCCGTGCTTCTGGGTTTCCCCAAGTACTCCGATTTCCTCCCGTAGTCCAAAGACATGTGCTGTAGGCTGATTGTCATTTCCAAATTTGTCCGTAGTGTGCGATTGTGTGTGCAATTGTGTTGGCACCCCTTCCAGAGTGTCCCCGGCCTTGTGCCCTGAACTCCCTTGGATAGGCTCCAGGCTCCTCACGACCCCGTGTAGGATAAGTGGTACGGAAAATGGATGGATAGAAGGAGGTTCTGTGTTTTCCAACATGGTTTCTTCTTCATGTTTTCAAGGCGGAGAACTTTGCAGTTTCTCAGTAATGTGAAAAACTGCTTTTTTGTAAAAAGGAAAAAGAAACTGTTTGTAGCTGCTCTAACATAAGTGATAACAGGAACTAACCTGGCTTGCAGACATTCAACATTGACCATTTGATTTAATTATAAAAAGTTCTTCAATGAATGTTATTGTTGGCAAATTGCTATGGTATAAGAGAGCACTTAAAATACTTCAGGATGCATAGTGATAGGAAAGTAAATATGTGGTAATGGTAACTTTGCCTCTTGTCAGGTTGCATTACACCCTGTTGTGTTTTATTCCTTGGGTAAAGCTGGGACAATACTATAATGTCTCCCACAGTGATGACATTAAGCCCAGTTTGGTCTGTTAATACCAAAGTGAAATAAAAGCATAAAACAAAAAAGGTATTTGTCAATATAAAACCAAACCTTTAAGTGTACTTCCTGTCACGTTTCCTCCTTTCTCACTTAAACTTGCACCTGTGCTCACACACCTGTCAGAAGGCTTCCCCAAGCACAAGGAAGGGATTTGGGGTATATTATTGCATAATACAGTTTTTATAATCATACTGTATCAAATCAAAACAGCCTGTGTTATCCGTTGCTAAGTAGTTAACAGAATATTAAGGTTAACATGAATGATCCCGGAATATAGAGAACAAAGTTTATTATGGTCATAAACAGTAGCATGTCATGACAGGAGGTGACTACAATAAACTTAATCCAGTTTAACAAAAAAAAGCAAATGGTCGTTCGGAACTAGTCAAACCAGATAGAGGCCTGAGCTTTTGTTAGACACTAAAAAAAAAAAAATATGAGTTTAAAGAAATAAATCAAAATTTTTTTTTTTTAGGAATGGACATCATTACTAAATATTGAAACTAGTTGTACCACTGTTGTGTGCGTGCAGGAAAAAGCTGCAGGTTCGGCTGCAGGAGGCTGAGGAAGCCATAGAGGCCACGCAGGCCAAGTGCTCCAGCCTGGAAAAAACCAAGCAGAGGCTGCAGGCAGAGGTGGAGGAGCTCTGTTTGGACCTGGAAAAGGTAGAGAAGCATTTCTCCAACATTAATCTGTGAATGTGAATACTGATACGCTTTTGTAAGATAGTGAGCTTTACAATATTGCTTTTGTCTATTTTAAAAGCATTACTGAGTTGAAAAATAATGTCCTCCTGAGAATTCACTAGCAATGACTATTGAAGCAGCTGTACATGATGTTGGCAGTTCTTAACTTGGACCTCATTAGCCACCAAAGGAGTCACCCCTCTTTTCCCATTCCATCCATCCAGATATCTTTTTAACATGCAAATACAGTGTTATGGTAAGACAAGCTGGAAGAAGACTCAATCTCGGGTCTCTTTAATAGTAAAAATCCACACTGATGTTTCGGCTAAACTTACATTTTTTAGTTGGTTTTGGACTGTAAGCCACTGTCAGCAATGGAGAACATAAAACTTTACCATATCACATAAAACTTTACCATATCAACTTGCCAGTGTGTTTTTTAAATTTGTTTATGTGGCATGTCTGCCATACAAGTCCCTGGGAAGTTGTTACTATAGAAACAAAAATGCATTAGAATAAGCATATTCATATAAACCCGTGAATTACCTGCTGGTATAGAAATTAGTCAACACCTTCTGACCACTCAGAAATGAGAATTCAAAGTCTTTAGTTAAATATAATTTTCTTAAGATGGGTTTTAGAGCGTTAGTGACGATGACATCTGAGTAAACTGAATTCCTGTACTGTAGTGTAAAATGTATCGCAAGCTAAAAGTCAATAGCTTTAGGTTTGCTTTTAATGTTATATACTAGGTTCAATAACAAAATGCAGTGTTATATGATGTGTCATATCAGACATGAGGATTTACTAAAAGATTTATGTAGTTAACATGGTCTTATTTTTCATATTATTCCATCCACATTCTGATCAAGCAAGCTTTCGATTTTTTGAGTATCTTTAACTATGAGTGTAATGATGCATGCTGACACGATGCATTGCGATGCAAAAATGTGATGGTGTGCATCAGGTAGCAATTCACATTATGGAAATCAGCATTCTATTAATTGTACATCTGATGCAATTGCACTGTTTGAACACCAGATACACATAAAGTTAAAACATACACTTGGGCGACAGCTCCGGATATCAATGACAAGCACGCATTATACGTTATATGATTACACAACCATGCTGTAACAGTTAAAAAGAGCTCTTCAGTAGCCTTTAAATGACACCAACCCAGCGCCACTGAGATCTACAGTTCCCAATAAAAAGGTTGCAAAAACCGGCCTTTTAGCCAACTTTGGAGCTCTTTGGAGGCTCAGGCACTGCTACGGTGCTCATTATGTTTCAATCAGTCATTTTCACAAGGTCAGAGATTATGTTTATTCAATCAGTTTTTGGGAGGATTTATAAATGTATTTCTTTATTTTTAAGATGTGCTGAACTTGTGGTACATTTAATTTATAATATTAAACCTCTGTTCATAGCAATCCTTGATTTATTTAATTTTATACAGACAAAACGCACAGTGTTTTGCATTGTTTATGATTCAGAAATAAAAAAAGGAGTCTTTTCAGCCATAACTTTTCTTCATTCAAATTTTGCTAAAAATATTCAGAGAAACGAATCGAATCGAATCGGATCATGACTGGAGTGTATTGTTACACCCCTTATCTTTAACATTTGACTATATGTTTTGCATTATAATCCCACAGGCCAACAATGCATCAGCAGTGCTGGATAAGAAGCAGCGAATGCTGGACAAGCAACTGGGAGACTGGCGGCAGAAGTGTGAGGAGCTGCTGGCTGAGGTGGAAAGCTGTCAGAAAGAGAGCAGACAGCATGCCACTGAGCTGTTCAAGCTCAAAACAACCTACGAGGAGTCTGTGGAGCAGGGTGAGGCTCTACGCAGAGAGAACAAAGCCTTCCAAGGTAACATATACAGTCTTTTAAATGACTTTAATGCCAACACATGTAACACATGATATTTGCCAAAGTATCATGTTTCACATATACACTGCATTTGTTCATTTTAATTTAATAACAGTCAGTCATCTGAAAGTTGTCTTATGAAAATGGTCTATTCTGCAGTTTGACAGACCAACTCAAAACAAGCATGACTCACTTAACCCGCACATACATTAATTACTATATAACTATACTGGTTTTATGAGGGATTAAGACCACACAATGCCCAATTTAATCTTTCCTTTTTATGATTTGGTTTATAAAAGAAAGCTATAATTAGTTGTGCAGATTGTATCCAGTATGGGAAACATGCTGACACAGTAGGATTCCTCAGGCAGAGGTGGTGTATGGTGTGAAAACCTTAACCATATTTTCACACAAACACTGCAGCAGTTCGTTATTATCCACCGTGCAGATTTATTGCACTACATCTAAAGGCTGTTGTGTAACTCTACATTCAGTAATGATGTTATTTCAGAGGAAATTGCTGATCTCACTGACCAACTTTCGGATGGGGGGAAGAGTGTTCATGAGCTCCAGAAAATGAAAAAGAAGATTGAGATGGAAAAAGAGGAACTACAGGCTTCACTGGAGGAGTCTGAGGCAGCATTAGAGGTATGTAATGGAAAAATAATCAGAGCTAGCCTTTATTAAAAAAATAATAGGAAACATAATAGTTTTACACTTAGTGCTTTTACAACGTGCAAAACGGCAACATTATAAGTTAGATAGTGCATGTAAAGCTAAAATTTAAAAAGTAAGTTCATTCACAGTTTGGTTTTTTAAAGAGCTCAGTTATGAAAGCAGTTTTGAACAAGTATGTCTTTAAGAAGCATCGATATCTTACAGCTCAAACCACTTTTGAAGTGTGACATGATATAACAGGTTTATAGGGTATAAGCAAGCAACGCCACTCTTTAGAAGCCCTAGATTCAAAAGTCACACTTGGCAGCGGTGGGATAAATATGTAAGATTCATATATTTAAAAATTGTAAAAAAAAAATAGAATTATGACCATTGAGTACTATTAAATTCAATTCATATGTCGTAAACATCCTAAAATACAAGATTGCAGCAGTGGGATTCAAACCCATACCTGTAGAGAGACTGGAGCCTAAAGCCAGTGTCTTGGACCGCGTGACCATACTATCTATGCAGTGGTTTACTCTGCAGGCATGTTTTAATAGCCTGACCAGATTAATTCATGTAGACAGAATTTTTTGTTATTGAGATTGTATTTATTGTACTGTACTCACCTATCATCTTCAAATGGATGATTAACGCCTTGGGTGGGAACAGAAACATGCGCAATGAAATAGTTTAAATCACATTTCCATGATATCAGTGTGAAGATAAGCATTTCTCCTTTAAATGGATGATTAACGCCTTGGGTGGGACTGAATGAGATTTTGTCACGTTATTCAGAACGCACGTGATAAAATAATGAACATTCGCTGTATTTCTGGAATTTAATATTTAATTTTTGCAATAACTGAAAAGGAGATTCTGGGTTTTACTGTATATACGAATGAGCAAAGATATGCTTTGAAAGCCCTGAATTCAAAATCTTCATATTGGCAGCGGTGGGATTCGAACCCACGCCCCCATAGAGACTGGAGCCTAAATCCAGCGCCTTAGACCACTCGGCCACACTACCTGTTGAAAAAAAAATGCTCAAACTTTGAGTGTGCAAACCCAGTCTAACCCTAACGCCTGTGTCAATGTACTGTATTTGTTTGTTTTTTTTGAAAACTGAGTTTTAAGTATGTATATTTCAATTTCGCATGCATACTTATTTTTTGAGTATGTATACTTAAAATTGTACTATGCATACTTATTATTTTTTAATGCTTATTTTTTAAATTATGCATGCTTAAAAAAATACGTATGCATACTAGAATTTTAAGTATGCATACTAAAAAAATAGTATGCTTATTAGAATTTTTTGTTATTGGGATTGTATCTATTGTACTGTACTCACCTTTCTCCTTTAAATGGATGATTAACGCCTTGGGTGGGATTGAATGAGATTTTGTCACGTTACTCAGAACGCACGTGATAAAATAATGAACATTCGCTGTATTTCTGAAATTTCCATTGAATTTTGTGAATTTTGTGCAAACCCAGTCTAACCCTAATGGCTGTGTCAATGTACTGTATTTGCTTGTTTTTTTTGAAAACTGAGTTTTAAGTATGTATATTTCAATTTCGCATGCATACTTATTTTTTGAGTATGCATACTTAAAATTCCAGTATGCATACTTATTTTTTGAGTATGCATGCTTAACATTCTAGTATGCATACTTAAAATTCTAGTATACTTATTATACTTATTTTTAAGTATGCATATAAACTTTGTGTCCCTACTTAATTTGTGTAGTACTTTATAAAAAACATACATATTTAGCATACTTATTGTTTAGTATTTGTACATATTTTTACTGATTTGTACTTTCACATTTCTTTGCTTAAAGACTTCTATGTATCAGTTAATTAGGTAAACATTGCTTAGTTAATTAATCTACATCATAAGCTAGTTATACTTTAACTTGCTCCAGCTACAATGGTGAGTTGGCAAAATGGGTAGTGTTATTACTTCATGTTCCAAGGGTTGCTGGTTCAACGCTGAATTGTGGTTACATTTGCAGAGCTTCGCAGTTCCTCCTGGGCCTGTGTGGGTTGGGTTTCCTACAGGTCCTCCAGTTTTCTCCCACCTCTTGAAAACCTGCCACTTAATGGTTTAGCTAAAAGTCTGACTTGTGAGACTACCGTGTCTCTGACTGGGACAAATATGTAGATGATTGAATGAATTGTTTCAGCATGATTCTGATGCTCAACCTGACATATAAGCAATAGGAAACACCTAAGGTTTGACCAATGAACCTAACCAACAACTAGTTTTTGGATGAAACCCTTGGAACAGAAACATGCGCAATGAAATAGTTTTAATCACATTTCCATGATATCAGTGTGAAGATAAGCATTTAATAAAACATGCAGTTAACAGTACTGTTCCCCACGTTTTTGGCAGCCATGAAAGAAGTAGAGCTTCCCCATGTCCTAAATATTACTTTAACCCCTGAGACTTACAGATGTAGATCAAATGTTTTGAAATAAAAACCTGCTGGATTTTGCGATTATATTTATTTTGCAAACTTATTTTGAAGTATGGATATTTCAATTTTGGCATGCATACTTAAAATTCTAGTATGCGTACTTATTATTTTTTTTAATGCTTATTTTTTAAATTATGCATACTTAAAAAAAATACGTATGCATACTAGAATTTTAAGTATGCATACTTAAAAAAAAAGTAAGCTTATTAGAATTTTTTGTTATTGGGATTGTATTTATTGTACTGTACTCACCTTTCTCCTTTAAATGGATGATTAACGCCTTGGGTGGGACTGAATGAGATTTTGTCACGTTACTCAGAACGCACGTGATAAAATAATGAACATTCGCTGTATTTCTGGAATTTAATATTTAATTTTTGCAATAACTGAAAAGGAGATTCTGGGTTTTACTGTATATACGAATGAGCAAAGATATGCTTTGAAAGCCCTGAATTCAAAATCTTCATATTGGCAGCGGTGGGATTCGAACCCACGCCCCCATAGAGACTGGAGCCTAAATCCAGCGCCTTAGACCACTCGGCCACACTACCTGTTGAAAAAAAAAATGCTCAAACTTTGAGTGTGCAAACCCAGTCTAACCCTAACGCCTGTGTCAATGTACTGTATTTGTTTGTTTTTTTTGAAAACTGAGTTTTAAGTATGTATATTTCAATTTCGCATGCATACTTATTTTTTCAGTATGCATACTTAAAATTCCAGTATGCATACTTATTTTTTAAGTATGCATACTTAAAATTGTAGAATGCATACTTAAAATTCTAGTATACTTATTATACTTATTTTTAAGTATGCATATAAACTTTGTGTCCCTACTTAATTTGTGTAGTACTTTATAAAAAAAAACATACATATTTAGCATACTTATTTAGTATTTATACACATTTTTACTGATTTGTACTTTCACATTTCTTTGCTTAAAGACTTCTATGTATCAGTTAATTAGGTAAACATTGCTTAGTTAATTAATCTACATCGCAAACTAGTTATACTTTAACTTGCTCCAGCTACAATGGTGAGTTGGCAAAATGGGTAGTGTTATTACTTCATATTCCAAGGGTTGCTGGTTCAACACTGAATTGTGGTCATGTTTGCAGAGTTTCCCAGTTCCTCCTGGTCCTGTGTGGGTTTCCTACAAGTCCTCCAGTTTTCTCCCACCTCTTGAAAACCTGCCCCTTAATGGTTTAGCTAAAAGTCTGACTTGTGAGACTACTGTGTCTCTGACTGGGACAAATATGTAGATGATTGAATGAATTGTTTCAGCATGATTCTGATGCTCAACCTGACATATAAGCAATAGGAAACACCTAAGGTTTGACCAATGAACCTAACCAACAACTAGTTTTTGGATGAAACCCTTGGAACAGAAACATGTGCAATGAAATAGTTTTAATCACATTTCCATGATATCAGTGTGAAGATAAGCATTTAATAAAACATACAGTTAACAGTACTGTTCCCCACGTTTTTGGCAGCCATGAAAGAAGTAGAGCTTCCCCATGTCCTAAATATTACTTTTACCCCGAGACTTACAGACGTAGATCAAATGTTTTAAAATAGAAACCTACTGGATTTTGCGATTATATTTATTTTGCAAACTTATTTTGAAGTATGGATATTTCAATTTTGGCATGCATACTTAAAATTCTAGTGTGCATACTTTTTTTAATGCTTATTTTTTAAATTATGCATGCTTAAACAAATACGTATGCATACTAGGATTTTAAGTATGCATACTTAAAAAATAGTATGCTTATTAGAATTTTTTGTTACTGGGATTGTATTTATTGTACTGTACTCACCTTTCTTCTTTAAATGGATGATTAACGCCTTGGGTGGGACTGAATGAGATTTTGTCACGTTATTCAGAATGCACGTGATAAAATAATGAACATTCGCAGTATTTCTGAAATTTCCATTGAATTTTTGCAGTAACTGAAAAGGAGATTCTGGGTTTTACTGTATATACGAATGAGCAAGGATATGCTTTGGAAGCACTGAATTCAAAATCTCCATCTTGGCAGCGGTGGGATTCGAACCCACGCCCCCATAGAGACTGGAGCCTAAATCCAGCGCCTTAGACCACTCGGCCACACTACCTGTTGAAAAGAAAGTGTGAAACTTTGAGTATGGAAACCCAGTCTAACCCTAACGCCTGTGTCACTGCACTGTAGTTTTTTTTGGGGGGGGGGGGGGGGGGGGGGAACTGAGTTTTAAGTATGTATATTTCAGTTTCGCATGCATACTTATTTTTTGAGTATGCATGCTTAAAATTCTAGTATGCATACTTAAAATTCTAGTATACTTATTATACTTATTTTTAAGTATGCATATAAACTTTGTGTCCCTACTTAATTTGTGTAGTACTTTATAAAAAACATACATATTTAGCATACTTATTGTTTAGTATTTGTACATATTTTTACTGATTTGTACTTTCACATTTCTTTGCTTAAAGACTTCTATGTATCAGTTAATTAGGTAAACATTGCTTAGTTAATTAATCTACATCATAAGCTAGTTATACTTTAACTTGCTCCAGCTACAATGGTGAGTTGGCAAAATGAGTAGTGTTATTACTTCATGTTCCAAGGGTTGCTGGTTCAATGCTGAATTGTGGTCACGTTTGCAGAGCTTCGCAGTTCCTCCTGGGCCTGTGTGGGTTTCCTACAGGTCCTCCAGTTTTCTCCCACCTCTTGAAAACCTGCCACTTAATGGTTTAGCTAAAAGCGGACTTGTGAGACTACCGTGTCTCTGACTGGGACAAATATGTAGATGATTGAATGAATTGTTTCAGCATGATTCTGATGCTCAACCTGACATATAAGCAATAGGAAACACCTAAGGTTTGACCAATAAACCTAACCAATAACTAGTTTTTGGATGAAACCCTTGGAACAGAAACATGCGCAATGAAATAGTTTAAATCATATTTCCATGATATCAGTGTGAAGATAAGCATTTAATAAAACATACAGTTAACAGTACTGTTCCCCACGTTTTTGGCAGCCATGAAAGAAGTAGAGCTTCCCCATGTCCTAAATATTACTTTTAACCCTGAGACTTACAGACGTAGATCAAATGTTTTGAAATAAAAACCTGCTGGATTTTGCGATTATATTTATTTTGCAAACTTATTTTGAAGTATGGATATTTCAATTTTGGCATGCATACTTAAAATTCTAGTATACATTTCTAGTATGCATACTTATTTTTTTTAAATGCTTATTTTTTAAATTATGCATACTTAAAAAATATGTATGCATACTAGAATTTTAAGTATGCATGCTTAAAAAAATAGTATGCTTATTAGAATTTTTTGTTATTGGGATTGTATTTATTGTACTGTACTCACCTTTCTTCTTTAAATGGCTGATTAACGCCTTGGGTGGGATTGAATGAGATTTTGTCACGGTACTCAGAACGCACGTGATAAAATAATGAACTTCCGCAGTATTTCTGGAATTTAATATTTAATTTTTAATAATGAACATTCGCTGTATTTCTGGAATTTAATATTTAATTTTTGCAATAACTGAAAAGGAGATTCTGGGTTTTACTGTATATACGAATGAGCAAAGATATGCTTTGAAAGCCCTGAATTCAAAATCTTCATATTGGCAGCGGTGGGATTCGAACCCACGCCCCCATAGAGACTGGAGCCTAAATCCAGCGCCTTAGACCACTCGGCCACACTACCTGTTGAAAAGAAAGCCTCAAACTTTGTGTGTGCAAACCTAGTCTAACCCTAACGCCTGTGTCAATGTACTGATATTTTTATTTGTAAACTGAGTTTTAGGTATGTATATTTAAATTTCACATGCATACTTATTTTTTGAGTATATATACTTAAAATTCTAGTATGCATACTTATTTTTTAAGTATGCATATAAACTTTGTGTCCCTACTTAATTTGTGTAGTACTTTATAAAGAAAAACATACATATTTAGCATACTTATTGTTTAGTATTTGTACATATTTTTACTGATTTGTACTTTCACATTTCTTTGCTTAAAGACTTCTATGTATCAGTAAGTTAGATAAACGTTGCTTAGTTAATTAATATATGAGAACTTCAGCCTTAAAATGCAAACTGGAAACACATCTCTAATCCTAGATTTGACTTTACAGGCTGAGGAGACTAAAGTTCTTCGGTTGCAGCTGGAGCTTTCTCAAGCAAAAGCAGACTGTGAGCGGAGACTGCAGGAGAAGGAGGAGGAGATTGAGGCTGCCAGGTGTTCATTTTATTGTTATAAAAAAAACCTCAGACATTAATTACACACAGCAAGTTCATAGTGTGTCTAACTGTGATCTTCTTAATTTAATCTTTCTTGCTTTTCACAAAAATATAATCTCAGGTAAGTAAATCTTTTCTTTGACCTTTGATCTGTCTCTTGCTTGTGCTACACTGTTTACAAAAGTGATGAATGATAAAGAGTAAACAAACTTGCTGTGTGAATTCTATACCCAGGAAAATCCACCAGAGGGCGCTAGAGTCTCTCCAGGCCAGTTTGGATGTGGAGGTGAAGGGACGGACAGAGGGAGCGCGTCTGAAGAAGAAGATGGAGAGTGATATGAACGAGCTGGAGTTGCAGGTGGACCTGCTCAACAAGAACAACGCAGAACTGATGAAGACTGTCAAAAAGATGCAGCAACAGATCAAGGTTCACTAAAGCCAGTGTTTTTTTTTCTTCTCACATTTCTCTGCAACTGTGTGATGTACCGTTTCCCTTCTTATTATCAGTTTATTATGATTCATATGCTTACACCTTTGACTATATAGTTTTGGATCATATAGAGCTTTTATGAACGTGGTATTTTATACTGTATGTGTGGCTTAGATAATAATTCCTTACACTCACCTACCTGCCTTATCTAGCTCACCTTTTGTTTCAGTCACCCTCTGCCTCAACCATCTCGTCCTCGACCACACGATGGTGGGCAAATCTTTGGGCCCTGTGCAAATCCACACTCTTAGGTTAACCATTAACCTTTTCAGCTCCAAAGGGTTCTCTGCACCAAAATCATGAGTTCTTGTAAACTAGACACAATTTACATAACCTAAAAAGGGTTCTTAGCCTTCTTAAAGGGTTCTTGGAACCATCTCTGAAAAAGAATAAGGTTATACATGATCCCTCTGGGGCCCCCAGACAAAACTTAAGGCTGCTGTATTAAACTTTTTTTTTTGTAAGATTATCTATAAAGCATAGCATTGGCCTATATCATTGCATCTGACTAAGGTTCTTTGCATACCGTGCCCACTGAAAAGCAAAACACAGGATACATGCTGCTCTCAGACTACTTCTCTCTCAGGCTATCCAGAGGGACAAGCTGAGAAACAATTTGGGCAGTGGTGGCTCAAAGGTTAAGGCTCTGGTTTACTGATAAGGAGGTTGGGTTTGTGAGAAAGGTCCTAAACCCTATGTATGGAGACTACTGGAACGAATAAAGGCTTCTTCTTAACAATTTCGGGTGCTAGATTGTCCCAAGGGTGCAATCTTTTTGGACTGTATTCCAATCTTTTAAAATGTAACCCCTTTCCGTGCACACCCCTTGAAAGCTCCGTCTACCGAGGGACCCTTGGTAGCATTTCCACTAGTTCCTCCCAGTATTTGGCCCAGTGACACCTCTGTGAACCTACATGTTAGAAGTCCCTGATAAAATGGCCAGTGAGTGAAGGTAATAAACTGGCACATGTGCTTTGCTAACTTGCAGTAAGATTCCTGTGTATGTACCGAATAAAGAATTTCAATGTAAGTCTAAATGATCATACTGAACACATTGAACGGTGACATGACCTGACACGCTGTATGGTCTCCTTCAGGACCTGCAGGTTCAGCTGGAAGAGGAAGCGCGGGTGCAGGAGCAGCTGAGAGAGGAACAGGCTCTGCTGGAGCGACGCTGCACTCTGCTGGTCACTGATGGAGAGGAGAGCCGGACCGGACTCGAGGCAGCAGAGAGAGCTCGCAAAACCCTGGAGACTGAGCTCCAAGAGGCCACGGAGAGATGCAATGACATCAACAACCAGGTACATCTGTGAACCAAGCAATCTAAAAAGACCTGGTTTCAAAAAGAAGCAAAACCTGAAGCATTTGAACGCTTTAGATATTTAAGTAAATAGTGAATGAAATCATTCATCCTTATTATTAAAAACTTAGTGTAACCGTTTCCCTCATGATCTGTCAATGCAGTTACAGTCAGCCTGCAGTGGAAAGCGGAAACTGGAGGTGGATCTTCAGCAGGTCACCCAGGAGCATGAGGAGCTGCAGAATGAACTGAGAGGAGCTAATGATAAGATCAAGAAAGCTGTATGTGAGGTAGGATGAAGTATTTGGTAATACGTGATGCATAGCACTTTTGATATTGTGGACAAAATGACTCCCTTTTTTTTTGTATCGGATTCTACACTGCGCTCCTCCTCCAGGTCTGCACTTTATTGACATTATGGATGTGTGAAGTTTTGGGGCTTAAGGGTGTTAAAGCATTTAGGACAGTATTGAGACTTCATCAAATTGTTGGATGCTGCGCATTGTGTTCAGTGCGGTGCTGGCAGAGAGTAACAAACTCACGTTACAAACACATAATTGGTTATGAACTCCAGTCTGTTGGTCAAGCTCTTAACCAAAACAGAAATTACACAAGATCACACTGTCAAATTTAAAAGATGTAGAGTGGTGAAATCAGCTGTGCAGTATAGCTTTATATAAAATTTAAATTCATTATAAAAGAACCGGTAGGGCTTTCGTTCTCATTTCACCTACCTTGTTGCTCTCTGCTGGTAACAAATGCTTTCACAATGCTTTATCATAAATAAAATTAAATAATAATAATAATAATAATAGTAATAATAATAATAATTAAATCAGTGGGTAGTTGTGGCTTGGCAGTTAAGGCTCTGGGTTAATGTTCGGAAGGTCAGGGGTTCAAGACCCAGCACTGCCAAGCTGCCACTGGTGGGCCTTTGAGCAAGGCTTTTAACCCTCTCTGCTCCAGGGGCGCCGTATCATGGCTGACCCTGTGCTCTGACCACAACTTCCTGACATGCTGGGGTATGTGAGGAAAAAAGAATTTCACTGTGCTGTAATGTATATGTGACCCTTAAAGACTCATTATCATGTCACTGTGATTGGTCCTTACTAACAATCCCAAGGGGTTTTGTATTTTTATAGAGCAAAAACAAAGCAAAATACATGAAAAAATGCATAATAATTGTAAAAAAAAATTTAAATACAAGTGATTTCAGGATGCTGAGAGTAACAAGGTGGATTAATAGTAATTAAAAATAGCTCTATTATTTACACTCCTGTGTATGCACACTTGTCATCAAGACTTTTACGCGTCCAATTGAATAAATATTGTTCATTGTTTATAGTGCTAATAATTAACATTTAAATGACACTGAATAACATTTTAATTCAGGGGCATGGTGGCTTAATGATTAGCACGGTTGCCTCGCACCTCTGCGGTTGGGGACTCAAATCCCACCTCCGCCCTCTGTACATGGAGTTTGCATGTTCTCCTCATGCTTTGGGGGTTTCCTCCAGGTACTCCGGTTTCTTCCACCAATGCAAAGATGTGTTGTAGGCTGACTGGCATTTCCAAATTGTCAGTAGTGTGTGATTGTGTCCTGTGATGGGTTGGTACCCTGTCCAGGGTGTTCCTTGCCTTGTGCCCTGCGTTCCCTGGGATAGGCTCCAGGCTCCCCCACAACTCTGTGTAGAATAAGTGGTATGGAAAATAGATGGTTAATGACAGTAGAGAAGGGTTAAGCTTCGAGAAGAGCATCTTAAACTCAAAGACTCCTCCATCATCTCTTTTTTCTGTGCAGGCTGCGCGAGTTGCTGAGGAGCTGCGGGTGGAGCAGGAGCACAGTATGCATATGGAGCGTGTGAAGAAGGGCTTGGAGGCGCAGCTAAAAGACATGACTGTCAGATTGGATGAGGCCGAGCAGCTGGCCATGAAAGGAGGAAAAAAGTTTATTCAGAAGCTGGAAGGCAGGGTAAACCACAGAAATTCGGGCATGGACACATTTGGGTTTTTATTCACCACTCAGTGACCTCACGTCTCAGTGTCTATTCCTGTCTCTATTGGTTTTCATACAATCCAATAACATCTACATATTTGACTAAACTCTTCTGCACTCCCTGTATCGTCTTTATCCTGCAGGTGAAGGAGTTGGAGCTGGATTTGGAAACAGAGCAGAAGAAGTACGCGGAGACGGTGAAGACGCTGCGGAAGAATGAACGGCGCCTCAAGGAGCTCCTCTTCCAGTCTGAGGAGGACCAGAAGAACCAGCAGAGAATGCAGGAGCTGCTGGAACGCCTGCAGATCAAAATGAAAACCTACAAGAGACAAGTAGAGGAGGCGGTATGACGAAAATCATGCTAAACAAATCAAAACTGAAAGGCTAAGTTCAAACATTTGGGTCATCCTGAAACAAAGTGACATATGGTATAAAAATTCATAGTACAGCAGCAATATAAATGATTTTTGATATTTTGTTATTGGTATATACTGTATAGTACTGTACTTACTTCATTCTAACTTCAGAGGAGGACATTAAATGAGAAACAATAAAGCAGTGTAAGTGTAAGTATTGATTTTTTTAGTTTGAGAAAGTAGTAAAATTAATTGTTAATAACAGACTTGTTAAGATGATCACTTTTAGCATTACCTGCCTCAGAAAGTCCTTTTTTCTCAGATTTTTCACCTGAGCTATTTTTCTTTAGAAAGCAGGACATCCTTTCGTAAAATATTAGTAGGGGTGTAACAATCCAATGATTAGGATCAATGAATCGATTTAAAATGTAACCATAGAAACTAATCAATGCAACTATCAGAAATTGATACTTTATATATATATATATATATATATATATATATATATATATATATATATATAATCCAACAGCTGGTGTGTAAAAAATCATTCATATTTTTAAACTGATGTATAACTTAGACTAGTAAGTCGATTTGCCCGTGACTCTGACACTTAAAATAATCCTTCCTTACATCATCATCATTTAACAGTAGGCCTCGCCCCAAATTCTGAACAAATTTGATCAAATATCAATCGGAGGCTACAGAATCTAATCACATGATATATCTTAAAAGATTCAGTGGTTTTGTCCAATATTGAATCTACATCTTATGAAACAAAGTCATGCTGTGTTGTCTGGAAGCCTGAGGTTTACACTCCTAAATTTGAGCATATTTTAATTGAGCATATTTATCAACGTTCTTAGCAATAAAATTATATCCAAACTGTTTTGTGTCAAATGAATGCAGTTGTCATAAGTGCAGCGGTATGATTGCAATTGCGGAATCAACTGTGGTCATGTGGGGGGGGGGGGGGGGGGGCACACCAGTCCTTTATCAGAGCTCTAGGCATTGACTGAACCCCAACACTGATCCAGTACTGTCATCCTATTAATCAGTGAGCTGACGCTCTGTTCTTAAATTAAAAGTGGTGTGAGAGAGACATGCTTTAAGACAAGTCTTAGCTAAAGCTCCTTGGACTAAATGCAGGCATTTGCACATTAGGTTTACTTACACACGTTGAGAAAGCCCAGAAATAAAAAAAACACAGCTCAGATTTGAATAAATGATAAATGCGATCAAGATAATGATCCAGTGTTTAAGAGCAAATTCATTGCTGGCTGGGAGCTAAAATGGAGAAATGTCCAGAGACCTGATGTCTAATGTCATTTGCAAAGAGCCAGCTGGAGCAGGAACACTTGTCGTACAAAACAACAGAAAGAAGGAAATTAACAGGAAAGCATATACATATGACAAAAACTAAGCTCCAGGTGCATTATTGTTGTGGCTAATAAGGATGACAATTTTACCACTAATCACTTAAAATATTACACTCAAATTTATCCACTATCTGACCAGATATGAGTTTGATCACAAATACACGGACAGTAGCTGTTTATTTAACATGCTCGAAATTTTATGCTCAGATTTGTTCCCCTGTAGCCTTGATAAATGAGGCTCAGTGGATCTACTGTCATGACGCAACCTAAAATATTCAGCAGCTGATGAGTATGTTCTTGCAGGAGGAGCAGGCCAATGCAAACCTGGCCAAGTACAGAAAGACCGTCCACGAGCTGGATGACGCAGAGGAGCGAGCCGATATAGCCGAATCCGCTCTCACTAAGATCAGGACCAAGAATAGAGGCAGCTTTGGCAAGGGATACTCATCAGTAAGTCTGACCATGATATTAATTCGCATGCAAAAAAAAAGCACATATATTTTATCTGTTTGTACTGCACTGACATCCTGTTGCTGAATTCGTTGCAGGGATACAGCACTCCATACGCAGGGGTGGTAAGGTCCCCCAGCTCTGTGGGGTCAGAAGGCAGAGGCGAGAAGATCCTCACTGATGACGACGAATCAGTCAGTTCTCTCATCCCCACTTATCTCAATTCCCTGAAAAAACTGATGATCGACTAAAAACCCTTTGCCATCTGCTGGTCACACATTTATATTCTCAGTATTATCCTTTTTTTTTATACTTAAAATGCAGTGTGGGCTGTAATGGGTCAGTGACAAGTTAGTTGTTTTGGCTGCGTATTCTTGCACACTGGATCTGAAACAAATCACCAACATGAGCCTTAAATCAAATGAACGCCATCTCTATTGCCTGAATCATATACGAATCATTTGGCCAGCTGTATGTCATTGTGCTATTAGTTCATACACATAAGAGCTAGCCACATTTTTTTTATTGCAGATGTGGAGTTTACTTTTAGCATCTTCTGCTGTTTTTCCGAACACAAAGACCAAAGGAACAAGATTTCATGAATCTGAAATATCAGAATAAAACTATCAGGGACAACGCCAAAGCACCAATATTGCATGCCTGTCCAATTATTCAACTATTTTTCTTGTTGCCAAAACTTTCTTCTAAAATGCTAGTAATATTGTTTTAAAATGACCACAACTGATAGGAATAATCAAGAGTAAATATTTGATTAGTTTCTAATTATTATTATTATTATGTTAAAAAGTTATATAAACCAGTTGAGTATTTAAAGACATATCACTTATACCAGCAAAGAGTGCTTTTGGTAAGTTTACTTGCATTCCAGTTTGCAAGTATGCAAGTTTATAAACAATCCCTAATGTCGGGAAATAATTGGATTACTAAGTGAATTTTTAGAAATGTATCGCTGTATTAATAATACTGTATTTTAATCCCTTATAAATGTAAAAACAATTTTTTTCACCAATAAAAATTTAAATGAAAATAAATTGCTGCATTCTTTATATGACCAGGAGACAAGACAGTATTATTTTAAACATTAACTTTAATACACTTATTAAAGGGGAAAAGAAATCAATTGAAGATATTTTCATCTTCATTCACAATCTCGTACATACAATTTGCAGTAAACACCTAAACAGAAATGTACATCGGCAATCACAGAAACCGTCCTCAAGCTTCTAGAAACTGAGAACAGAAACCAAAATACTCATGATCTCTTTCAGACAATAAACCGGAAAACTGTTATTATTTTCAGTACGACATTTGGTATAAAAAGTAGCATAGTGCAAAATACTTTCAATATATTATCTGTATCTCTTTTATTTCTACATATTTCTTACATGTCTGGATGTTTGGAGCCTGTCGTCAACACTAGAAGTTATTATTATTATTTATTTTTTTAAATTTTTTTTTTAAAGCAAACTTATCACGCTGTTTGCAGAGCTTTGTTGTGAAACTGTGCCTTGTTAGTCATTAAGGACAAGAATATGGTGGCAGTGGTAGTTCAGAGGTTATGAGGTCAAACCACTGGACTGCAAGAGAGCCAGTGTTCGTCTTTTATAAGTCACTATGTGATGTGCCAATTCATCACCTTAGATGTATTGTAAAGATTTAAGCCATTCAAGCCATTTTGCAGAACTAAATATAGCTTAAGATATGCAATTACAAGGCAAAACTGTACACGCTGCATGGTTTCTGGGTGAAAAAAAATTATGTCTAGCAACAAGAAAACAATCATACAGAAAACATACCGAAAGACCAACAGAGAAATAGGTTGAATCGAAGTATATTATAATCGAGAGCATCCAAGAGCTGTTCTGAGAATATGAAAGAGGTTATGAAAGTAATCGAAGGCTGTTATGAAGCCATATGGTGGGAATACCATGGTTACTATAGTATATTTACACCACATTCATGAAGGCAGATGCAAACCTTTGCAGGGATATCAGTTTGGTACTCTCCCCTCTCCATTAATATTAGTGGTCATTTTCGTTACTTATGATAATAAAGAAACATTTGTGAAACTCATCATAATAAATGTCTTGTTGCTATAATATAGTTTGTCTTCTCTATTGTGCAAACTTTTGTTACTGTATCAGTAAATCTGTAGCAGCAACATTTGATCGGGCAGCTCAACACACTTGGAGGAGAACACTAAAGCCAGCATTGCACTTCATGTTTTTCAGACCAATTGTGCTGTCGCAGAGGAAAAAATGAATTCTGTGGTCATGAGTTGAGATCAGCGCTCTCAAAACACATGATGTGACATGCTCAATGGTGACAGATGTAGTGCCATTATGACCAAAAACACCTGACTGCAGTCTGGCAGTGTCAGCATTTTTTTTTTATATAAGATACTGACAGCTGCGATGATGCTCTATGATTGACAAACATGAGGACAGTATAGGATGACATCAAACTCACAGGACAGCTACAAAAACAGTAGTGGCAATCATGCAACATAAACATCCATCTTCTATACTGCTTATCCTTTTCAGGATCACAGGGAAACCTGGAGCCTATCCCAGGGAGCATTCTGGACAGGGTGCCACTCCATCGCTGGGCACAATCACATACACATCCATACACTACGGACACTTTAGACACACCAATCAGCCTACCATGCATGTCTTTGGACTGGGGAAGGAAACCTCTGCAGCACAGGGAGAACATGCAAACTCCGCACACACAGGGCCACGTTGGGAATCGAACCCCCGACCCTGGAGGTGTGAGGTGAACATGCTAACCACTAAGCCACCATGCGCCAGGCAAAGTAAACAGAACATGATAATATATCCTTATTACTTATTAAGATTTGTGTTTATGAAAAACTCAAAGCCTGGATCGCACCGATTGATGGTATGAGCAGAACGTGGTCATTTTCTTCAATCGCATGTCTATTGTTAGAGGATCTTCGTGACATAATCTGAACACGTTATCGCACGGTCTATTAGAGAATTGCTAAATCCCTAAAACCAGCTTAACTGAGCTAATCTGTATACAGGTGTCACACTGACAGAGAATGAGGTCCAATTATTCACTTTTCCAATTATTTCCCCGCAAATTGAACACTTTAAACTACAGCGGGTTAATTTGTGTAAATTTTGCAAAACAACTGTCGCGTCACTATAACTCTCAGCTCGTCTTTTCTCTTGATTTTTCGATACGTGCATTTAAAATCAAGGTGGCTGGATTATGGTATAATCTTTAAAACTCATCCGAGGGGCATCGGCAGCTCTACAGGTGGGGGCGGTGGGGGTGTGTCTTCTACTAATGGGGTTTGAAATAAAAACCTTGATTTCCTGTTACTCTGGATAATTGAAGACTTTTACAGACATTTGTGCTGCTATGTTTGTTTGTTAAAGTGTATGTGTGAGTGAGAAAAGAGAGAGAGAGAGAGAGAGAGAGAGAGAGAGAAATATTTATACATGTTTGTACTGGATCAGTGTCCATCATTGGGTCAAAGTTTAGCGGGACGTCTGGCTTCCGTCTCTGTACAGTATAACACACTGCTTTGGGCAGTAGAGCTCTGTCTTCACATACAGCAGTTTCATTCGCAAGCTCTCATTCCTCTGATTCTGTTTCTACTCCAGTATGTTGTTTCTCCCCAAGTTGTTGCAGGGAAGAATGGAGAATCCATCTCTTCTATCACCAACACATCCTGTCTGAGTTAGAGATCCATGTCCACTGGTCTCACCTCACCCGTCCTGTGCTCCTTTACCCATGTCTCTCTGTCTTTGGCTGGATCTACAATCTGGAGTAGTTTGTCCACCGGCTCCATCGTCTGTACATGGGACACATCGTCATACGTTATACTGCATGTTTTTCTGAAAGTGCGCCAATGATAGATTCATACAAATGTGTGGCAGCCTGACGGTATTTAACTACAAAACCACTTGTGAGGAAATGTATATTATGGACGAAAAACTCAATTTTGGTCCAACCCCGTTGTTTCCCAGAATTAGCTGCACTGTCATACGATGGGGTTTTCCTGACCGCCATGCAAATATGTTCCAAGATTAAGACTTACGCTTTGGTTGAACATGTCCGTCTCATGCCGCAGCGTCGTGTATTGGCCGAGGTGTTTTCTAATTACTTCTATTCGCTCCACTTCAAGTCTCTCCAGCTCCTACGAATACAAGAAATGCGTGGACAATGTCATGACAATTCAGTGATTCAACATTTTACTATTATGCAGCAGGCATGTCAACTCACCAGACTTGTAGTGACCATTTCCTCAAACCATTTAGACTGAGACTGGTTGTACAGGTCAACACATCGCATCAGATCATCACCTGTGGTGAGAGAACATATCTGTTATTGGACAATTATCTATTATTGCCATTTTGGAGTTACAATAATCGTTTGTTGTACAGTGAGCTACAGTCATTTCTGCATGAAAACTGACATACAGTCTAACTCGAGACATATTTCTCACGTGAATGGCGGTAGACATTATATTAATATTAGAAAAAAAATGCTCTGACTTAAAAATTACCTACTCTAATTTTAATCCCTTGTTTTTATTGGTAGAGAAATAAGCATAATCAACCACTAGAGGGTGCCAAAAGACACCATTTTAATCCATGCCACTGGCCGAGAAATAGGCTTGGATTTGTTTATTCCCAAATATTCAAGATTAGTCCTGAGAAAAGTCCCAATTCCTCCAAATCCCTTTTGTCTATAGACCAATGTGCCATGCTTGTGTAAGTAATTCAGCTTCATTTACCCAACCAAGATGACTGTTGTTTTATAAACATAAAAATAATGGGTGAGTTTATTCTAACCTTTCAGCGATGTCTTCCACCAGAACAATGAGTCTTTTCCTATCTATGCTTCTCTTCTTTCTTTAAGCCCCCCCCCCCTTCATATTCACCAGTAATAACTTTTTTCTATTTTCCAATAGCTTTACCCATAATAAGACCCATACCTAAAGACTATCCATATCCTAAATTATTATGTGTTGGTTTCCTGTGTAATGCCACCCATGAAACCTGTAGGAGTTTCTCAGGAACTCATTTTATAGTTGTGCTCATAAATTTACATACGCCTTGCAGAATCTGAAAAATGTTAATTAAAAATAAATAAATTAGAGAGATCATAAAAATTGCATTTTTAATATTTTTATTTAGTCCTGCCCTGAATAAACTATTTCACATAACAGATGTGTACATATAGTCCACAAGACACAATAATAACTGAATTTACACAAATGAATCAGTTCAAAAGTTTACACACCCTTGATTATTAATACTGTGTATCGTTTTAATGTTTTGTGATAGTTCTTCATGAGTCCCTTGTTTGTCCTGAGAAGTTAAACCGCCCCACTGTTCTTCAGAAAAATCCTCCAGGTCCTGCACATTCTTTACTTTTCCAGCATCTTCTGCATATTTGACCCCTTTCCAACAGCGACTATATGATGTTGAGATCCATCTTTTTACACTGAGGACGACTGAGGGAGTCGTACACGACTATTACAAAAGGTGCAAACATTCACTGATGCTCAAGAAGGTAACACACTTCAATACGGGCCGGGGGGTGTAAACTTTTGAACATAATGATCGGTGAAAATTGTTATTATTTTGTTTAAAGATCTTATTTTGTTCATTTAGTACTGCCCTTCAGAAGCTACATAAGATATTTACATGTTTCCCAGTAGATGAAATAATAACAATTTACACCAATCGTCCTGTTCAAAAGTTCAAAAGTTTACATCCACTATGTGAAATAGCTTATTTAGGGCCGAACTAAAAAAAAAAACAAAATGCAATTTTAATGATCCCTCTTATTATTATTATTATTATTATTTTAATTATTTACATTTCGCAGATTCTGCAAGGGTTATTGTAACGAACTGAGTCTTAGGGTGGATACACGTGCAGTTAAGGGTTTTATTAAAAGGAAATAAGCAAACAAATCCAAAACGAGAAACACAGGCGTGGTCAAAAACAGGTAAAGGGTCAGGTGAACGGCAAACGAGCATAAAGAAGGCAAGGCAAAGCACAAACGAGAAACTAGGAACAAGGTCAAAACCAGAAACGAGAACACAGAACAAAGGCTTGGTATTCAGTAAACACTTAATACTTCGTAACTAAACAAGGACACACGAGGGGCTTAAATAGCAAACATAATCAACGTGACTAATGAGAACACGTGAGGGAGACATCCAATAACATAAAAGGGGTGGAGACGTGACATAAACTATAATAAATACACGTGTAATACGTAAACAAAGTCAATGTCACTGAACCCGGAAGTGCTTTCAGGGTACGCTGCGTGCTCCAGCGCCTTGTGAGAGTTATGTAAACTTATGAGCACAACTGTATGTAAAAATGTGCATAGCTCTGCTTTGTGTCTTCCTCTCATGGTGAACTACTACAAATGGGACAGAGATTTTTAATGGCAGCATGCACTCACTCCCTAGCCAAGTGTGCCAATACTGTAATCTTTAGTGAAAATACACTACTGATTATTGCTGCTCTGAACGTTAAGATAGAAAAGTTTTTCTAGCTAGACACGTTATCATATACAGTTTAATCTTATTAAACAGAGTCTAACACCAGCTGTATGCCCTGACTGGTCCCACATGGTACCTGGGACAAAAGTGTACTTGGGTATGATATGGCTCATCTGGCACTGTGCTGCACTGCACTGCCAAGTGGAAAAACACCGTCCTGTCCTGTTTATTTATTGTATTGTGCTGCAACCATAGTTTTGTACATTGCTCGTGTTACACTTGGATTTTATGCAGTTTTGTCTTGTAAATTGCAACATGGTCCTACGAGTACAATATCACATCTCACTGTCTACATTTACATGCACAGATATTCCGATATTAATCGGAATTTGTCAATATTCGAATTAGTATTGAGTCATGCAAACACCACCGTCCACTTACGCGATTCAGAATATGGCTGTTTTAATTGGAAATTTGTTGCATGTAAACACCTTATTCGGAAAATCCACTAAAAGGAGATATACGCGCGTGCTCAGTCTGCAAGGAATTGTGGGTACTAACAGATGTTTAGTTGTAGGCTAGGTATTTAGGAATTGCAACTCAGGCATACTTACAATAACCCTGTACACAGGAATATTCCGATGCCTGTACGCATATGAACATCGTATTCAGAATAAGGCTGCAACCCGAATATAGACCTTTAACGGAATTTGATGTGCATGTAAACGTAGTACATTAAACACAACTACTACTAAACTGCTTTTTTTTTTCTTTTTCATTTTTCACATTATAAAATAAGAGCAATGACATAAAAAAAAAAAAATCAAATGTCATATGTGGCAGTCTGACTACCACACAAATGAGAAAACGATTTGTCCAAAAAAAGTGTTAAACAGTGTTGCACAATTTTAGTTACGTTTTCTATGTTCTAAAGGAAAAACAAGTTCCTAAAAATTAGCAGATCTTTTTTTATTTTTATTTTTTATTTAAATGATTGTTTTCGAAATAAATTCACACATTGGCATCGACTTTACTATTCCTTTTAGACTTAGAAACAAATTTCAAAGTTAAGCCTTTATATAAAATGATCATAAAAACTCAGACTGCACACGTTCACTATATACAAGGATGGGATGAAAGCTGAATTTGACTCGACTTCAGCGAAACTGACCTGCCTGTGTCGATTTCCTGCGGGCCTTTTTGATGTCCTCCTCAATCTTTGAGCTCAGTTTGATCTCCAGCTGTTGAGTCTTTACCTCCAGATCCTTCTGTTTCTCTGCAAGCGCTTTACGTGCCTGCAAGCACAGCAAGCAGATAAAACATGAGTTAAGTTTTTTCACTTCCCTGAGTGCTGTATATCTCTTATCCAATTTCCACTCACAGCTCAATTGAATTACAGCTGTGCCTCCCTATTGACTCACTTGACTATGCAATCCTAAATTTATATTATTGGTTTTCTTCCATTTAGCCATGTGTAATGACCACACTGAAATTAGATCAGTTTATCAAGGCTGGTTTGTTTACAGCTCTCACTCCTGCTGCCGCAAACAATTGTGCGCTCTGTCTCAAGGTCATGCATTAAGGGCAAGGCCATGTGATTATTATAGAGCTCAGAAAGCCTCCAAGGCCAGGAAATGGTCTACTGATCTGGGAAATAGAGTAGAGCTTTAATAATGCATGAGAAAGATTCTTGACATTCTAGAAAAGTTAAATAAAAGACCTAACTCAAAGGTCTTGCCTGTAGTAGAGCTGGGCATATTCATATTTGATGTGCGTCATGAGAATGCTATTGCATCGCTAATATTTTGGAAATATTTGATTTATGAACCAATCCTGTGTGCATGCAGAGTATTGAGGTAATAACACAATGTACTGTACCTTCTCAACGGCAGCGTATCGACTGGCCAGCTGCTTCCTGAGATCGGTAATTTGGTGGTCAAACTTCTTCATGTCCTTTTTAAAGTTGTCTCGATATGTAAGGAGGGGCTTTTCTACCTCACTTTGTAGCTGGAAATTATTAAAACAACAACAACAGACAATTCATGTTAATCACACAAGCATGGGAATGATAGTTTAATATGAAATTAGGCAAGTAATAAATACAATAGGGATGAATACTACCACAGAGTTTGACTACGTCTGACAAAACTGTGGCCATATTCAATAAATATCTTGCAGATTTGATTATTACACTTGCAACTTGTCTCAAATATCCATAACAATAATACACTGTCAACAATGAGATATGACTACAGCTATATGAATATAGCTACAAAATATTGTGCAACACTAGGGTATAGGATTAGTGTGTGAATGTAGTGGGGACTCTAATTCCTGTGGTGTGGGACTGTGAACCCACGAGTCCCAACCAAAAGGTTACTGGAGTTGAAGGATGCTATGTTCATGTGCATGGGACTGGGCAGTCAGATACATTGTTCACGGGGAAAGAAACACATAATCGTAAACGTGGAATCACACTGGTTGCTCGCATGCCACAGCCTTCATTCATTCATTTTCAGTAACTGCTTTATCCTGGTCAGGGTCAGGAGGGTAGGACTGGTTTAAATTTCAGTAGGAATGGGAGGAGTTAGTCAAGCATTTTGTTGGAGTGTGGTGGCATGACTCAAAAATTCTGCAGGAGTGGTGGGATTGGTTTAATTTTCTATGAGAGTGACTAGGATTGGTTAAATTTTTTGCAGGAGTGGGTGGGATTGGTTTAATTTTCTGCAGGAGTGGGTGGGATTGATTTAATTTTCTGCGGGAGTGGGTGGGATTGGTTAAACTTTCTGTGGAAGTGGGTGGGATTGGTTATACTTTATGTGGGAGTGGGTGGGACTGGTTAAACTTTCTGTGGGAGTGGGTGGGATTGGTTATACTTTATGTGGGAGTGGGTGGGATTGGTTAAACTTTATGTGGGAGGTGGGTGGGATTGGTTATACTTTATGTGGGCGTGGGTGGGATTGGTTAAACTTTATGTGGGCGTGGGTGGGACTGGGGGCGCACGGTGGTTTAGTGGTTAGCACGTTCGCCTCACACCTCCAGGGTCCGGGGCTCGATTCCCGCCGGGGCCATGTGTGTGCGGAGTTTGCATGTTCACCCCGTGCTGCGGGGGTTTCCTCCGGGTACTCTGGTTTCCTCCCCCAGTCCAAAGACATGCACGGTAGGCTGATTGGTGTGTCTAAAGTGTCCGTAGTGTATGAATGGGTGTGTGATTGTGCCCGGTGATGGACTGGCACCCTGTCCAGGATGTACCCCGCCTTGTGCCCGATGCTCCCTGGGATAGGCTCTAGGTTCCCCCGCGACCCTGAAGAAGGAGTAAGCGGTAGAAGATGGATGTATGGATGGGTGGGATTGGTTAAACTTTCTGTGAGAGTGGGTGGGATTGGTTAAACTTTTAAACTTTCTGCAGGAGCGGGTGGGATTGGTTAAACTTTCTGTGGATGTGGGTGGGATTGGTTAAACTTTCTGTGGAAGTGGGTGGGATTAGTTAAACTTTCTGTGGGAGTGGGTGGGATTGGTTAAACTTTCTTCAAGATTTATTGGGAATGGGGGAAACTTTCTGCAGGAGCAGAGTGGTCAAGAGTGTCTGCAGGAGCAGGCAGGACCAGTCAGAATGCCTTTGGGAAAGGCATGGGAGTGAAATTATAAAAACAGTCCCACACACACCTCTAGTGTGGAGCCGGTTGATGAACACACAAACTCCTGTATCGCCCCAATGTACATAACATGACTCTCCTCCAAACAGCTGTACACCAGATCCCATACTCATTTAATATAAACTTTCAAACAGTGTGTCATAGTAAGAGCAGAAAAAGCCCAATGGGTTTATATTCTATAAACATTTCATTTATGGAGATAAACAGAATGAGTTTATACATAGTATGAAATTAAGCATATTGATATGAATGGTATTTGGCTTGTTTTTGACATTTGAATATTCATTACTTTGAATTTAAAATGCAGAAATTTCACAGGGTTTGAACAGATTCTTAATAATGAAAATCCAGGACTTTCAAGGACTTTTCAAGCCCTATTTTTTTGTTATCAAGGACTTTACAAGAGGTGATCATCCATCCATCCATCCATCCATTTTCTGTACCGCTTGTCCTACACAGGGTCACAGGGAACCTGGAGCCTATCCCAGGGGACTTGGGGCACGAGGTGGGGGACACCCTGGATAGGGTGCCAACCCATCGCAGGGCAAAATCACACACACATTCACATACACATTCATACACTATGGATAATTTAGACGCCAATCAGCCTACAACATGTTTGGACCGGGGGAGGAAACCGGAGTACCTGTAGGAAACCCCCGAAGCACAGGGAGAACAGGCAAGCTCTGCTGATCTCATGTACATATTTTTCCGTTTCTGTTGTTAGAAAACGTAACGAGTATGAAATAGTGACGGAAACGTGGCCCATTAAGACTACATGTTAACCAGCAATCACTTCCAAGTGACTTCCAAGCTGCTGCTCTGCACTGCTAAAATCCTGATTTTATAACCGCAACGTCGTCTGACAAAATCACCACAAACACAACTTAAAGATAACGGCTGTGCTGTGATTTCGGCTATATTTACATATAAAATGCTCACTCAGAGAGAAATTAGAAGCGACTGAATGTGCTGCTCCTCTCTGCCCCTCACTAAACAGAGTAGCCGCAGAGAGAGAGAGAGAGAGAGAGAGAGAGAGAGAGAGAGGTGTACCTGCAGTGGGAAAGCAGGACCTCGTGCTCATGGGGCAGTACTGGCCACTCTCTGCTATGGGAAGTTGCCAAGGTTTGCCCAAAATGTCGATAGATTTGTCGCTAGGTGCTTTTTTGAAAGTCGTTAAAGGGGTCTGAAAAGTGGACCGGTGCTGTCTCTGTCACAATGAGTGAGTGAACAGCGAGAGGAGGAGGATGGGGAGCAGCTGCAGTGGGGAGTCATATTTTGAGTGAAAGGATGTATTCGTTGTATTCATGTTCTATCGAAAGTAAACACTTTAAACTTTTTCGCGATTTCGAAAAATTTATTGACCTTCTATAATTCAAGCAATTTTTAAGCACACTTTTTTTTTCAAATAATGCCTTCAAGGTTTTCCAACACTTAAATTTCAAATAGCCAGATTCAAGCACTTCAAACACCTTGTACGAACCCTGATGTCAGCTTGGATATACCTTTATATTTAGACAAAATTCGTTATTTAGACAAAATTCATTACCATATCTTTTGTATTACCTTAGAGGAGAACTTGAGATGCACTTCAGCCTCATCTGCCAGGCTTTTCTTCAGCTGGGCCCAGGCCTCTCCCAGTGTGCTGGAGATATATGAGGAACTGGTATGAGTGTGAGACAGTCATATCGACCTAGGACATTCAGGACGTTAGGGACTCTGGACGAGAGTTCAGTACTTTCTTTTCCATCAAACACGTTATGAATAGACAGTACTGTAGCCATGGCTATAGGCTGAAGCTAAGGCAAAGGAACATGATAAGCATGAAGGAACATACACTGTCATTAATGTATACGCAGAACAGTATGTTTGACAATGAACAGGCCTAAAACTGAAGAAAAGACTACAGTAGAACTAACACAGCAGCAAGTTGTATTTAAAATACATGCAATAAAATAAAGTGAAATATTTTCCATTGTTCAACTGATCAATAAAAGGGTCAAGTAATACAGTGAGGTGAATATGCATGGGGAAGTGCTGATTGCCTCATTTCAGACATTCATTAGATTTCTTTCTCAATATCCTGTTAGCCTGAGCCAATAGGAATCCATGAGTCATGAGTGAAAGCAGTGTGGCCAGTGTGCTGATTCAAAAGGCTCTAAACGGGAGACACGTGGACTTTACTTTTCGAGCACGTTCCTTTCTTATTCATCCTGGCACAAAACAAAGAGAACGGTCAAGATCAAAATTGAAAGATTACCTACGTATCAGCTCCCCTCTCCTATTAAAGTCAGATATGATTAAGGCAAAAGTGACAGGAAAAAAAAACTCTGTGCATGTAAATGTTCATGTCCTCCACTTCAAAGGCAGCACATGATTGGTCAGCAAGGTATTGAAAGGTCATGGCTTGCACTGCAGCAACAATGCCATCTACAATGGAAACTGCACAAATGGTAAATTCAGGAAAAACGAGTTTGCGAACGTGGCTGCAGGAGCCAGCCGGCAAAACAATGGCCATCACAAGTCACAACAAAATCTGGCCTGAGAGGCAGAATAATGCGAGCATTGTGGCGTCTGTCTGCGGGAGAGGGTGGGTGGACCTCTGCTGCATGATCTGTGCTCTGCATAAAACAATTAGCCCTCTTTATCAGAACTGGCATGGCAACTCTGCAGAGAGAAATCTTTGTGGAATCTTTGTGGTAATGCCAGAAGAGCTAGAGGAAATTGTTTATGACAAACGTTTACATACACCTAAGATAATGATATCCGATCTCCGTTTTTTCACAACGCTACACTTTTCATGTTACCGTACATTTCTTTTGACACGTCAATTAGAACATCTAACTGGACATCAAACAATCAATTAGAGACAGATTCATTTCTGTATGTTTTGATTCACTACGTAAGAATTTCAGTGGGCCAAATCTTTACATACACCAAGTAAATTGTCTCTTTAACTCATTTTACCTGCAGTCAAAAAATGGAATTTCTGCCTGTTTTGGGGGTGCCTTGAATTTATTTGTGATGTCACACAATGGCATATATGAAAGTTGACACTCAGGGCTTTAAGAATTTGCAGTTTTTCATGAGTTTTTCCTTTTTGTACATAGCCTACTAGGTTTAAATGTTATAATTTTATTGTGGAAGTTGTATACAGTGTTTTAATATCAAAAAAGCTTTAGTTGTGCTGTCTGTTTTATCTCTGTACCAATGTTATTGTGCAGAGTTGTGTTATTGTGTGAATTATTTGCCCAGCACAGGGCTCACACCCGTCCCTTTTCCCATCACGCTGCTCACCAGCAGCTAAACACAGAGTCATGATACTCTACACACAGAAACCCAACAGTGTCCTGACTAATCTTAAAACAGACTTGCAGCGATAAAATTATTCATCTGTTTATATTGATTGAAAATGTCTAATACGTCAATTTCCATTCCGACAGCAGGATGGAACACCAGCATACTACGAGAAAGGGTTAAACAGTCTAGAAGATTCCAGAAATTGATGTGATGACTTTGAAAATTCTTCTGACTCGCCATCTGTTATAATTAGGAGTTAATTGGGAGTGTACCTGTGGCTGTATTTAAGAGCAAGTGGCTTTTAAGGGCCAGTGGATCTTCTAGCAAGACAATGATCCCTAAGCATACCACAAAAGCTGTAACAAAATGTCTTAAAAACAACAAAGTGGAAGTATTGGAGTGACCAAATCACAAATCCCTGACCCTGAATATCCCTGATAGATCATTTGTGGACTGAACTAGAAATGTGGGTCTGAGCAAGGAGGCGCACAATCCTGACCTAGTTACACCAGTTCCAGCAAAAGTACTGTGAGAAGCTTGTGGAAGGCTACCCCAAGTGTTTTAAAATGACCTGTTATGGAAAATAAAGTAGATGCTCTAATGTCTTTAGCCTAGGTGTACGTAAACTTTTGGTCTCAACTGTATCGTGATATGTAGTGGCGGCTGTGGCTCAGGTGGTAGAGCGGGTTGTCCACTAATCGTAGGGTTGGTGGTTCAATTCCCGGCCCACATGACTCCACGTGCCGAAGTGTCCTTGGGCAAGATTCTGAACACAAATTGCTCCCAATGGCAAACTAGCGCCTTGCATAGCAGCTGTGCTACCATTGGTGTGTAAGAGTGTGTGTGAATGAGAACCAGTGTAAAGCGCTTTGTAGAACTGCTAAGGTTAAAAAAGTGCTATATAAGTGCAGACCAATGATGATAATATTAATCCTGCATCGGTTAGGTATGGGCTGCGTTTGTTTACAGCTAAACTGCAGATGCTGGCACCTCTGGACGTACATGTACAGTAATTCATATGCTTTCCATATTTCATGTTTGATCCTGCAAATGAATGGATTATCTAGCACAACAATAGATGTCCCATTGCTACACTCAAACGGCGTACAGCTCAGATGTATTTCTGGAATGTAAGCAATGTGCACTTCATAGCGTAGGATGTAATTTGTAATGTGTGGACAAAGTGAAAACTATAATCATACACTCAGGAATTTAGAGTATTATGCATCCAGGATATGTGCAGGGAAATACCACGATTGGAATTTCTAAGAGTTGTTTTTTTTGGTGTTGAACAGTCTCTATCTATATGACTGGCTGAAGTAAAGGAGCACTAGACCATTGGGTATTGGGCCCTTTAAAAGAGTTCCACACAGCGTGAAGTCATTACATCACACCCAGTTGAGGTTACTCTGTGTCACTCTGTGTGTTTTAACTACCGTGAAGGAAACCCCTCACCGCTTTACCTACTGAAGCTGCTATAGATGAACACTTACCCTTCCTCCTGAGCTGCTAGAGGGATCTGAGAAAGTTTCAAGAGATTCTTGGCGTACTCTTCTTCAATCTTGATCCTTAAGTAGAAAAAGAAAAACATATTTTTTTTTTAGCATGTAGCAAAACTGTAATACAGTCACCATGGGTCTGATTTTAGCCATTTTACTACATCTGTGTCTAGCAATTCTCATGATGAGGTCATTTAATGCACTGCTTGTCCTCTAGCTGACCGCCATCATTCCCCCTTTGAGGAAAATGGGAAAGTGGTTGACTGTGTTTGACCCCTTATATCACATTCCTTCTAAGAGCAGATCTTTCCCAGATCATTTCTCTCAGCTGCTGGCTTTTGCAGTACACAGGGCAAACAGAAAAGGTTTAATTAAAGGAGTTCATTTAGCCTGCCTGTTAAAGTGCTAAGTATTGCTGGCTCTACTGTCTAAAACATTTTATTATTCAGTGAATAAATACGTTATTGAAAGTTACATGACAAAGAAAAAAAAAAACACACACACACTAGAAAGACTTTCTAGACCGAAATCTGAATATGCTGACAGGGAGCGTGGATTGAATAGACTACTGTCACAGCTATCAGAAAAGAATACAAAAGACAGCAAGCATGAGTTGTTATTAAACTGAATTGCATAACTGTCCACTCAGCAGGAAGGTTTCCCATTTTTGAAAAGCAAAAAAAACCAAAACGACTCGTTTTCTGTTGAGAGTTTGCAGAACTTGAACGTCTGTCCTTAATGAAATAGAGGAAACTTCATGTGGTGCTTGTTACTGTTGTGGTTTTCATGGCAACAAAAGAGCAGAACTGTTGTTACACAACCCTGGTTCTACAGAGAATTCTGACGACTTATACTAGCCAGATGAAATATCTTTACGGTATCACACAGTTGTGTGACAAAACAACATGGAATTCGATCATAATTCATTATATGAGGCGTTCACTTATTCCTATAAAAATGAACAAATCAAACAAAAGCAACTGAAATAGCTCAACACAACTAACGCTTCAAGCGGTTTCCCCAAATTCAACTGAAAATGCAACTTATAATGACTTCTCCAGTCTCAAAATTATTCAACCCCTTCATGGCAAGCATCTTTAGTACTTAGTAGAGCACCATTTTGCTATTATGACCTGCTGCAAACGAGACGCATAGCTTCTGGCAGCGTTCACTAGGAATCTTAGCCCATTCCTCATGAGCAATGGCCTCCAGTTCCAACTGTACATTGACTGAAGCAGGGCTGTGAGATTTGATCTACCTCTCTCTCATAAAGTCAGCCATCTCCTTCTGCATCTGTTTCCCCTTCAACTGTTTCTGCAGTAAGACCTCAAAGCCTGTGATGCTGGCATTCCCCTGTGGGTCTTTTTTGTCTGCCTGCAACAGAAGACAAAACACGAGCGCTGGTAAACATGCCGAGAACCACACTGTCAAATAAAATCAGCAGGAGCACTGTGACGGAAACAATGTTTTGTCCTGCTTGGAACTTTCTTCGCAGATTCTTAAGGTAGGAATCTACAGAGATTCTGTGACCTAAATATTAATATGCTATTACCTCCTGAAGCCGTACAATTACAACAGTAGCATCTAAAAGGAATCTAAGATAAGGTGTATATACACTGATATTTATAACACAGTGCAGCTGAATTCTCAAATCTGATCTGAGAAGGTGTGCATTATTTATTTTTTTTTATAACAGCACGGATAGGACAGTAGTTCCAGCTGTAGCATTAACGATAGGTTAATATTAGAGCGCTCTTTCGATCACCTTTTTGTTTCTATAGTAACTGCTCATACACAAGGACCTGTATCATGAACGCTCCCCATAATAATTGTCCCTAAGACTAACAATAAACAGATTTCAAAATGTTATTGATTAACAAATTAAAATGTAAAATCATTGAGGTGGTGAATTTTATTTCTTAGGAAACATATATTTATGGAGTCATGGTGCTTTGCAAAGTTTCCCAGCACGGGAAAGTCTTCAGGAGAGAGGAGCTTTTCTTTTTTTTTCTTTAGGTAAAATGACAGGCTGCATTTTTGAGAGAGAGAGAGAGAGAGAGAGGAAGAGAGAGAAGAAGAGATTTGATCAAGCAGCAGAGAAAGAGAGCAGCAGATGCTGGTGAGGGAACTACTATTTTACATGGATGTAACATGATAAGTGAACACTACTGTGGCCAAAAATGCTTGATTTTGCTGAGGCTTTTAAAAAAAATTGCAATGCAACCTGCGGAGTTTTTTTATGCTTTATTGCGGTAAATGACTTGAATTGGCCAAATTGCAATCGCACAAAATTGTCTTTCACAGTGATGTTTTCTGGTAAATGAGACTTTTTAGCTATAATCATGTTCGACGCCTGCGAATCGAAGAGGGCTTTGGGTGAATGCGTGATGTGATAAAGTCACATGACACGTCTTGGCCGAAATCTGCGGAAAATCTGCGGTAATGTTGAAAAATTGCAAGCTTGATTTTGCTTGATTTTGTGTTCGGTTCCGAGATTCAAAATAAAATTAGATAAAAAAAGACACACGACTAGCCATGGACAACTTAATGCACTATGGCATGACTCAAGCATTTTCTATCATACCTATGGACAAATTTGTATTATTAGTTTTCTATATGTATGTGCAAGAAAACCTCAAGATGATCCAACTCGGAATTCTTGTCACTGCTGTTCCCTTACCCAAAAATAATCGCAGTAGCTCCATTCATTTGGTTTGAGCAGTTGCTGTTCGGTGGTGTGTAACAGGAGGGGGAACGTCACACAGTTGATTTGCTGAGAAAGAGAATCAGAGAGACACATCACGTTAGAACAGTCAAGTAAGGGCAGTGCTGTGTATTTGCTGTACATAACAAAAGATTATCCATCCATCCAGCTTCTATACCGCTTAATCCTTTTCAGGTTCACAGGGGAACCTGGAGCCTATCCCAGGGAGCATCGGGCACAAGGCAGGGTACACCCTGGACAGGGTGCCAATCCATCCGCAGGGCACAATCACATACACATTCACACACCCATTCATACACTACAGACACTTTAGACACGCCAATTAGCCTACCATGCATGTCTTTGGACTGGGGGAGGAAACCGGAGTACCCGGAGAAAACCCCCGCAGCACGGGGAGAACATGCACACACAGGGTCACGGTGGGAATCGAACCCCTGACCCTGGAGGCGTGAGGTAAACGTGCTAACCACTAAGCCACCGTGCGCCCACAAAAGATTATTATTATTATTATTATTAGAGATTATTTTTAGAGATCATTGTGTAGTTACACCACAGCACTGTAGGACACTCAAATCCGAAGCCTGGATTAATTTTCTATAACAGAAGCTTTGACTGGTAATTAAAATGATAGATCTATATTAACGTGCTCATTCTTATATGTTATTGTTTCTATAGTAACAGCTCGTCCACAGGGATTAGGTGGATAATCTAAACCTAATCATAATCAGACTGAAAAATGTTGTTATTTAAAACGAAAAACGTATAATCAGTGATATGGTGAATATTTATTTAACATTTATGGAAGGAGTGTCTGTAAGTAGCATGACAAGCTGTGTTTCTTTGTCTTTTTAACTACAACAGAGAGAAAAAAAGAGAGGTAAGCGAGGGAACCACTGTTTATAACTGCTCAACGACTATATAAGTGATAACATAAGGAGCTAACTTGTCAACATTAAATGTAACTATAAATATATATATTTTTAAATGCTCAATATGTCATTGATTAATAAAATTAAAGTTAATCATCACTGCTAAATCACTGTAGCATACGAGGAATAAACACTTGAGGGTGTGCTGTTACAGGAAAACAATCCGAGCGCTATCACACACCATGGCGTGGATCCTTTCCGATAACAGCATGCCCCATCATGTTTTGTCAGCTTAACCATCAGATCAAAGAGACTGCGATATAACAGGTCTACAGAGTTTCAGTTTATTTCCACCACTGCAAACAATGACCCTGCCCACAATGTTTGATTTTCCAGCTGTGGTTGAAAACATGTTGCCGTTCCATGTGCCAGGATTAGTTTGTATTCTGGACCTAAAGAACAGCGACATACTATCAAATGACCGCATGTCCAATCTTTTTCCCCCTGAGTGTTTTCTATCCTGTAAACATAAGTGAGTACTAGCTGCTCTAGTGAATTGTGTACAGTATGTGAACCAGCTCTGTGCCGAGAAGAAAGCGAGAAATCACGTACATGCTGACCCATAGGGCCATGTTGACACCATCTGTAGCAGGATTTTCAGCACCTGATGAGCGATTTTAGCCATTTAGAATCACTTAACATGTATATGTGCTTTCTCCCTGTGAGATTTCTTTACACTCATGGTCACCATGCATCTCTAAGTGGGCGCTGTATATCGAGCCATACCCACGCGACAATCACGTGGCCTTCCTGCACTATACCACAAGAGATACACAAGGAGCGTTCCTCCTTTAAATCTGCCGTCCCTTTCGAAAACAAAATGTGAAAACATACACAGTGTGTAAATGCAGCTAGTAATCAGCAAAGCTCCATGCAGATGCTGCTTGGCTGTGCAATTAACAACATTTAATGCTCCAGGTCCAGTTCCTTCTACACGTGAATGTTATCTAATGAGCTTCATAAGTTCTACATAAATCAACAGCACACAGTGAATGAGCATCATTAATCAACACCTTCCTCATACGGGCTTTGCAGTGCCCGTTGTCCGCCTCTGAGGCTAAATTTGTTTTGTTTATTCTGCATCTTATGACAATGAGTTCCATTCTCAGGTTGAATACGGCACAGAGTTGTGACAGCAAGGCTGACTAATAACAGATGGGCTTCTCACTGCGTGTCTAACAGCAGCTTGCAGCTCCCTGTCTCAGCAGAGCGCTAAACAGAGCAAAAACATCTGCAAGGCACCTGGCCATGTCTAGACTGCTTACATATTAACAATCTGCACATTTTTTTTCTCAGAGATTAAGTTATACCTCTTTAGTCTAAGGTCCTGATTTACGAAAAGGTTTACATGTGTAAAAAAAAACCAAACAAACAAAAAAACACGCAAACTTGATAAGCCACAGCACAGCATGTGCTGAATATTTATTTTGGCATGTTTCTACCTAAAACTGCAAAATACAGTGTGGTGTCAATGCAAATATGTTAATCTGGCATATACACTGTGATTTAATAAGTCTTAGAGGTATGGACGGTATTTGTTCTTGCAAATCCATATGGCTGAAGAAGAGCAGGTATTATATTTGTCTTAGTCCGTTTCTGCTAGATGATGCCAGAATTATACCTCTCAGTATGTTTTAATAATAAAAGCTGATCAAGATTATACATCGTTTGTTCAAAATGATCAGAAAGTTTCTTAAAATGTTGGATTTCAGTGGAATAAGATATTCGCTGCATGGTGCAAACCTCATGGTGCCGCCTCACAGCTCCAGGGTCCTCGGATCAATCCTAACTTCAGGCTACTGTCTTGCAGAGTTTCACATGTTCTCCACGTGTTCATGATGATATCCTCCAGGTGCACTGGTTTTCTCCCAACTCCAAACAACATGCTGGATTGGCCATAGTGCCTGGCATCCCATCACGGGTGTATTCCTATCTCTTTCTCCCGGTATTTACCACAACACTGACCAGAATAAAGCACTTACTGAAGATGAATGAATGAATATTCGCTGCACATTCACAGCTCTGAAGCCAACAACATTTAAATAGACACTGTGAAAGGGTTTTCGTATTTTTTGACACATCTCACAGCCTTTAAACGACATCACACTGGTAATTACGTCAAGTTCTATTTTCTTTTATTTTTACACTTCCAGGAGCTCTCAAGAACAAATAATACACACAAAAACCTTATTTACATATTATTTCCTCCCTCTACTTCTTACTTCTTCTTTTTTTTCCTTTGCATGTGATGTAATTCACACAATTACTCTTTGTTAATCTTCTGCAACACGGCCACTTTTTGCATGCGCAATTTATCCCCTTGCACATGCAAATTAGCCACATTATTTGGGCTCTTAGTAAATCAGGGACTAAGAGTTTATTTAACTTGCATTTTTAACCCATAAGGTTGTTTTTTTTTCTTGCATTATTTTGAATACTTGAAGCAATAAGCTTCTTGGAAATTCTTCGGAATATTGTATTAAATCCGCACTATTTAATACAGTTAAGACCTTTCTTGGATAGGCCTTGAGTACAACTAAGTACAAGTAGTAAAATTCAACCATGACTGTAAACCTTCACTACAACAATTAGTAATAAATAAGAATTGTGCAGTGATTTCATATGTTGGAAAATCCATACATCACTAAAACCTTGGTCTGTGTGTGCTATGCTGTGTACATCTTAACACTAGCAGTATGTCTCAAACTACTCATAAAACTCTTGCGAACTCTTTCAAAAACTTTTGAGGGAAAAGTCACTGAGCTCTGTGGAATACCTCGAATGCATGGGTGGCTCCTAAAATGTGATCTGAGCTTTGTTTAAGTCATAAAAATAAATATATCGTCTTGGAAAACAACTTGAACAACCCCAGGAGCACAGAGACATTCGGTAATGTCTGTCTAATCCTCCCAGCATTCCACACTAGGCACCCTGATGACTTAGGCCCAGGGATCTGTGGCCTCACAATAGGAGCTTTATCTGTCTTAACATTAACTCCCAGGCAACTTTGCTGAGAAGAGAGTGAATAAGCTAGCAACGATGGGCTCTCAGAACTCTCCAAAACAACATGACAAGCTGCTTATCAAAGTCCTCAGTCTGCTCAACCTTGAACAAGAGGATCACACACTTAGCCTAGGCCCATCACATCTGTCAGTCAGAACATATCAAAAGAAATGATTGAAAGCATGGTGTCTGCAGGTATCCTCAAGTGAAACCCATAACTTTTTCAGTGGCATTTTGCAGACTAGCAGGGAAAAACAAATACAGAACTGCAACACCGTACCAGAAGTCACGCCACTGAAATGTGTTACATTTCATAGCATGCAGTGAGTTTCAAAGCTGACAGACATGCGACGTGAGAAAACAGACCCTTTTTGAATCGTCTTTATTGATGATTTTCTGTTTCTCAGTGTTCAGTTTAACACACACCCCTTATCTCATGCGAGTGATTTCAAGACAGAATTAATCACAGAAAAACACACAAAAATCTCATTTGCATTTGAGACGATTTCATACACTTAATTTGTCAAATGCAAAAAGGACTCACAAAAGGTTCTGCTTTAAATTCTTGTCACTGAGTCACATAATCCCGTGGCACTGACTCAGACTGACGTATTGTATGAGACCAAATTAGTTGCAAATCAAACACTAAAGTGTAAAAATCACTGAGTCTATGGAGAAGGTTTAGGCAACTTTTGCACTTTAACACTGTATTTTAACCCAACCTGGAGATGCATATTATCACATAAAATCTCAGGATCAGCTGAAAATGTTGTCAAGTAAACTCGCTTGAACACGTTCCAAGCGGTTTCAAATTTCCCTCGTCAGCTCCTACTGTGGCCCGGACACTTATAAATGACAAAGTCATCAGTCCATGATGTTGGGTCCTTCTGAACTCTACAGGTCCCATGAGTAGAATCATGCTGGCTTTTTTCAAAGGAAACCGATTTCTTATTTCCCTGTAGTTCACATTTTGCTTACTTGAGTCCTACGCTTTTTGAGCTCTCTAACGTGACATCAGAGAAGCTTTAGAGCAACTCCGCTCATGGAATCAGTTCCTTTTTTTATTATTGCATTTTAAAAAAACTCGAGCGTTCAGAGAAACTTGTGATTACGCATGTAGCAGATGACATCAAGCCTCTGACTGATCTTTTACGTGTATATTCATGTGTTGCTAAAGTGTACGTTAAGGAGAATATTAGCTAATGCGTCAAGGAAATAACTTCCCTGTTAAAGCCTGTCACAATTATTACATTGTCAAGAAATCTGAGAGGATCGTAATTACTTGAGTTGATTCTGATTTACTTATATGGAAACATGATTGTAAAATCCAACAGTTAGCTATCAGTGAGAACTGTTAGTCAAGCACAATGTATTCGCAAACACAATGTTTAATCTCAGTGAGTTCATCAATACACTAAAATTAAAGCCTTGGATCTATGGACCCTTTGTAAAACTGCATTTTGTTTAGTTTATAGAATTATACAGATATCTATAATCATACTATACTGTTTATTCTTCAGTAACGAATGTGTTTATTTTAATAATAAGTTTTATATTGTTGCTATTGTTTGTAGAAGCTCTTTGTAATATGTATGTGCATTATTACACTATTAATGTGTTGTAAGACCAACAGCAAAAGACCAGAACATTTATTTAAGACTTTAATTAAGACAATTAGTCAGTAGTCAAAATTTTGTGACAGGCCTTTCATTGTCAGGAGTTAAACTGCATAATATAAATAAATCAGAACTTCTCAACCTTTTGTAACTAAGTGGCACCCCCTTGCCAAAAACACAAAATAAAAAATATCTATCTATCTATCTATCTATCTATCAAAAACAGATTGTAGATTAGGTCATATATAGATAAATTTTATACAGAATATAGATAATCATAATACTTATGGGGGTGGGGGGGTACCACTTGATAGGGGAGGCTTGGGGGACTATGCTGGGATATGCGAAGAAAAGAATTTCACTATGCTGTAATGTATATGGTAAATGGTGCACTTATATAGCGCTTTTATCCAAAGTGCTTTACACTTTGTCTCAGTCACCCATTCACACACACACACACTCACACACACTGGTAGCAGAGCTGCCATGCAAGGCGCTAACTTGCCATCGGGAGCAACTTTGGGTTCAGTGTCTTGCCCAAGGACACTTAGGCATGTGGAGTCATGTGGAGTCATGTGGACCGGGAATCGAACCGCCAACCCTACGATTAGTGGGCAACCCTCTCTACCACCTGAGCCACAGCTGCCCCATATGTGACCAATATATGTGACCAATAAAGACTTATTATCATTATTCCATTCGTCTTGCGTTCTAAAAACATTCGCATATGAATGACGTAAATTGGGACGAAGGGCGCTTCTCGTTGTCCATGACGTTGTTAAATCTCCGGCTCTCAGCCTTTCACTGAACAGAGCAGACGCAGAGAGAGGTGTGAGTGCAGCGGGAAAGCAAGACCTCAGGCTTGCAGGACAGTACTGGCGACATTTGGAAACTTGCTAAGGTTTGTCCAAAAAGTCGCTAGATTTGACGTTAGATGCTTTTTTTTTTGCAAAAAAGAAAGTCGCTAAAGGGGTCTGAAAAGTCACTAAGTGACAGCTAGATAAAAGGCAGGATAAGCTCCGCCTCTCCCCAGCAAAAAGAAAATACAGAGGTTGAGGGAACGCGGGGTTTTTCATTTATACACATTCTATTTGAAAAGCAATAAAATACACAGAGTACACAAATGATGCCGTCTGTTTTTTTTTCTTGAAAACAATTTGCGCCCTCTTCCGATCTCTCCGCGCCCCCTGCCCCCGGGGTTGAGAACCACTGATATAAATCACCTCAAGTGGGTTTGTTGTCATTCCTATGTAACTTTCATAAAATGTAGTTTTGACAGTGTTGTTGTCACGACAGTACATACACAGCAGTGCGAGAAAATATGAGTGCAAAATATAAAATAAATACACTAACACTAACTAGACAGGCCAACAAAACAATGCTAATTGGTCTACACTAACAACAGAACAAAGCTCTCTGTTTACAATTCCATCTACGTCCCTATCATCACCTCTGGTTACAAGCTGTGAATACTGAATGAAAGAATAAGGTCATGAGTAGAGGTGGTGGAAATGAGGTTCCTCCACTGGGTTGATGGGCTTACTCTCTGTGATAGGGTAGACCTCATTAGAATTGCTGCTCCTCTGAACTAAGAGGTGAGGTGGTTTGGGCACCTTAAAAAGATGACTCCTGGTGGAGCTGTATCAGGCATATCTCATTGGACAGAGACCATATTGTAGACTCAATAACAGCTGGAGAAATTGGGACTATCTGGAGATCCCCCAGGAAGACCTGGAATCAGTGGCTGAGAATAGACTGACCAGACCAGCTTGCTGCCACTTTGAAAAGTGTAAGGAAAAAGAATGAATGAATGAATGAATGAATGAATGAATGGATGAAGGAATGGATGAATAACAGATACATAACTAATCTATGAAATGTCTTTAAACCCCATGTTACCCTCATTTAATTAACCAGCTCCACTGACCTGAATGACCCTGTAAAATTTGCAGTGAACACACACCCACGGGCCCATTCCAAAGAAATGCTTTAAATCAACAGTGCTGTCTCTGTACCTATGGAAAAGAAAGATATACTGCCCCTGTTACCCCTGACACCCTGTGGCTTGCCTCCACTTTGGTCTGAAAGTCAGCACAGATTAGTCCTCACAGAGCTCGTTCCAAGCTCACCACCGATCGCTTCATACGCAGTCTATTCAAACTTTCATTTTTTTCCAATCATATCACAGATCTAGAGCACAAAAACAGATATTTCTTTCAGCACAAACACTGTCTGCCAGAATCTGATACAAATATCATAGGATCATTAAAAAACAACAACTTCGCATTCACTTAAAAAAACCGAGTTGAGATTGAAGAAAGTGAAACTGCAGCTAAACCACCAGATGTACTTGCTCAGTGGGATTTCTGTCCTGGTTTGGCAGCTGCTGCTTATCTCTGTACTGTGCAGGGTGTTATGGGAGTGTGCTGTAGATATCCAGCTGCTGACGCTTTTGTTCGCAACACTCACCGTAACTGAGGTCTTGTGCTCTGTCTTCCTTGGAGATGTGGACACAGGGCTCTGGGGGAGGAAACATTATGCATCTTCAACGTCGCTCCTTAAGAGGAATTCAACTTGTGCTTTAAAGTCCTGCCACATGTGTTTTGTTGTTGTTATTGCTGCCATGATGACCACAAGGAGGGGCTGTTATGAGGCGTTTCTGTGATGAACTGTCACAAAGCTGTCATTTTCATCCAAACATTAAAATTCCCAAGCAGTCCAAAGTTTAGGGAAACACTGTTTTATGGTATCCCTTCAAAGAATATGTTTGGTGGGCTGGGATAACCCTTCTATGGCCGTGTTTACACTAGTGCGTTTTCGTTTTAAAACGCATAACTGTTGCTATAGTTATGCCTGTCGTCTACACTACTCCGGCGTTTTCGAGGAGACTTTTGGAAATGCAGAAGACCCCGTTTTAGTTTGAAAACTCCGGGCTCGCGTTTCAGTGTAAACAGACCAAAACGAAGACTTTTGGAAACTAAGGCGTGGCTTCACCCAAATTAGCCCCTTGATTGGGTCTTCTGGATCATGGCGTATCCTTCCCTGATTTGTATACACAACAACACGGAGACTGTACCACAAGCTTTGCTGGCTTTGTCGTCATTCTTAGCAGCCATTGTGCAGTTCAATTCTGTACTTTATAATACTGCAGCTGCCTAGATGTGCAAGAGGCAAGCTATGTTTAGAGCGATCGGCAACAAATCTCATTTCGAGCGGCGTAAGCCCTACATGGACCGCTGGTTTGGACTAGCAATCAACTTCCTGTTTACACTTGTATGCGCATGCCCAGTGTGCATGAACGGTCACGTGACATGCGTTTTCAGTCGTGTAGTGTGGATGGAGATCGTTTCTGAAACACAGCGGAAATGCCAGTGTGGACGAGGATCGTTTTCATTTTAAAGCGCCGTTTATAACCAAAACGCACTAGTGTAAATAGGGCCTATAGAAAATAAACTATATGCAACTTATTGTAATATTAAATCTGAAAGACTTTCAAGAGTACTCATGCTGTAATTGTTTTGGGTTTGGCTTAGTTGCTATTGACCATTCTATTAATAATTCTATGTTCATAAACTCTGTAAGCCACATCCTTTCAGCTGGACATGTTGGCTCAAACCAGTTTTTGGTCTTCTATTAATTCATAAAGTACCTTATGTTGATTTAAGGTAAGATTTAGTTGATAGTTGATCATTCAGCAAACAAGGACCAGTATACTATAGTAGTATAGTTTATACTATAAACTATAATATTCTACTATAATAGATGGACTCATATTTCAGTTCAAGATTTTCTTGAACTGAAATATGAGTCCATCTATTTCAACCACAAGTAAAGCTACGTCCGGTTACGCCCCAGAAAGTGAAAAGGGACAAAATTCCATTTCAGTTCAACTATGATTTTAGAGCTTTACAGACAGCTGGTATCTGATTACAGACTGAATTGATTAGGCTTATGTCCGTTTCACTATGGCACATAGATAACCAGCAACTTGATCAAAGGGTGACATTCGCTGTGTGAGAAAATCAGACTTAGCTCAACGAGGATTCATCTTTAAGCAGACTGACTGTTTATACCTCCACATGTTATAAACTGGCTCCTTAAAGAATGTGACCTTTGCAGGAAGCCTAGCTCTAAATGAGTGTAAAAATTAAATACAAATCTCTAAATCATTTTGGTCAAATATATTCATAAGTTATTAAAATTATATTACAAGCAGAAAAAAAACAATATTGGCCAAAATCTTTCGTCTTTTTTGCTTTTTTGGCCAGAATTCAGCCGCATCAACATCGGATGGGTTTTCCCAGACCACGTCACATTTTTTTTAATGTTTTTTTTTTTTTTCTTTTTTGGTAAAGCCTCCCTTGGGAAGAATAACAACACTGAATCTCTTCCTGTCTAAGTTGGAGATATTTATAGAGGTTCTTGGACATGCCTTCATGCTGAACATTTCGTACTCCTGTATATTCCTATAGTGTGCTCATGTGGACCGCAATAGACTACGACACAAAAGCATTCCTAATTCTCAAAACTGGACTAAGTCTGCTATTATAATGCGAGAATCAGTACATTATTACCAGGTTTCCCATGGATGTTATGCTAATGCTAAACGAAGACTGTGTGGGAGGAAAGGCTAGGCAAGTCATCCTGTTCTATAATAATCTGCATATAAACCAGAGGTTTAGAAACTCATGTCTTTAGTGCTCTCAATGTCTGCCTCACAGGTAATCTTTTTTTTTTTTTTTTACTGTGTGTGTGTGTGTGTGTGTGTGTGCGTGTGGAAACAATTTCATAATATTTCTGAGGACTGATGAAAGACCACTTTCGTAAGTTGCAGCTTAAGCAGAGAAAGATGGTGGTTATGAAGTTAAATAAAGAAGCAGATATCTTGCAGATCAGTCCTACCTGTTGATCTGTGCTGGCCTTCTGTTTTGGTACATGTGACTGCTCTGTCTGATGCAACGGGCCACTGCTGCCATGAAATCCATTCACTGGAAACAGACACAGTGGAAGAAAGTCAGCTTGACAAGCTCAGAAATAAGAAATTAGCTATTCATATCATCAGGTTGCTCTTGAATTCAGAAAAAGGATATGTCCTGGGCGATTGTGATGTCTTGATAGAGTTGCTAAGGAAATGCACAAAATATATATGTATATTCATTACGGAAGGCATGACAACTCCCAAACATGAGTCATGCCAAAAGTGTTTTGAGCAGCACCTTCTTGTGTGTGTGTGTGTGTGTGTGTGTGTGTGTGTTTGTGGTATTTTTATTCCCTCAACAGTTTCATGGCATCTTCCTGTGCTGAGTTCAATTTCAGCTTCCTTGCCAGTATTTTTAGGATTGAAAGAAAAGCACATGTTGTGATCGTGCTTGATAACACGCCGCTCTATTCTATTATAACAGAAATGTCACCCTCTCAGGGGCCTTATTTAATTTTCAAAAACCCCACAGAGGACACGGTATACACAGTGGCAATTCGGCAATGAATGGTCAACCAGACATGAGACGGACTTTAGTCTTCTGATCCGATTTCAACACATGAATCAAAGTGCCTGACAAGCACTCGCTTACAAGTGTATGGTGCACCTCATGCTCAATCATGTGAGTCAATAAGGACAACAATACATGCTCACGAATGGTGAAGCCTCTAATAAGACATCCTTACGTAGAGATGTCCTCTTCCTGAACACATTTACAGCTTCCTTTCTCCGTTTATATCGAGTGACACTGATCTCTCAGGGCTGTGACTCAATTGCATTAGTTTCTGCACAGCAGTTGCAACATTTTTAATTGCCTGTAAATTCTATTATCTCCCCACTACATACAGGAAAGAAAGGTTCCTATTTCCTTCACTTCTTTCTAAATAGACGCTCAGTGGCCACTTTATTAGGAACACCTGTAGACCTGCTCATTCATTAATCAATCAGCCAATCATCATCATCATCGTCATCATAATCAGTCAAGAGGTTCAGTTAATGTTCACATCAAATTTCCGAAAGGGGGAAAATGTGATCAGAGTGATTGTGACTGTGGAATGGTTTTTGATGCCAGGCGGGATGGTTTGAGTATTTCAGAAACTGCTGATCTCCTGGGAATTTCACTTAGAACAGTCTCAAGAGATTAAACAGAATGAGGTGAAAAGCAAAAAAAAAAAACCATCCAGTGAGAGCCTGGTCTACAGGTGGAAATGCTTAGTAGATGAGAGATGTCAGAGGAGAATGGCAAGACTGGTTAGAGTGGATAGGAAGGCTAGAGTAACTCAAATAAACACTCTTTACAACTGTGGTGAGCAGAAAAGTATCTCAGAATGCACAACACAGATGGGCTACAACAGCAGACAACACACTAGGTTTCACTCCTGTCAGCCAAGAACATTCTACACTGGGTACAGGTTCACCTAAACTAGACAGTCAAAGATTGGATAAGCGTGACTTGGGCTGATGAATCTTCATTTCTGCCGAGGCGCACAGATGGCTGTGTCAGAATCTGTCATCAACAGCATGAATCCATGGACCCAACCTGCCTTGTGTCAACAGTTCAGGCTGGTGGTGGTGTAATGGTGTGGAGGGAATGTTTCTTGGCACACATTGGGCCACTTACTACCAATCAAGCCTCATTTGAATGCCACAGAGTATTGTTGCTGACTACATGAATTCATTGATGGCCACAATTTACCCATCTTCTAATGGGTACTTCCAGCATTATAATGCAGCATGTCACAAAACACAAGTCGTCTCAAACTGCTTGCATGAACATGACAATGAGTTCAGTGTTCTTCAGTTACCTCCCCAGTTACCAGGTAGAACAGGAGGTTCTGAGCACAAATGTGGAGCTGATAAATAGGAGGCAATTATGTGATGCAATCATGTTAACATGAACCAGAATCTCAAAGGAATGTTTCTAACACCGGGTGATGGTGCGAAGAATTGCTGCTAAGAACTAAGGCTGTTCTGGGAGTGAAGGGGTGGGGGGGTGTTGGGGAGATGAGGGAGTGTCCTACAAAGTATTAGTCCAGTGTTCCTAATAAAGTACACTGATGAGCAGGTACACTGCAAGTCTATATGTGGTTGAAATGGCAGAGCTTAATGCAAAATGAGTCTCCCATGAAGGTTGTTAAAATGGCAGGGGAATCTTTAATCACACACCCCAGAGTGACAAAGATCCTGTCACTGTGCTGGCTCTATTTATGGCATTGTTTGGTAGACCACAGAAGATTATGCAGAAGTTTAAAATCGAGAGTGTGAATCAAACCTCGGCCGTCTTTAGGGACTCACAGTGTGGGTGAATGTGTGTAGGAGGTTGCTGAATAATAAGAATGAGCGGGAAAGAAGGTTAATACAATGCACTACATTTTACACCACATATTACACTACTATTATCACAGAAATTATGCATTTATTCATGAAAATGTATAAATACAGTCAACTCCAGAATTACTGGTAGCCTTCACGAAAATGAGCAAAACGTAACATATACGGTACAGGACAATGAATAAAACATGCAATGATACTGGCGGCATTATTTTAACACCATATTTTTCAAACGTTTCAATCTAAAGTCTGCTTAAGTAGCGCAATTCTTCTGCAAAACACTAGTTTCAAAACCATTTTTTTTAGAGAAACTTCCTCTGTACTGAACAACATCCTTGAGTTTTGAGCCAAAACACTTGGAGACATTTGTTGAGGGAATTCGGGCCACTCCTCCATAAACTGTCCTGCTCGATTCACGACACATCCTTTTAACATGGTTTAGAGCCAGAATGATTGAAATGATGATTTGAATGCATGTTTGAGGTCATATCTTTTTGAAACGTACATTTATGGTAGAGACTTAACCTCCTGGCAGAGGCAACCAGGATTTAAGCTTTCCTGGTACTTCATGATATTATGAATATTCTGAAAAGCCTTAGGCCAACCACCAGCAAAACAGCTTCAATGAACAGCCAATGATCCACCACCATATTTTACACCTTATTTTGTGTATAAGGTGTTTATCCTTGTATACAGTCCACTTTGTGTGGATTTGGAGGGGAACGTGGCTGGAAATTTGTCCTCATCCTGGCAGATTTTCAACTTTTCCAGAATTTTAAAACAATTCAATGGTCCCAAAGGTGCTTAATTATATGCAATAGCTTATTTTTGCATTTCAGCAAATATCTTTAATTTCCCCAATGGTGATGGATTTTACAGAACTTACTTAAATTACTCTTTAGTATCAATAATTTTGCCACAAATGTGTTTAAGGGAAAAAATAGTTTGACATGGAATACTTTAGTCATTGTGTGTAATGTTTATTTTTGAGTGTTCCTGCTCTCTTAAACCTGGTTTTCAGCCCACTGCAGGGCAATCCATGACATCAGCGTCCTGTTCTTGACTGCAAGGGAATCACCTGCTACTGAACAAGTCACTAAGGTTCATACCACAGCTTAACGCTTACCACAGGCGTTCCTGTTAAATTCAGGGCAAAGTAAAGATAAAAATACTTCAGCCCACAACATGCTGGTGTTTTTATACACTGCAGACTTGTCAGTGTCAGGGTCAATCTTTATGAATTTGAAGCTGACCAAAATGCAGCTTCTGCCAAGTTACAAATGAAAGTAATTGTCCTGCTAGCAAATGTGGGAACCAACATCTAAAACATGAAAAGAGTCATTTTGTAAGGAAAGCAGACTCACCTGTTGGTAAGGAGTTCTTGTGTCGCAATAATGTTCTGGGCGTCCCAGGGACACTGGAAGGCCGTTCCCATGTAGTCTCTGCAACAGAATGGGACAATGGGAGAATGTTTCCAGCAGATTACATCAACTAAGCAGAGTACTGTGGTGGGCCTGAATGTTACACAAGTGCATTGTAGCAAAAGCAATCTGGATAATTTAAACCCCTTTAAAAAGTGTTTTGCACAGCTTGAACTGACTGAGATGTGATGAATCCTGAGTTGAGTGGAATGTATTAAGTATTGGCTTGCGAAATATATCTGACCATGGTTGTGCTAGTTAACACTGGCTCAGATATCTCCAGTACACAAACTGATGCAGCAGAGTGAACACTAGAATAAATTAATAGCCGGAGTGAAACAGGATTGATAACGTTATCTACTCGGCTTTGTGCAAAGCTTTGACGTGCGTCTCTTTCAGTGCTCGCCAATGAAGAAAGCAAAGCCCAAGCCATCGGTTTAGCACGAATGGCATGCATGGAGAAGAGATTTGGCAGTGTGAGCTGAAGATCTTTCAGAAATGATTTACTATGTCATCAGAGAGCATTCATCATACGACTTTTCCTCTCCGCTCCTTTGAGTTCGTTCGTAACAAGGCAATCGATATTTGAAAGGCATCAGCTAAACTGGTGATGATTATGATTATGTAATTGCCTGCAGACTGCTAATGTAGAGAAGACATGTTTCCTTCTCATAAACGTCAATAATGTTATGCAACTCTAATTAGCATGTCAACGATGCCGGTCTGATTAGGTTTATTCTGTTCGCTAATGCACGGCCAATCCTAAATCGTTCCTGCCGTCACTTTCCTCCGTCTGACTCGAATATCAATGGGCCACTTTAGATACTGTGGGTATTCATCTTCGTAAAATTGATGCATAGAAAAGACGACAAAAGTCTATGCAGAATCAGTCAGTGTCTTTGGAAATGTAATGAAAGACTAAAAAAAAAAAAATGCACGCAGATCATTTAATAATCTGTGACTCTGAACTGGTTACCAAGCAACAGGCATCTGCGCTAAACATAAACCAAATGATCTCGTTCAAATAAAAGTCCTGTAACGAGACAGCAGGGCCGAGATTTCCACATCGATGTCGTCCGATCTCTTTTTTTATTAGAGTATATCACATACTTCTGGTCTATAATGAAGATAAGAAATACGCTGTAAATATCGCCCTAGTTATGTCTAGTTATGAACTCCATCTTTTATGTATCGCCATGTGTTACAGAATCAGCCGTGGTGCCTGCTGTTCCTGCATGACCATTTACCCAAAGGCATAGCCATCATTATTCGTTGATCATAAAGCAATTTCACCATATGACATTTCCAAAAATGTGTCATTTACTCTGACATTTGTTCATGCCCATGGGATCCAAATAGCAGCCTACTTAGTCATGTGTTTTTATGCACTAGAAGAAACAATTAAATTCAGGTATGTAATTCTATGTCATTCATAAGTCAAGTCAAGCTCCAAAATCACAACCTTTTCTCAAATGGACTTGAAAAGCTTTTCTAATCAACAACCACTCAGCTTTAGACGCTATATAAAGACAAGGACAAACCCCCCAAATCATGTATAAATGTTATAAAGAATACCTCTGATTCCTGAGTACTATGTAGGTTACTCATTTTGCTATTAGCATTGGTATCAGAATTGACGAATATAGGTATAGAAAAATGTACTCGTACTTATACTCAGTTTAAAAAAAATATTCATTGGTTAAAAGGTTTAGCAGGGCAATAATGCATCAGCACTATATTCATGGTGTCCTCATCCATTTAAATTTTCATTTCATTTTGAACTCTCATGCTTTTTTGACCAGTGGAGTTTTTCTCTCTGTGAACCATGATGTTTGTTCCATACGGGTTTATTATGGCAAGATGGGTATAACCAGTAGGGCAAAGAGCTACTTAACCAGAAAGCTGCTACACAGAACAGGAAGGAAACTGCACAACACAACACAACACGACACGACAAACCCCCCCCCCCCCCCTCGCCCCCCACCCCCGCCCTAATACTATACTTGGCCTGTCACCATGGCAACCACACAACACAACATAATGTGAGTCAATCTGACATGAGACCCTCAGAAACTATATCAAAAGCCTCCTATCTCAAGCTCAGTTTTGTGTGTAATGGTTTTCTTCACTGTTCACTGAATGTGTTTGCTCAATTGCAATCCTTGTAACGGTCATGTCTTCAACCGGTGATGGAGCACAGACTAAACAGATTAGAAATGTAGGCGATTTACAGTAGGTGCGTTCCAGTACATTAGTCATTGGGGGATTTATGTGAGTGACTGGTTGGCGTTCATATGAATACTTGTTTACACATTATCAACTTTAGTGAGCACTGTGGAATTAGCTTTATAGGGACCAGCTGGTCTACAGGCTGTTTTTAGCTGTCAGAGCCACTGAAACTGTTGCCTGGTCAAAGCAACAGGAACCAAAAGGCCTTAACGTTCTTAAATTAAGAGCTACTGATGTATGAGATGTTCCTTACTGAGTATTCTGACTCATAATATCCAGTCACTAAATCCTCATGAACTGTTATTATAACAACAGTGACGGTAGCTGCATAAGATCATGCATCAGTTCCTTTAACTTCTGTAAAGTTACCAAAGTCTTAATGCATAATTTTGACTCTTTCACAGATTCAGATATCGTTGCATTTTATGTAATGGCATACTGTTGCCATTTTGTCTCATAATGTAGCAAACAGCAGATGCCCCCTTTGTCATGCTGCCTCGTAGCTGTGTTAGATAACTTGCTATGTTATAGGATAACTGGGAGATTTATCTCAGAAGCAAGCATTGCTAACATTAGCAAAGGTTAGTTAGTTAGCTAATATTGATTTACCTTAACAATAATATAAAACGCTTTGTTTTTTTTTTTGCCTCCTGAAGAAAATTACCATGGGATCCTCTGGATTCTGTAGTTTTAAATGCTTTGAGGCGTGTACTGTATATGAGGCATGTGTATCATATACAGTATATATACTATGATATATGTGGGTCAGCAGTTTTGGGGGAAGTACATAAGGATCACAACCTGTTGTACGGACAGAAGTAGTATCTATTCTCTTCCAAAGTAAGGTGAGTATTTTGTGCTACGTTTCACATCCAGTTACGGAAATTTCGGTGCCAAACATGGCAACCTCATTCGAAAAATCATGGGACTGAAACGCTAGGAAGTCATTCATAGACTACTATTACTATTAGTTTCAGCTACATGCATTCATTCATTTTGAAATCCCCAGATTTTGCTTTAATAGAGCCTAGAATGACTCAGAAATAAAAAAATAAAGTAAAAATGTGAATAGGGACAGTCAGTAGTGAAACTTATAGTCTGACTAATTCTGTTCTCCGCCCAGATCCTCATTTAATCATCTTGAGAATGCACGCATGGATGTCTTGTGGGTGGAGAAAGAGGACGTAGGACAGTCCGGTGAGAAACAAGCACAATGCTGATTGTTTCAAAGCAACTTGTGGAGACAATAAGAGATATCTTGAACAAGCCTCTGATCTAATGACACCGCCCTGTACCAGCTTCACCCACTCAAACTGCACAGCAATGCATGGACATGGACAATATAAACTATTAACTAGTTAATTATGATTTCGGTGCATGCACCAGGGTCTCCAGTTCGATTCTGAACTTGGGTTACTGCCTGTGTAGAGTTTCTGTGCATGTGATGATGACATTCTCCCACCTCCCATCCCCTTGAGGTGAATTTCAAACTGGACTTCAGTCTGAATTGTAGGATTTGTAATCGTATTGTGGGTAAATACATTCAAATGTGCTCACCGTTGCTTACAGTGTTGACGTAGTACTTCCTTCCCTGTGGTGACATGTAACACTTCCAGTCTTTGGGCAATGGGTTTTGGCAAGGCTCCTCACCAGGCAACACGGTCAAGGAAGCAGATTTCTGGATGAGGCAATTCAGAGAAGCATATTAAATAGTCGTGTTAGGCAGAAAACATTTCATCACTTCCATCACCTAAGAATCCAACAACTGAATTAAGCAAATGATGAGCAAACTACATTCTGATGTATTATAATTTAATTAGACCTTCTCAAAAAGCTAAAATAAAGCCAAACCAGTTCATAATAATGTATTCTCGACCCCAAAATATCGGTTGAATACCTTTAAATAAATGATGTAAGAGAATTTTTTCTTCAGTAATGGACTCTATAACAATATTACTAGAATGTTACTTAAGAAGCTCAATCACAGACAATAATTCATAAAGTGAGGCACAGTCTGGAATTTCCTCACTGCAGTTATCTGCTGTCTGGATTTTTACCTCTGTGAAACCTCACGACATTTCAGCTGTTGCATTTACCAATCTTTTTCTAAAGCTTAGCTCATCGAGGTTTTCCCATCCATAATTTTCCTCAGTCAGGAATGGTGGAAATGTAGAAGGAATGCTCTCCAATACAAAACCTCACACTAAATTACATATATAGTATCCATAGAGAGAAATGTAGGCTTACACAAGGCTTGGGTTACACAGTGTAAATTTAGCATATAGAAATGATCTTGAAATATTATTATTACCTAATTACTAAATCAGAATGACTCCTGTGGTCTCAAAAGCAAATCGGTAAATCCTTTATGTTTTAAAACCAAGCCAATTTGCCCTTCCTCGTGAACCACTGCACACAAGTGAGAAAGTTCAGCAGTCACAGTAAAGAAGAATGTTCTACTAGCCAAACTAATGACTCAAAACTGTTGGCCGTGATCTAAACGTCCATTTCCTTCTGATAAATCATTAGTAAAAGTTGCTGGCTTAGAACGTCTCTAATAATCTTCTCCACGAAAAGTGGGAACTTCCAAATTTAGTAGTTCATTTCAAACGTAAAGACAAAGTAAAATGTGTTGCAAGTATATGTTAAAAAGGGGAAAGTAGATAATGCTTGCTCAAAATGTTGGTGGAAGTCACCAAATTACATCACAGACTAATTTCCATATGTACTGAATCATCATGATTATGTGCATATCAAAAGATGTTACACGAAGAAGGAATACACTTACAATAGAACAGAGTTTTAGCAGAATGTAAAATAATACATTATTACTTATAGAAAAAAAGAAGAAAATTTTGGTCATGAAACTACAAACTGACCAAATGACCAAACTATTTAGGTATTTAAAAAATACTATAATACACACAAAGGAAAACAGTTATAGATGGAATATTTCTACTTTAAGTATTGCCAAGTAGAGAGTTTAGAATGTTCAAAATGGTATGAATGGGACAAAAAATAGTGGTCAGTGATTAGTTGTTATGAACAATGCTGATCGGTGATTAGTTGTTGTGAACAGTGGTGAACAGGTTACTGCTCAGAAGCCCTAGCACTGCCAAGCTGCCACTGGTGGAGCAAGGTCCTTAACCCTATCTGCTCCAGGGGTGCCGGATCATGGCTCACCCTGTGCTCTGACCCAAGCTGGGATGTGCAAAGAAAAGAATTTCACTGTGCTGTAATGTATATGTGACACATAAAGGCTTCATCTTCTTCATCAGCAGTGGTCATCAGTGATTAATTGTTGTGAACAGGGATTAGTTGTTGTGAACGATGGTGACCAGGGATTAGTTGTTGTGAACGATGGTGACCAGGGATTAGTTGTTGTGAACAGGGATCAGTCGTCGTGAACAACAGTGATCAGGGATTAGTTGTGAACGATGCTGGGCAGGGATTAGTTGTTGTGAACAGTGGTGATCAAGGATTAGTTGTGAAGAATGGCGATCAGTGATTAGTTGTGAGCAGTGGCGATCAGTGATTAGTTGTGAACAATGGCGATCAATGATTAGTTGTTGTGAACAGTGGTGATCAGTGGTTAGTCACTAATTTGTTATCGCCTGATGAAGTCACTAATTACTTGACAAAGTCACTAAGTTGTCATCGCTGATTCTACCTCACTTTGGAAAACGGGCATTTACTAAATAAAAATAATAAATGAAGACACAAACTCACACTCATAATCTACAGCAATAATCACACACATGGTCTAAAAGTCAAATCAACAACATTAAATAATGCATAACACCAGATGGCAAACTTACAGCTCTACTGCCTTTTAATTGACCATGCTTCTGCACAGATTTTAGATTTGCCTCTGCACAGATGTTATGCACCACACAGTGTTACGAAAACAGCCATTAAACATTAAACATGTGTGAACGGGGTTAGTCACTTAGGCACCCATTATTGCAAGCTTATCTTCCAACAACTGATCCCGATCCAAATCTAAATCATTTCAGAACTTCCAGGATAGTTTTGACATGTCAGACATTTGTTAAGGGAAGGAGAGACAGAAACACAAATAACTTTATGTCACATAATATCTCGTCCTCTCCGAGCCTCTTTCCTGCGAGCATACACAATGGACATGCTGCTCCTGATAAATACTATTTATCTACTGAAAAGACCACATGGTTCCCACACCCAAGGCTGGAAAAAATATATTTCAAAGCTTTCCTTGCATTCCACTGCTATCCTGCTGGGAAAGTCAGCAATAACCTGTCAAGGAAAGAATGCCTAAAATGCCTGAACACATAGATGAGGCACAAAATAATCTTTTACTGTTGAGCTTTCCATTCTTAGACACATGGATACAGGAAACAATTATTATTTACAGCATTTCCATAGAGCTAAAGACAGTATCTCTAACAGAGAAGTGTTTGTGGTCATTAAAATTGACCAGATTAAATCATACATGCATAACTATAAGTATGCCATGGACATAAAACAATGTCTTACACTAGATCTTATTCTTATTCTTTCTATACGAAAAATCAACACTTTTAGATCAAAACTCTTATTTTTAATATAAATGATTTCTACACAAGAATGAACTTATGAAGAATCAGCCTTTGTAGTCGTTTTGCAGTACACTGTGACTGTGAGTCACTGCTATCTCTGTAATCCAGAGTTGCATTAAACCAAGCTAAAAGTTTCAACAGAGATTTACAGAAAACGTCCTTATGCTGCATGCTGGTTCCTCATGCCTGAGTGAGTCAGTCCTTCCTGAGCCAAATGGAGATCTGTTAACATGACCCATGTACACAGCACATGATGTTCCATGACCATGATTCCAACATCCGCACAAAAAGATCATGTTTGGGTCAACCAGGATGAGGAGCTCAGCAACATGCTGTATAAGTTAAACAATATCGCACTAGTAAGAGTATTGTTGTACTGAATATCTGCACGGCCGCGATTCGGCTGTAAGCACGAGGCCACAGGCTGATATAATTTTTATACAACAGTTCTATAAGCAAGAAATTAAGATCAAGTAGCTGACATTTCACACAAATATTTTGTTTTTGTTTTTTTCCCCCGGCTCCATCAATGAAAACAGTTCCCAAAGAAGCCACAACCGACAACCAGACTGACTGACAGCCCATAATAAGCTTAGTAACGGTTTCAATATAACAATCTATTGCTAGAATTAGAATTTTATTTATCGAACACAGACAAGCGGAATGATACAGACTAAAGACTTATGTTATTTATGTTTTATACAATACTAAGTACAGGTCCACTAATTTGATTGGACGAGCAGTGTTCCAGGAGAGCTTATATTTCCAATAACCGCATATAACCCCATACAGTAACATTTCACTGTGTGTATCACTCCGCTCATCTGTGTTCGCCAAGTAAAATTCCACTTTCTAGTTCGAAAACATTACTACAGTAGTGTTAGCGACGTCATCATCAGAAGCGACAATATTCAGGAATATAACTTTCGGCTTGTCAGATGAAGTATATCTTTGAACAGATGAATATAACTTTGAAAGCTTGTCAGATGAAGATGAAAAGGAAAAAGAGGATGCCAATTTTATCAGAAGTACCTTTAACGGGAATGTACGTGAGTATTGATGATATGCTATAAAGTATAAAGAAGTGTGGCTTCTTAACGCCGGGTTCACACTGTACGATTTTAGCCACGATTTGGTCGTCTGAGACAAATTTAGAGAATCCTAAAAGATTCCTATAATCCTTGGCCAAAATCTGTAGTCTTTGATCGTTAGTTTGACGCGTTCCCGACAGCCGATTAATAACCGCTGCAATCACATTTTTCCTCCGATTAAAATTCTGGTAGTGTCAGAAGATTTGAGGCACAGTCTTGTAGTGTGGCTTCACCTACTCCGATATTCAGTATAACCGCACTCTTGCTTGTGCGGTATCACTTAAGCAGTAAATATCAGCCATCTTGGAACACCAGTCAAGTTAGTAAGTTACTGCTTAGTTATCCCACCAAAGTTGTTTTGATTTTATATTCATTCATTCATTCATTCATTCATCCATCCATCAGTAACTTTATCGTGGTCAGGGTGCTGCCAGTCCATAGCAGGAAACTCATTGCCACCTTTTTTTGCAATTTAGTGTAATACCTAATATACTTTATATTAATCTCAATTATTTGCAATTTAAAGAGTATCTGAATGCCCTTCACATGACTGGGGATACTCTTTATGGCATGTATGAGTATAAATACTTGAACTTGTTCGTCAGGTCAAAAAGACTAGTGTGCTGTGGTGGGTTTTAAGCAGCTACATGCTATGTGGCAGATAACAATATTCGATTTTATATATTTATATTTATTCGATTTAAATGGACATACGCTTTAAAATTGCAGAAATATTATTATTTATTAATCATAAACTACTAAAGTCCTAAAACTACCTTCCACACCTTTTCAATCTAAAAATATATTATTTTATAATTTTTTTTTTTTTTTTTTAAAAGCATCCAATTAAAGTAAACTCTATAAATGGTGCACTTTACTGAGAATATCTAAGCTGAGTGCTCACAATGTACTACCCTGAAATAATAAAACAAAGCAATAACAAACATGAACATCTTGCTAAATTACACATTGATAGTATTATAAATGTCAGTAGAATCCAACAAGATATTATATAAAATACATGGGCATGCTATAATGCACTGACCCAACCACATAAGAGTCTCCACTCTCTTTTGTTTATACAAGTTTTCCATTATCATAAGGATGGACATTTTGCTTAAATAATATGTTAGTAATTAGCATCGAGCAGCAGTAACAGTCTAACCTAGAGATGGTGAAGATTTAAACCCACAACCCTAGAGTTGCAAGGCAAACGTGCTAACCACTATCACTTACGCTAAAAAAGTTTTTTCCAGTCAGCCAGGAACTCGAATCAGATTTTAGGGAAAGCTCAGTCCCAGGAACAGATTACTCGCTGACATTATTTTATTCGACATCTGCAGGCAGAAGATTCGGGTCAGCACGTGTTAACCAGGGAAGTGCCTGTTTCCTATTATTCATTTCCACGTTTCATCACTTTGTCTTCTATTAGGTGGGTCTTTTCTGACAGCCTGTGACCTTCACTCTGGATACTTCCACAATGTGCTTATGGATTTTCTACTTGTGCCAACCTCACCAAGTTCCCCTTCTAACACAAAGAGCTGTCATACCAACCATGGCTTTCAGAAAGAAAACAAAAGTGGCTTAGGCCTGAGATACTGTACAAGCAGTGCGCTAAAAACAGAACTTCTACTGGCTGCCATGGTTAACAAGACCATGTTAAGCACTAGCCCTGCAGACTCATGCTTCTGAGGAGTCAATTACCAGACTCTTGTAAAGTGTCTGCACTTAAAGTCCTGTATGGTTTTGAGCAACGGAGCATGGAGCAGATTTGTCATATGTAAGAATTAGCAAAGGAACCATGACTCATGTGCAGGGTAACGGAGAGAATGAGAGGTGTGAGTTTCCAAGCCTACAACACACACAAAGGCAAATCGACAACCTACTGTAGAAAAAGATGCCGCTCTCACAGACTAGCTTTAGTGGACTCTGTTTTGTTTTGGCCAGATGTGATGCTGTGGGACTCATGGCCAGATGTTTTACATTATCCTGCATGGAAGCCAAACATTTAAGATATTCCCAGGCACCCCCACGGGTACTCCTTTGACATTCTTCATTACATTTACATCCAAATCCCTCGTAGTACTCCTACTGCAGCTCACAGTATAGTTAAATGTAATGCAGCAAATACTGACGTCTTTATGTAATGTACCATGAAGTTCTTTATATTCCACCGTTTGGATAGGCTGAATTAGAGTTTGCCTCTTTAATTGGAACTTGTTGATGCTTTCGCAGCCGTAGTTGCCTTGCAATCTGCTGCACTTTGTTCGCTAATAGAGATAATTAGTCACTTGGCATCATGACTGCATCAAGTTTGTCATTTTCCTTTTCATGGCCTTCAGAACATTTCCTAGGTTCCTGTCAGATTAATTAAAGCTGCACTGAACTCAGCTGTGCCGAGCTGATAGTCTGCCACAATTCTTGCACAGTGTCATTTCAAATCAGAGATACACATGAGGTCTTCGTTCTATCTCTGCAAGAAAGTAGCTAGCATGCTACTGAATTTTCAAATCTGATTTATCAGAAAGTGTTGATTAACAAAACACTGTATTTCAAATTTTCTGTAAGGAGATGTTTATTTAACATTTATGGAAGGAGTCTCCAGGGGGCACGGTGGCTTAGTGGTTAGCATGTTTGCCTCACACCTCCGGGGTTGGGGATATGATTCATGCCTCTGCCCTGTGTGTTGCGGAGTTTGCATGTTCTCTCAGTTCTTCGGGGGTTTACTCCGAGTACTCTGGTTTCCTCCCCAAGTCCAAAGACATGCGTTGTAGGCTGATTGACATTTCCAAACTGTCCTTAGTGTGTGAATGGCTGTGCGAGTGTGTGTGCGATTGTGCCTGCAGTGGGTTGGCACCCTGTCCAGGGTGTCTCCTGGGAAAGGCCCCAGGCTTCCTGTGACCCTGTGTAGAATAAGCAGTACAGAAAATGGATAAGTGCATGGAAGGAGTCTCCAGTGTCAGCGCTTTTAAGTGTCAGCAAGTTTTCCGCCACAGGAGAGTCCTCGGGACAGACGACTTTGCATTTTGTGGTTTCTGGGAAGCATGACAAGCTGCATTGTTTCAGTCTTATTAACTTCAAGACACAGAGACTGGAACTTGTGAAAATAAGATTTTATAATAGTTGGCAAATTGGTCCATTGATATAAACAGTTTTGCTACGATGGTGCAGGACTACAATCGCTATGATAGTTTTAGGAATGCAACTGCCATGAAACAGTTTTGCATTCAAGTCTACATCAGTGAACAGTGGATCACTTCAACAAAAATAGACTTCAGGTGAAAACTATAATGAATTTCCTGGTTACTATTTGGACATGTAGTACACAGTTATAGAAGGGAATTATTTATAATTGCACTATTCGTTGTTACCCAGATAAGGATGGGTTCCCTTTTGAGTCTGGTTCCTCTCAAAGTTTCTTCCTCATATCGTATCAGGGAGTTTTCCTTGCCATCGTCGCGTCTGGCTTGCTCATTAGAGACAAATTTATAAAAAAAACTGAAAAATAGTCAGCCTTAGGGTGGTAAAAGTACCTCTGCTTAATGGCTATCTCCCTTGCGTGGACGATTTTCCACATCATATTTTCCTTTCCTTACAAAAACCATAAACTCCACAAAGAGAAAGGGGTCTGCAAGGGGTTCTTTGTATAAGTATGGGTTGTTAGCTTCCTAAAACTCTCCTAGAAGGACAACTAAAGATCCCCTAAAGGTTCTAGATTGATAAAGACTGTGTAGCTGCAGAAAGGGGAAGTGTGATATACCATGTGGTTTTACCATGAAAATAACAACATTGCTGGGGGTTTTGTTGTTGTTGTTGATTTTACTAATTTGAAGTCCTTGTTAAAGACTGGACACGTGCCTTTTAAGTGGGTTTGGGTGTGTGCAAATGTTGCTAGCTTCTAGGGTATGGCATACAGTTTCTGTTCTCATTTTTGTTCATTTTCCAATTCACATCACAGTTCCTCTATGAAAATGTGGCATCCATGCCTCTTAGCCATAACCGCAATGCCAAAGTTCCCTTTTGATCACATCATTTAATTAAAAACTATCGACACTTATTTCAAAACAGAGCCAACGGAGCTGATGCTTGCAACATCTTACTCAGCACTGCGAATTCTCAGAATGTGTGATCAGACCAGCTGCGCCATGAATTAAGTCTCCTTTTAACTGTGTACTTTTACATCATGGTCCTCTTGAAGGTCGCACAACTGATCCATTTAATCAAGGCCTTCAGCGGTGTCTGAATATTAAAGCCATGTGTGTTAAGACTAAATTCTGTGTGGTACTAGATCTCCTGAAGCAGTTGAATAAACCTATTCATTTATTGTGAACTGTTTGTTCTATATGTAACACTTATTAGTGGGATTATCATGATAGATAAGGAAGCATCCCAGTATTTTGCAGACATGACTTGTCTGGCTACAGTCATTTTAATATAACTGGTCAATCATCCATGAGGAAAAGTCAAACCAGAAGCCTAAAACATTTTGTGCCACATTAGCTAGACAAGGAACCTGTACTGGCAGAGATTTAAAAAAAAACAAAAAAAAAACAAAAAAAAAACAAAAAAAAAAACTGTGGAATGTGGATAGATAAGACCACGTCATTCCAAATATCTGAGCTCTGATTATGTCTGGAGAATTTTACTGGATGGATGTGTTCAAGTCAGGAGCCACAGTTGGTGAACGCGGAAATGAAATGAAATGGCTCAAAACAAATGAAATGGCTTTTTGTATGCAGCTTGCATTTTCCATAAAAACTTTTTAACAATAGGAGATTCAGCAAATGGGAACCGACATGGGAGGTAGGCTATGTCTTGATCCAGCTAGTACCTTACAACTTAGGCTTAGCATTGGAAAGAAAATGATAATAAATTTATGATGATCCCCGTACTGTCCAGTTCTCTGTGGTTCTCTGCTTAAAACAGGGCTTGTCAACAGTCAATAGATGTGGACACAGCAAAGTACCGCTGAAATACAGCACTACAAAAAACACTGTAGCAGAACCGAACAGAAAAAAAAAATGGCAGTAGTTCAGGGAGTCCAGTTTTCTAAACATGAAATCCTTGCAGCATTTATTTGACTGAAGGCAGTTCATTGAGAAAGGGAATCTTTTCATCAATTTACACTCTCTTGTCTACTTAGTGAAGTGACAACATGATTTGTTGTCAAAAGATGAAGATGAGAACAGAATCTTTAATGATGATTCAAAATAGATACACTATATGGCCAAACGTTTGCTGACCATCACACACATATATGGTTTTTCCCAAAACTGTTGCCTCAAAGTTAGAAGCACACAACTGTATAGGAAATCTTTGTGTGCTGTAGCATAACAGTTTCCCTTCGCTGGAACTAAGAGGAACAAATGTGTTCCAGCATGACAATGTCCCTGTTCACAAAGCAAGCTCCATGAAGACATGGTTTGCCAAGGTTGAACTGGAAGAACTCAAGTGGCCCTGACCTCAACACCACTGAACACCTTTGGGATGAACTGGAATGCCAACTGCACCCCAGGACTTCTCATCCAACATCAGTGTCTTACCTCACTAATGCTCTTGTGGCTCAATGGGCAAATCCCTACAGCTACACACCAAAATCTAGTGGAAGACCATCCCAGGAGAATGGAGACTAAATCTGCAATGGAATGTTCACCAAGCACATATGTGTGTGATGGTTATGTGTCCACAAACATTTGGCCACATTGTGTATGTCTCAACTGTTCAGAGTTCAGAACTTTGTAAGAAATTTTACATAACTGGTGATTCAAAAAAAAATTGGGTGAGTACGCGTGCATTAGTATGTGCAACTTTACTTTCCCTGGTTAATCGTGCTTTTGTTTCCTGTTTTATTATATAGGTATTACTCAGTTTAGCTTTATACACAGGTGATGCTGTGAGTCAATATGCCAATTCTGCTCAATATCACTGTTTAATCAGACACACCACCTCTGCACTTTTTGACTCATATCTGTGAGTACCGCATTTTTAGAAAAACAAAAGAGTAGTATCAGCCAAGGTGTAAGCACGGTCATGTGTGTATGCAAAAAAATCATTGCGGGTGTTATAATCTAGGTATAGACTAAATACTTTTTTTTTTTTCTAAAAAGCTCATTGAATGTACTAAATTCAAATGTGTTTATCGGTTCCACGTGAATGCAACTGAGTTACATCAACACAATTTGTTTTCGTACACCCAACAAGATTTGATCATGTATTTCCATAGCCCTGAATAAACCCTGAACTCCACGCTCTCACCCAAACTGAGGCTCGAACCCAGGTGACTGGATGAGGTTACATCCTCACAAGATTTCATAATGTAATTGCTTTACATTATGACTTCATGAATTGATCACGCTCGCGCTCCATAATTCAATTAAGGAATTAGAAACTGGTTCAAATTAAGTTGAGTATAAGCAATGAAATCACGTTCTGATGAGGAACGTAATCTTTCAATGTAAACTACATGTAGTAATATACTCTCTAAAATCTGACTGACTACATATTCCCTTTTTTTCAACGGCTAACAAATCAGTTCAAACGTGGTACAGTATGTGTAGTCAGGAACCCCTTTTGACTCTTAAAGAAATAAGTACAGATTTATTACATGAACTATTCAAGTATTAGGCTCATGATGTAAATGAGTACAACAATAAGAAGAAGAAGAAGTGGAAGAAGAAAAGGAAGAAATTGTATTTACATTGCACCTTTGCACAGTTCAAGGACACTTTACAATGATGTTTATTTAATTATTGGAACCATCAGCTTTTTTGTTCCTTCTACTGACATCATATACACTTGTTCTGGAGTCGCTGAGGTGTCCATTAAATCCATTCAATTCAAGTAACCAGTCAAACTGCTCAATAAAACTCAAATAAAAACTCACGAATGAATATAACTTTGACAGTGGTGGGTTATGATTTCCACCACTGTAAACAAACAAACAAACAAATAAATAAATCAAGGACCCCTGGGTATCCCCTGAGCCAACTTTGAGAGACAAGCACTTCTCTGGTTCACATTTCTACTTCCATTTAAAAAAGTATGAAAGGTCTACCTTTAGTAAGCTTTAGTACCTTTGGAGATTCTTACTGAAATTGAGGGTTCTTTTGGGAACTACTACTGAAATTCTCCAAGGAGACGACGCTTTTAAAGTGCACTGAGTTGTTACAGGAGCAGAGATTGATGAGTGTTCGTTATAAATAAACACGTGTCAGATGCAGGGTGTGTCCTACCTCCACGACTTGGACGTAACTGGAAGGGAACCATCCCGTTATTCCATCCTTCTCTCCTTCCCACCAACCTCCGGGCAGCGCGCGCGTGATGCGGATCAGCTCCCCGGGCTGGAAGTGCAAGCCGCGCTCGTGCTGCTCACCGCTGAACGCGTACAAACTCCTGCACAGCGATCCCGACATCGCAAACTAACTTCCCCAGCGCTCACTCAAACGCTTTCTCTTCTTTCTAACCGGGAACGCCGTTTCGGTTCCTTCTTACCTTGTAGGTTTTACCACCTTCCAGCTTACAGGTGTTGTGTGGTTTTTTTTTTTTTTTGACCGAGGAAAGGAAACTGCACTTGAATGCTGCGGGACTCCGAGCAGATGTGTTTCTCTGGCAGCACGCGCGCATTAAACCAAAGACTCGATCCCTATTGGACATTTAGTGCACTACGTAGGGCGGGGAAGCCGCTGGCAACGTTCCAAACCGCACACTACTGAATCAGTACAACAACGTAGGACGCCACCTATATGGCAACATTTGACACTTTCAGCAGGCATACAGCCGCGCGTGCCTCCTGGATGTTATTTCATATCGGATGTAGTGCAACTGGAATAAAGTTGGCTTGATGTTCGATATTCGCGGACATTAAGGGACCGTCTCTAAAGTTACATACGACATTGTTATACACGTTTCTAACTTCAATAGCATTTGAACTGAATGACTTACAGTCATATAACCAACTGGAATGTGTTCATCTAGGTGTCAGGTATGATGCACACCTCTTAGATTTTTTGATATTTATCAAAATAAGCTATTAAATCATATATAAATATTGCCATGTATTTTATTACTGCATGGGCTCATACACAAAATATACCATAATTTAAAGCTCAATAGCATTTGAAGGGAATGATGTACAGTCACACAACCAACCGGAAAGTGTTCATCTGGGTGTCAGCCCATTCTGCAGTGAAATTCATGTCTAATTTACATGTGATTTAATAGCTCATTTTATTAAATATCAAAAATCGAAAAGGTATGCCTCATACCTGACACATAGATGAACACTTTACAGTTGGTTTTGTGACTGTACATCATTCCCTTCAAATGCTATTGAGCTTTTAATTCAGGGGAGACTGGGCACAGAGCATGGGACACCCTGGATGGGGTGCAAACCCATCACAGGGCACAATCACACACACACACACACACACACACACACACACATACACTATGGACAATTTAGCGATGCTAAACAGCCTACAACGCATGCATTTGGAATGGAGAAGGAAGCTAGAGTACCTGGAGAAAACCCTGAAGCACGGAGGGAACATGCAAGCTTTATGCACACAGGGCGTATGCGAGTATCAAACTCCCAACTCCAGAGGTGCGAGACATGTGTGCTAACTACTAAGCCACCATGCCCCCCAATAATAATGATAATCGTAATAATAACACCAATAAACATTATTATTATTGTTGAATTTCCCGATTACTTCTGTGACATAAAGTAGGGCAAGTTAACTATGCGATGGCACCGGGGCATACTCGGGCATCTCAGAAAATTTATGTTATGCTTCGACATCCATTTCCACTTAACTAATCAGCTAATTAGCAGCCATTCCTGAGTTGAAGTGGGTGTGTTAGAGCAGGGAAAATGCTGAAATGTGCAGAACAGGGGATACATCAGGACTTGGGTTGTGAACCCATAGTTTAACAAAATGACACTGATCTGTCTGGTTGTAGCTTAAAGGTTAAAATATAGTGAGCAGAAGGTTGTGAGTTGTAATCCTCGCACTGCACCCCTTAATGCCCGACTTCTAAATTACCCAAAGTCTTTGCCTCACTCGTCAATTATGTTGAATTAACGAGCAAACCAGAAGAATAAATGTAAACATATGCAACACTATGATCTTCATAAAAGCTGTACTCTTTAAAGAAATAAGTTATTTGTATCAAAAGGAGTTCAGGATGGAAAAAAAAAAACCAACTGTGTGGGAAGAAAACAAAGGTTGAACAATGTGAAAATTAGCTTTGTGGTAAAGCTTCATACAAAGTCATAAGAGACAAGCACACTAACAGCAAATCTAACAGCACACTTGTGGTTGAGTAATTTGGGAAAATTGGTTAGGTTAAAAATAACATACTAAGTTACTTCAGATGTTGGCTTTTTCTGGGTAATTCCTATAGAAATTCTTACGTCTTGGATGCCTGGTTGTGATCATTTTCTTTTTTTATTAAACAATCTTAGCATTCTGAAATGAACTACAGAGATCAACAAAGAAACATGCAAATGAAAAGTGCATAGTGAAAAGGAAAAGAAAATGTCGTCCAGGTGGAAAGGCAGGAGTTTCATGCTCCGCATGCTCAGCAGCAGCATTCAGTTCCTGCTTAGACATTTTATAGGTTCTCTCTACTCTAACATCTTTCCAATGAATTGTATTTATCGTAATTTGAAGCAGTCCATACAGGAGGGTTTTTTTGTGATTGTTGCGGCCAAAAATGCTTGATTTTGCTGCGGGTTTTTTCAAAATTTACGATGCAACTTGTGGAGATTTTTGTGCTTTTTTTGTGGAAAACTACGCACATGAATCGAAGAGGGCTTTGGATGAACGTGCGCTGTGATGATGTCATGCATTTAACTAAATGACACTGATCTGTCTGGTTGTAGCTTAAAGGTTCAAATTTAGTGAGCAGCAGGTTGTGAGTTGTAATCCTCGCACTGCAGTGCTGTATGCCTGACTTCTCGGCCCAAATCTGCGGAAAATCGGTGGTAATTTTGAAAAATTGCAAGCTCCTTCGAATACTGCAGAATCGAGTTTGCTTGATTTTGCGTTAATTTCTGCGGCCGCAAAATCCTGGAGGGACTGGTTTGAATCCTGCTCAAGCTGCCACTGTTGGACCCTTGAACAAGCCGCCAAAACCACTTATACTTAACTCAACTGTAAATCACTTCAAAATGCATCTGCCAAATGAATAAATGTTAAATGCATGTAGTAAAGAATACATAGTAGTTTTTTTTTTTTAAATAACTACATGAATAAGATGAATAACTGTGTAGTAAGATGGCACAGTGGGTAGCGCTGTTGCGTCACAGCTCCAGTGTCCCTAGTTTGATCCTGAACTCACTACTTTGTGTGAATGTATGTGTATGGTTCCCACAAAGGGTGTATGTCGTGTTCCTGGATCCACTGTGACTCTGACCAGCTATTGTGTATTAAGTTTGGGTTTCAAGAGTCATTTTTTATTATTATTTAATTTTATCATTCAGTCAGTCTGTATGATTCATCTCAGTTTTACTTACATCTCTCCAGGTACATTTCAACTCCTGCTGTGTTATTCCTTTTTCTGTCCACATGTCTCCATCCATTTTTCATATCCTCGGGACATCACAAACCCATTTGGGTCACAAGGCATTTTCGACGGGCCACTGTCTTTTACAGAATCATTTAAACCAAGGGTATTCAACTAAAATTTGCAGTGGTCACGTTATATAAAACTCCTTGTTTAGAAATATCTAGATAAGTGAGTAACATGACTGAATGGCAATAACAGTTACTTTTTAATGCCTGATCATTAAGGATTAGTTTACAGTTACATTTTGTTTCATAGTAGTACTTTAGACTGGCACTGAGGACATCTGGTTTGAACTTAACGCACGAGAATAAACACATACTTCCTTATCCATGTGTCTTTAAACATTCTAGGGTTTTACACACTATGCTTAACTCCGGGTTATCGTCGTTCTAAACTCTGCTTTTAACCCTTGGTAGAAGAACATTTCACACTTGTAATTTAGAAGCGGGGTTAGCACCGCGTTTTACCCAAACATGTAGAGTGAGAAAGGATACGGTGTTAGAATGTCTAGATGCTTAGCAACAGACACCCAATCAATAAGTGAACAAGTAAACACAAGTCTCTCCATGCTTAAAAGAAATTTTATATTCATATAAATTGCTCCTCTGTGTTTTCTTTCTTTTGTCGTTTCTGTCTTAGTTTTCTTGCCTTTGTGCATCTCAGGAGGCCTTCCTGTATTTATCTAATCGTGGTAGTTGACACCGCAAATATACAAATAAGAACGTTAACCCAGGGTTTAGGACTGTACAGTGTGAAACATCAAATTATGAATACCTAGGATTAATTTTTAAGCCCGGGTAAAGTATGAGCAACCCAGGATTTAATTTACCCGTGGATTAGAATGACCCAGGTTTAACTATTTCAAGCGTGCCCTGCTGAAAAAAACAATAGAAACCCTCATAGAATTTGTAATGGTTTTAATGGTTATAATTGGAATTTTCAATGGAAACTGTAATGGTCCATGCAGGTCTCTACTTTAATTCGTTGCCTTCTGTTAGTCTAGACATGTTATGTCTAGTGGATACCATTAAGGACCAATAATGGTAATGGTTTGAATGGTTAGCTGGTGTTTGTAATGGTATTTGTAGTGGAAACCCTTATAATTTCTGTGATGGTTTCTATTGTTTTCAGCAGGGTGAAAATTCCCTTCTGTTTACCTCATGCACTTTTTATTAAACAAGCCATGTTGTCATTTTGCTAATCATACCAGAAAGCATTATAAAACTCTCCCCTTTCTGATTCCATGTTTCTATAGCCAAGTAGCTAGTTTCTGAGCCAATGAGCTACCTTCAGCTACATAGCTTACACAAATACATGTGACTGTACACGATATAACATAGGACCTGCACCAGAAACAGAGCTGGTTCATCTTCAGAAAACTAGAGGCGAAAAAATAGCACCAGTTTTGTTTGAGTCGGCTCGAGTTATGGCATGTAATACGTCCTCCAGTTCCGGCAGGGGGCAGTGTTGAGTTGATTGCTAGATGCAGGTAACTCCAAGAAGAAGAAACTGAAGCTGTCATTACAAGTATGTTTACCTCGCGGAAATAAACACGTGACGTCGTCCTATCGTAGTAGACCTTCGAATGCTAGTGAGCTTTAAATTATGGTATATTTTGTGTATGAGCCCATGCAGTAATAAAATACATGGAAATATTTATATATGATTCGATAGTTTATTTTGTTAAATATCAAGAATCTAAAAGGTGCGCGTTATAGCTGACACCTGGATGAACACTTTACAGTTGGTATTATGATTGTAAGTCATTCCCTTCAAATGCTATTGAAGTTAGAAACGTGTTTAACAATGTCGTATGTAACTTTAGAGACGGTCCCTTAATTTCCGCATATCGGCGAATAACGAACGTCCAACGTCAAGCCAACTTTATACCAGCTCTAGGTAGAAACGATCTGAATTAATGTTGTCTAACATGCCTGAATTATTATTAGTACTATAATATAGTAGCAATGTACATATAGATATGTAAACAATGGTCGTAGAGGTTTGTTTATGATTCAGCTTTACAGCAGGTGTTCCGGAAAGTTCAGTTCGCCGGGTTCTCCTTCAGCGCGCTTGCGCGAAATCACGACGTTTTCTCCGGCTACTGCGTTGTGGTGTGTGCTTTATTGTCGCGCGTGTTAGTTTATCGTGTTGTTACATCAGCATGAGATAAATTTCACGTTGCTTTCCGGTGTTTCTTCATTATAAAAGAGAGAGAGAGAGATTACCACAAGCTCCGACCTCCACTATCCGCACAACGCAGCAACGTCATGATTTCGCGCATGCGCACTGAAGGAGAAAAGGCGAACCGAACTCTCCGGAACACCGGCAAGTTTTTTCACATGTAGGTAGTCATTTCCGCATTATTTCACCTTTTTTAAAACGTTTCTGCCGTGATCTAAAGGCAAAACCTCAGAGAAAAGCTCAGATGGAGGACAACGCGGCTCCTGCCTTCACGTTCGGCTTGATCGCTGATATTCAGTACGCCGATTTAAAGGACGGTTATAATTTCCACGGTACCCGGAAGCGTTATTACAGGAACAGCCTGCACCTGCTGAGAAACGCCATCAGGCACTGGAATGAGGAGAAGGTGAAACCCAGCTTCATCCTGCAGCTCGGAGACATCATTGACGGCTTCAACAGGAAGCACGGTGCATCAGGTAAAGCTCTGGAAAAGGTGCTTGATGAATTCAGGGGCTGCTCGGCTCAGGTTCATCATGTGTGGGGCAACCACGAGTTCTACAACTTCACCAGGAGCGCCCTGTTCTCCTCTGAGCTTAACAGCGAGGTCAAAGGAGAAGAGGAGAGAGATGACAGGATGGACGACGTCTACGCTTACCATTTCAGCCCTGCTCCTAAATTTAGATTTGTGGTCCTGGACGCTTATGATCTGAGTCTCATCGGCCGGGAGGAATCGTGTGAGAAGTACAGTCAGTCCTTTGAGATCATCAAGGAGCACAATCCTAATGAGGAACTTAATCAGCCTGCAGGTAAATGAATCTGCTCTAATGCTAGAAATCTTGTGAGGAAAAACTTACTCTACTCCAGCAAGTCCCGGTTTTTCTGTCCTACCATACGACGGTTACGGACAGGAGAGGATGAAGGCTAGCACATCCTCCAAGATGCATGAAGCCATCCAGTACATCTGTTTGAACTGCTGTTTGTGCTATATCACTCAGAGGAAAGTGCTGTCTGCCCTCTTCCTCATACATGTGCTCCCAGAATCTCACGACTGGCTAGTGTTGCCAGTCAGGGAGAGAGTAATGCAGTAATGTCATTCCTCCCGCCAGTCGACTGATGGTGGATTTGACAGATACCGATATCTAAGTTGGACGGTACCTGCCGATAACCGATTAATCAGAATTGATACTGAATGAAAACATAACACTCAAAGCAAAATGTTGCTGAACTTTATTACAAAAATAGTATTACAAAAACAGTACTGACTGTACCATGAAAATGTACTGTACTTTTTTTAAATGAAATAAATATTAATATATATGAACTATTAATAAATATTAAAGTAAATAAATGATATAAATCCAAACTGAACCAAAAAGTATCACTCCAAATAACCAATAAAAATAGACATCCAAAATTAATATTAAAAACACTTCAAATAACAACAAAATTTGTCAGCGATAGTTTTTATTTCACCTCTAGAGGCTGCTCTTGTACTGTATAAGGACAGCGGACCCTTCTCAGCCGGGAAAAACGATCAGCGTGGATTTTTGACAATAACCGATAGTTCTGAGCACAGTGGCTCAGTGGTTAGTACACTTGCCCCACATCTCCAGGTTTGGGGGCTCAAATCCCGCCTCCGCCCTATATGCACGGCACATGCATGTTCCTCCCGTTCCTTGGGACCTCCTACGGATACCCCAGTTTCCTCCATCAGTCCAAAGACATGCATTGTAGGCTGGTTGGCAATTCAAATTGTCCGCGGTGTGGGAATGTGTGTGTGATTGGTAACCCTATGATGGGTTGCCACCCTGTCCAGGGATGCCTGTCCCTGTCCACACTGAGCTCTCTGGGATAGCTTCCAGGCTTCCCTGCCACCCTGTGTAGGATAAGCAGTACAGAAAATGGATGCTATTATAGGAATACAAAATTCAACTGTTAAATGTAATGTAAACTTAACAGACACCCAGAAGAAGAAGCAAAGACATTGGCAGCAGTTGAAACCTACCATTTATTAAAAGATGATGGTGGTGGAGATTTTGAGTGAAATTACCGAGCTGAAATGTGAGCCAGCAGGTTTTAAGCACAATCGTCGTGGTTCATGTACTTGAGCTACACTTGGTTTCAGATGGAGTCTGTAAAAGCGTTGTGACATAACATGGAAATTTTTTGCAGGCTTAATTCCGATGGACGGAAGGTTTGTGAAGTTCAACGGAGGACTCAGCCAAGATCAGCTCGATTGGCTGGATAGACTGTTGACCAGTGCTGACGAGAAAGGAGAAAAGGTCACGGTTGTGAGTAAGTATAGCCTTCCAAGTTCTACTAAATTTTAAGGAAACACCCCAAATGCTTTAAATGATTTATATCAAAAGGATCAGTTTTCACAGTGGTGATAGGGTGTTCACCAGAGGCAGTAGTTTAGTTTGTATCTATCTATCTGCATTTTTAGCCTCTGATTTCTGATGCTACGTACACCTCAGTTCGTTTTTATATGTGGAACAATTTTATTTTTGTAGTCCTTCAAGTTATTGGTTGTGTCAGCCTTAGGCTCCATCCACACACGTACAGATAATTTTGAAAACGTGGAACAAATACTAACAATGTTGAGAGCTCATTAATTCATTCATTAAACCTCAGTAAGCTTTTTTTTTTAAATCCTGGTCAGGGTTGCAGTTAGCCAAAAGCCCTTCAAAAATAAAAAATTATTCATAACGTAATCATTCATATGTGTGGACTGACAACGATGTGTAACAACTTTTTAATGTTACACTTTGGTCTTATCCAATGTCTCTGTTCGTAGTATTGATTGTAGCACTGGAGCGGTGGATTCCGGAGCAGTACTGTGTGTATCACGTTCTGACACTTACGCACTTAAGTGTTTAATAATAAAACAAAGTGAATTTAAGTGAAAGAACAAATTACAGACCCAAAGTAATGACCTATGATATACAGAGTCCTATCAAAAATTGATAACACGTGCAAAAAACCACGGTGGGCATGCACAGGTTGGTGCTATGGCATCAGTGTTCTCAAAAACATGCCTTCTTCCTGGCCACATGAAAAAAAAACCAATGAAAATAGAATAAAAAAATTTTATCACCTTGGAGGGAGGTTTCGACAAGGTTCGTTTTCGGTCACTCTAAACGCTGTATTTGTGTATCAGGCTTTAGATGTTCCACCCAAGACCCTTGGAGCTGGTGATAGTTAGTTATTGTACACTTAACTGGCCACAAGCTTCAGAATGATCAAGGCTGCACTCTGATTGGCTATTCACACTGCTTCTGAACATTGTGACACTATGGGGTTTTTTTTTAAGAAAGATATAGTCACTGGAAGGTCATGGCATCTCAAAATGATCAGAGTTATGTTTGCAACAAGAGGGTAAGTAACGGACATACCCTCATGTATTTGCTGACAGGCTATGGAAAAGGCATGTGATTGGTTGATTTCAGTGTCAGTCAAATGGCCCTTTGCTGTTAAAGTACTAGGCTCTATTAATAGCTAGACACCTTGCCACATGTAACTGAAGCTAAGCTGAGTAGTGTTGCTCTGTACATTTTCTGGTGATGTGACAGAAATTTGAAATCTTATATTCTACACATACTGTACATGTGAAACCAGCACACAGGTCAACTGGAGGCTTTAGACTAGCACTTGCATACTATAAATGTAGGACTATAAACGTACGAGCACGTAGCCTTATATAAATAACATGTTTTGTGCTGTTCATAAAAGGTTGATGATGACAAAAGGAAGAACACACACAAGTACACATTCATTTATTTAACCTAACAAAACTCTGCAATCCTGTACAGAGAACGTTATTTTCTACCTTCTTCTTGCAGGTCACATTCCTGTTCATCCCTACTCCACTAGCACTACATGTCTCACATGGAACTATGATGAGATCCTTCCTCTACTGTGCGCTCACAAGAGCGTGGTGTGTTTCCTTGCTGGACATGACCATGATGGAGGGTATTGCGTAGATTCAACCGGTATTCATCACCTCACAGTGGAAGGGGTTATTGAGACGCCTCCAGACTGCGATGCTTTCGGCACTGTGTATGTATATGAGGACAAGATGATCCTCAGAGGTAACGGGAGGATAAAGAACAGAGTGCTTATGTATCGATGAGGCAGGAGATATATATGTGTGTGTGTGTGTATGTAATATATTTCTGTGTACGAAACTTATTTAATTGACATCGAATCATCTCTGAAAGCAATTTGTAAAGTATTTAATGTGCAGAAAAAAACACTTTACTAACTTATATTTTTATGTGTGAATATTGAATGATGATCAAAAAAATATTATCTTTTAATAAAATAAACAAATGTCTATATGAGTTGTTGTTTATGTATATTTTCTTTGGAATTAAATGGTATAATTAAGTAAAACTTTACTTCATTACCTTAAGTCACCAGTTCACATCTTGCTCAAGCAGCTTTTCTTTACTTAAAAAATAAAACAGATTGGGTGTGCTATTGTAGGGAAACAATCACTGATGGGGTGATATGATGTGTCCCAATGCAAACTAGAGCTTAGAGCTTTATTTTCCTAAACCAACATGTCCCAAAGTATTTATTCCTTATATACCACAGCAATGTGCCCACTATTCATTTTTTGCACTAATTAAAGAATGGCACGTCATACCGTTTCTCAGTTTATAATTATATTTAATGCTGTGGAACCTCCATAAAACAAGCTCCTCGTATAACTTTACGTTATAACATCTCTAAACAGTCGTTTCCTCACCAGCCTCTTTATTATCTTTCTCTTCCTGAGAGAAAAACTTCCTAACTTACTCATACTGACTTTTACAAAATACTGACACCCGAGACTCTTTCCATAAACGTCTCCTTACAGAACGCTACACCATTAGGCTTCGATTCTGTGGAGCATGCAAGTCCATGTGAATGAGCTGTTACTATAGAAGGTACAGTGTATGCATTCATAACTTCTAGCTGGACTAGGGCAATGTCTGTCTTTCAACACTGCAAAAAATTGTGAAAATATCTTGAATATAGTCCAATTGATCTATTTCTTATTATACGATTGCAATAGATGAAATATAAGATCATTAAACATATTTCTAGACGTTATTACTCATTTCAAAGTTTGTCGTTTTCTTATTCTGTTGGCAGATATTTTCACTTCTTTCTAGAAATAAATGCTTAAAATGAGCAAAATTATCTGCCAAAAGAACAAGACAATTTCAAGCTTGAAATAAGCACAAATGGCTTGAAATGGGTTTAATAATCTTATATTTGGTTTATTGTAATCTTATAATAGGAAATACTAGAGAAATGTGATTACATTTAAGGTATTTCCACTTGCTAAGATGTAATGTTTTGTGGTGAGGAAGCTACAGATCATTCAGAATGTGGCAGTCAAGAGTTCTTGCCAACATCAGATCAATTTACTGTACTCTAGTATTATTTTGTATACACTGACATCCTGTTATGTTATGTTATGTTATGTACAGGCCTATTATTTTGTTTACACTGGCTTCCTATTATTAGCTATAAAATGTATCATTTGCCAAAGCCCCAGCTCCAAAATATCATGCTGATCTCTTAGAAATATTAGAGCCCAATTACAACCTCTTTCATCAGCTGATGCAGGTTTCCTGCTAATCTCTGCTAATCACTTGCAACTATGCTGGTTATACCCAGCCCTAGTTCCATTACTGTTTTAACATTCCCTCATCAATTGCACCATCATTTACCGTGCAGAGTTGTTATCATTGCATCATCATTGCTGTTCCAATACTTCATCATTCCAAGCGATTTTATTATTTTATTTTTTTAAAATGAAATGATGCTGGTACTGGGAAACCATACATGTAGATATCAGGAGGAAAACTTGCCCAGAAAGCATTGCAACATGTTGTAATTCCCTTTTCGAAACAGAAAACATTCGCAATAATGGGAATGAAGTACATCAAATATTTAAAATAAACCCCATTTGACTTAATATAGCTTATACAAATAACTAAGGAATTGTTTGCCATCTTAATAAGGCCTGCTCATATCTATAAGGTTGTAGGAGCATTTTTTTTTTTTTTTACACATTTGTACACATACATGAGGCATCTGTTTCTGTCAAATGCCACCCAATCCTGTTGCCTTTTTATACTCGTCTTTATTGTCTGCTTAATAGAAGTATAAACTCACTCAAATGAATTAACATTACACACTCCCACTTCTTTGTATGCCAAGTGTTTATAAAGAAAAGATACTCATGAATAAGCTGTCCCTATCCCCCACCGTTCCTCTGAAAACATGGTGTACATGTTTCCATGATACACTTTTCTGTTGCTCTATTCCTGTACGTTTAACACAAACTCACTTAAGTAAATTACTGCATCACTTTTGGGTTTTAACGTCAGAACAGTATGAGTCAGAAGAATTGTGAAAACGTGTAAAAATGAAACCGTTCTCAGGGAATTGTGTGCAGAACTGAAAATGGCTGACAAGAAGTCATATGACACTGTAATAGACCAAATACTATTGCTTTTCTACTATTACTATTCTTGCATACTACTACTTCCTGCAATGATCCCATCAGGCAAGGAGCCTGTTTAACAAATAGCTGACAGTGGACATTTTAAAAGGTTTAAACGGCCTAATAAAAATGCATTAATACGAATTAATTAGCGATTTTTTTCCCCACCGATGTACCAGACAGTAATCAGTTGGGCGAAGAGATCACGATAAGGCTTGTGTTTAAACGCCACAAGTGAATTTTACCTCAGGTGATGAGACAGGAGGTGTAGCTGATGTGGATGATGCTCACTCATTTCCCATTCTAAAATATATATATATATATATTATATATATATATATATATTTTGACAGTAATGGTTTTCCATGAGTAGATTGGGTTCTAAATGTAGATGAAGGTAGGCAGCTGTCTGTGGCAGTGCAATGGAATCTTTAAATGCAATTTTATCCCTTTATACTTTTGGAGGTAACCAGACTTTTCATATGGAATGAAACACATCAGGTTGTAATGTTATAGGAAAATGATAAAGTGGCCCAATGGAAACCCAGGCAAAGTGGATTGTCTTCCTATAACAGCATGTGTCAATGTTTTATTCTTTCTATAGCTCAGCAAATTGCTCTGAAGAGAAGTTAGGTCTTATTATTCTGATCATCTTTATAAAATGCTATCATTTTACTTGTGGTTGAGATGCATACAAAAGAGAAACATGTTTAGGTTCAGGAAAGCCTGTCGTTTTCCTGAAGTGTAAATAGTATAAAATGTCAAGTGGCCAGTTGCTTCGCCACCTCACAGCTCCTGGATCCTTGGTTTGATCCTGAGCTCAGATTATTATCTATGTGGAGTTTCTGTGCATGTTTTCCCTGTGTCTGTGCGGGTTTCCTCAGTGGTCTCCAGTTTCCCTCCACCTCCGAAAAACATGCCAGTAGGTGAATTGAATTGAAAAGATATGGCCAAAAGTTTGTAGACACCTGACCATCACACCCATATGTGGGCCTTCGGCAAACTGTTGCCACAAAGTTGGAAGCACACAAATGTACAGGATGTAGCGTTACAATTTCCCTTCACTGGAACTAAGAGGCCCAGTATGGCAATGCTCCTGTGCACAAAACAAGCTCCATGAAGACATGGGTTGCCAAGTTTAGAGTGGAAGAACTCGAGTGTTCGGCTCTGAACCCAGATCTCAACGCCACTGAACACCTTTGGGATGAACTGGAATATAGAGAAGGGTCTGTCTCCGTCCTGCGAGACTACAAACCATGCCTATTACAAAGAACACCCATTACAAGAAACGCCTACTAGCAAATCACACCACACAGCATTCCCATTCCCACTCGAAGATAGGTGAACGAATTTCGTCAGTTTCCATAACCCTAATCCAAACATTATTAGTTGTTGGTGTAACTTGTAATAGTGGGCGTGCTTTGTAAGGTGTGTGGTTTGTAAACCTGACGGTCGTTTTATTTATTTGTTGTGGGTGTGGTCTGTCAGTCCCTCCAGGATTTTCTGATTTTGCAATCGCAGAAAGTAAGACAAAATCACGCAAAATCCGCAATATCCGAGGGAGCTTGCAACTTCTCAAAATTACCACAGATTTTCCAGAGATTTGGGCCAAGATGTGTCATGTGACATCATCACAACGTTCATTCAGCCAAAGCCCTCTTTGATTCATGTGCGCCAAACATGAGTGCACGTAAAACGTCTCATTTACCAACAAACATCAACCGTGAAAGACAATTGCAATTTTGCCAATTCAAGTAGTCTTCCTCAACCAAAAAAAAGCAGAAAAAAATTTTCATTACAAATTTTGAAAAAAAAAAAAGCTGTAGCAAAACCAGGCATTTTTGGCTGCAACAATAATAAAAAAAAAAACTCAGCGAAATCCTGTATGGACTGGTTTGTATTCCTGCAGGATGCAGACGGATACACTTGGGAATCCCAGCTACTCACCAGGCCTCCTCAACCAACATCAGTTCCTGACCTCAGTAATGCTCTTGTGGCGGAATGAACACAAATCCCCACAGCCACGCTCTGAAATCTAGCGGAAAGCCTTCCCAGAAGAGTAGAGTTCATTATAACAGCAAAGGGGAAAGGTGATGTTCAAAAAAAGCACATATGGGTGTGATGGTCTGGTGTCCGCATGTTCTCCCCGTGCTGCTGGGGTTTCCTCCGGGTACTCCGGTTTCCTCCCCCAGGCCAAAGACATGCATAGTAGGCTGATTAGCATGCCCAAAGTGTCTGTATTGTATGAATGAGTGTATGTGAGTGTGCGCTGCGATGGATAGGCACCCCGCCCAGGGTGTACCCCGCCTTGTTCCCGATGCTCCCTGGGATAGGCTCCAGGTTCCCCGCAACCCTGTAGGATAAGCGCTATAGAAAATGGATGGATGGATGGTCGGGTGTCCACAAACATGGGCCACATAGTGTACATTCCCGACCCACGACCAGTGTTTGTTTCCGACCAGGATAAAGCGCTTACTGAAAATAAGTGAGTGAGAAAATGTCCCAGTTCGACTATATGTGAAGGGTCTCTGCAGGCCTCCACACACATACTGGTGCAATATGAAACACCAGGGCAGTTCAGACCTTTATTTTGAAGTGACATTTCTCCGTCTCGGAAATGTCGTGCTGTGTGGCTGTCTGTCTCTGCCCACTCCACTCATCTCATCTCATCATTAACAACACCGAGCAGCTCATATGGAGCTGGATTAACCTTCTGTCCTCTTTCCTTACGTGAATGATGTGTTGATTTATGCAGGATCTCTCCCAGTACACCTGTTTGGAATATTGCTGCCGTTCACTCTTCTGTGTTTTTTTTTTTTTTTTTGCGGTTCTGTTGACACACTCTCTCTCTCTCTCTCTCGCTCTCTCTCACACTCACTCACTCACTCACACACACACACACACTCTGTGAGCAATGGCGACTCCCAGTCCTAGCACTAACTCCCCAACTTCATGCAATAGCATGAGCGCGGCAGGATCCCCGCTGCAGCATCACCAAATGCAGACTCAGCACCTATCCTCCATGAGCAGTATGCAGGGTAAGGACACGGGTTTATTTTAAATAACCTGCCTAGCTAGCATGATATAACAGTTTGCCCATTGCTTGCATAATCACGGTTAGCTACTGTCACTGCGTCTGCAGCACACACGGCGCTAGCGTTATCTCCGTTAGCTGGCTGGCTAACTGATTAGGCCTTAGCCGTAGTGCTTTACGCTAGCCAGCTAGCTTATTTGCTACATACATATCGCAGCGGTACATGTTTGTAGCCGCTTTGAGTAGAAATGAAACACAGAATGAGGTTGTGAAAAACTAAGTGTACGGTCAATGATTGATTGATTGATTTAATTATTTAGCCTATCGCTGATGAAGTTAGCTAGCTGGCTAACTGCGTAAACACTGCACTGCTCCGGTCACATTCTTATCGCTGTTTCTCCGGGACATTAAACCCGCTATAAATGCCGTAAAAATGATATCCACAGCGGTCAAACACACGCTGTGCTTATTTACATCATTTAAATATTTTGGTAAAGCAGCAGTTCAGTTACAAAAGAAGGAACACTGACTGCTTTCACGTTACTGACTTATTGGGTAGAGTAATAGATATTTTGTTTAGATAATTTGCTTCCTGACGGCAAACTAACAAAGTCTATCACATAAGTCTGTGTGAATGTTGGGGAATGTTCTAGAAACCCTGGATCTTTGCTCTCTGTGGGTTGTATTCCCATAAAATGTCTGTGTGTGTGTGTGTATGTATGTATGTATGTATGTGTGTGTGTATATATATATATATATATATATATATATATATATATATATATATATATATATATATGTGTGTGTGTGTGTACGTGTATATATGTGTGTGTGTGTGTAATGTCACTTAGTATTTATGGGCTTCTAAGGCTTAAATTGGTCACCACAGGTTCCTCCTATTGTAACTGAAAATGTTGTATATTTCTCAAATACTTCACAGGTTTTACATGTATGTGTGTGTATATACACAGTCAAGTTAAACTAAATTCAAACAAGTTAAAGTCTGGCCAAACAAATTTAATTGACACATTTGTGCCTTTCCTGGTAAAAAAAAAAAAAAAAGAGAGAGCTGGTCTGACTGAGCTATCAGCTGCCAAAACACAGGCTGAGCTGCTCAGGCGGACGCACCATCGTTGCCAGCTGCTGCATCATAGACAAGTTATTTTTGAGAAAATAACACAACAGTGGGTCAATTGGGGAATCTCAAACATTTCTTGTTCGGTTTAGTTGAGTCATAAGGACGCTGGAAAATAGCTTACTAGTTGGTAAAGACTGCGTACCAGTTTGACCAACTCAGCCTGTGTTTTGGCTGCTGGTGGAGGGTCAAACTAAGCTGCATTTTTCAGCAGGGCTAATCATCCAACAATATTTGCTGTTTGAGGTTTTTTGTTTTTTTAAGGTACAAAGGTACTGTTGCTAAGTGGACGCTTATGTTTTAAATGTATCAACTTGACTGGCACAACATTTTACATTCAGGTATCACTGACATCTCAGAACACCAAGACTCGACAGGTGATCTCTGACAATTCTAGCTGCAGGCTAAGTGAGTTAATTAAAGTTATATGAATTCTCGAATTCGAGTAATCAGAAAGTGTTGATTAATTTTCTATAACAGCAGCTCTGTCAGTAGTGGTGGCTGTAATTCAAACCACAGGTTTGTGTTGATATATTATTATTACTAAGTAACAGCTTACTCACAAGACTTGCATGGCAGACACTCTATATAACTATAAACAGATTTTGTTTTTTTAAAAATTGTAATTTATCAAAGAAAATGGTAGATATTGTTAATGTTAATGATATGGTAAAGCATTCTGTAAGTAGACATTTATTAACAATGGAAGGCGTGGAAGGAGTTTCGGTTGTAACACCCTGTAACAAGTTTTTATGACATGGGAACATTTTCAGGACGGACTGATGAAGGAATGACTGTTTATAGCTGTTTTTAATGTATGCGATCACAGAAACTCACTTGTCTCTTGGACTATCCACAACGTTAAATTTAACTATAAATGGCTTTTAAAAAACCTGCAATGTTTCGTTCATTAATAAATTAAAAAAAATAAATTGTTGGTGAATCAGTGTGGTTTAAGAGGAATAAAATGCGTTGAGACATGCTAATCAACATTTGGGTGGTAACAATAACTCTGTTTCATGTTGAAGGATATCACACCACCCTGTCGTGGATTCCTTTTTTTCTACAACATGTCCCGTCATGTTTTATTCCTTACTTCAGAACAACAGTAAATCAAGCAGTTGACTTAGTTTGTGTAGTGTTAAAGGAGACCTATTATACCTAGGGATGGGTACCGAAACCCGGTATTAAATTGACTCCGGTGCTAAATTATGAAAGAGCTGTGGTATGGATAAGCTCTGATGCTATCGGCTCTGCTTTCGGTACTGGAGAGATTAAGAAAATGTATGTCCTATTTATTATTGCTAAATAAACGTTATCTTGCACGTTTAAAATGAAGACATTCGTCTGCATTTTTGTTATTCACAATCCAGAAGTGAGATCTCTTGTGCACGGAGGCTGTCTGTCACACGCAACGCGAATACTCCCGCTTCATACGTAGAGTGACGATGGCGGAGAGAACCATACGTTCAAAAGTGTGTTTACATTTCAGTAGAGTTTATGCAGACAGCGCTCGTTGCCTGCTAGGCAGTGGAAACCTTTGCACTTCTCTGTCTGCACATAATGCACTTCTGACAGATTGCTTGTGTTTCTATCCTTACAAGCAAAAATCTTGTTGCACTTTTTTTTTTGCATCTATAAAAAGTAATGCATAAATACTTATATAATATAAACTTATATATAAAATATAATATAGTATTTATGCGTTACTTTTTATAGATGCAAAAAAAGCACTGAATTAAACTACAGTTCTAAATGAGTAATATATATTCTGGTGTGTGCCTGTGCGTATTTGGTTCTTTTCAGTCTTATATAACTGGACAAACAACTGTGTAAAGTTTTAGTCTTAAGTTTATATTTGTAACACTCAGTTTGTGGATTTTATTTTAAATAAATGAAAAAATGGCACTGAAAGTTTGCCCCCATCAGATTATAATAATAAACATATTTTATATAAAAAAAAATGAAGCAATGTTAATTCTGTCCTCAATTTCTTTCTTTTTTTCATTAAAAAAAACCACACCACACAAAGTACCGATAAGAATATCGTTAAAGTACTGGATCGGTAAGAGTAGTTATATCGTTAAAACCTTAACGATACTTATCTCTAATCATGCCCCTTTTTACAAGATGCAATATAAGTGTCAGGTGTCCCCAGGATGTGTCTCAAAATACCCCACAGATAATTTGTTATACAATGCTGTAAATGCCCTTTTTTTGGGTGGAAGCAAAAACATGCTGTTTTCGTGTGTCTCTTTAAATGCAAATGAGCTGCTGTTCCCCACCCCCTTTCTGGAAGAGGGCTCTGCCTTTACAGCTCGTGCTTTGGATACTATGGCAACAGCAGATCAGGAGAACCATTATCCATTATAGCAAGTAGGGATGTCACGATACCAAAAATCTAGTAGTCGTGACCGATCCCACCAAAAGTACATGATACTCAATACCAAAGTCGATAACACGGTGTGGTATAAAAAATTTTTTATTAAAAACTCTCCTGGAGAACATCCTCCTCGGGCTGATACTAGCAAAAAGAGATGGGGGGGGTATTTTAGTTATCAAACACTGTCTGACAATGAGTGGAGGCTACAGTGGAGGTGCAGCACTCCTAAACGCACGCACGCACGCATGCACACAGACGCACGCACACCCACCCCTTATACTCTGAATGCAAGCATTAGTTTAAATTCACTGATATGGTGGCAGGCCAAAAAGATTTATTAAAAGCATGAACATTTAAATAATTATTAGTGTCATTAGGCTACATTTAGCTGACAGGACACGGGCTGAATGGCGATGCATGGTGGCCCATTAGGAGGCAGTTTATAACATTGCAATGCGTTAGCGTCGTTAACAAATAACTGGCTATTGCTAACATTACATGGAGCATAACGTTAGCTGGTTTGCCACAATGCAGCTGCCTCAAACAAACATAATATAGGACCGTCTTTCAGGTGTGTCGCCAAATTCCAGGTGTTTCCTCGCTTTGTTTGAAATTCACGATAGCATCAGTTGCACACCGACTTCACAGCATCAACTATATGTTCGTTGTTATCCGCTTTGAATTCGAAGTGTTTCCGTATTCCATACCACATTTCCTCTCAATGAGTCGGGGCGGAGCTAAACTTCTGTAGTTTTTCCCGTGTGCTTGTACTTTTTGTTCTTCTTCACCACTTGTGGACCGACTAAACACTTGTGTGTATTTGCTGCCCCTTTCAGGTCCGGAAGAATTGCAACCTCGGTACTTGCATTAGAAACGGTACTAACACTACTGCAGAAAAACAAGTACCATCACCTTTTAAGAATGTTGGTACAGACTTGGTACAGAAATATCGGTTCTCGTGACATCCCTAATAGCAAGTGTGTATAAGAAAGTATAAAGCTGTACTCCTGTAGTGTGCCTGAAGCGTTCTCATTGATAGCTGTGTACTGACACTGTGCAGCTGTGGTGAGTCTGTCTGGCAACCAACATCCCTCGTGGTACTGATATGTGTAGATGTGCTGGCCTTTGAAGCTGGATCAAAAACAGTTGGTAGTGATCCATGCTTGAGAACAATTTTTTTTGCAAATCCTCCTTTATATATTTATAGTTTGCAGCCAACAACAGAACACTTACAAAGCTTACGAAGCTGAGACGTTGTTCTTATCACCGTAGCTGCTCCAGCGCAGAAATGGTGGCGGACTGTGTGCAGCTCACTCAGGGGAGGAGCTATGCTAATAAGGCAGAGCTCTTCACCAGTCATGGGCGGGGCCTGTTCCAATGTGACCTCACGTTAGAGAGAAAACCAAAAACGACTCGTTTTGAGACACTGTTTGTGATTTATGGGGAGAATATATAATTAAAAAAATGGGAGTGGGTGGATTTTTACCGTTGTAGGGTGGTTGTGTACACACGCTGCCGACTCACATTTATGTTCAAACACCATGTAAAAGTGAATTTTGCATAATTGCAGGTCTCCTTTAATTATGATGCAACTCATTGATGGAAAAAGTTAACTTGAGGCTGTCTTTCACTTTAGCTTCTGGTAACGTAAGGTTACTTTGCCTAGGTATTAGGTATGTAATCACATATTAAGCTTATACATTTTGTGATGTATATTTAAACTTGTACATTACATTTGATTGTATGCTATTCTTATTCTTAATATGGTAAGTCGTTAATAACATTTCAATGAGAGTTGTAGTGGATTTTAATATCAATAAGAGCACAATTGTTGCTGAAGAATGGACTGTTTATTATTCTGTATTGATTTATGATTATTATTTCTGTCTGGCCATTTATTTAGCTACATCCCACTGCTTTGCTGGCAGTTTTCTTCAGTTGTGCTCGTTCTAGATATTCACACTTCTGATATAGTATACAGTGGTGCTTGAAAGTTTGCGAACCCTTTAAAATATTCTATATATCTGGATAAACATGAACTAAAACATTATCAGATTTTCACACAAGTCCTAAAAGTAGACTAAGAGAACCCAGTTAAACAAATGAGATAAAAATATTATATTTGGTAATTTATTTACTGAGGAAAATAATCCAGTGCTACATATCTGTGAGTGGCAAAAGTATGTGAGCCTCTAGGATTAGAAGGATTAGTATTAGAATAAAACCCTGTTTTATTTAATGAACAGAGATTTATTAGTCTGATCTTCACAACACATGTTTGTAGAAATGTATCATGGCACGGTCAAATGAGATTTCTGAGGACCTCAGAAAAAATAGTTGTTGATGCTTATCAGGCTGGAAAAGGTTACAAAAGCATCTCTAAAGAGTGGACTCGAATCCACAGTCAGACAGATTGTGTACAAACGCAGGAAATTTAAGACCATTGTTACCCTCCCCAGGAGTGGTGAACCAACAACGATCACTCAAAGATCAAGACGTCTAATAGTTCACGAGGTCACAAAGGAACCCAAAGTAACTTCTAAGCAACAAAAGGCCTCTCTCACGTTGGCTAATGTTCATGTGTCCACCATCAGGAGAACAGTGAACAACAATGGTGTGCATGGCAGGGTTGCAAGGAGAAAGCCATCGCTGTCCAAAAAGAACTTTGCTGCCCTTCTACAGTTTGCTAAAGATCACGTGGACAAGCCAGAAGACTGTTGGAAAAATGTTTTGTGGATAGTTGAGACCAAAATATTTGGTTTAAATAAGAAGCGTTATGTTTGGACAAAGGAAAACATTACATGCCAGCATAAGATCCTTATCTAATCTGTGAAACATGGTGGTGGTAGTATCTTGGTTTTGGCCTGTTTTACTGCATCTAGGCCAGGAAGACTTGCCATCATTGATGGTACAATGAATTCTGAATTATACCAGCCAATTCTGAAGGAAAATGTCAGGACATCTGGTCATGAACTGAATCTCAAGAGAAAGTCGAGCATGCAGCAAGACAATGACCCTAAACACACAATTCATTCTACCAAAAATGGTTAAAGAAGAATTAAGTTTTATGGTTTTGAGTGACTGTAGAGTCTTCATAGAGTCTTAAGGGATCTTTATGGGATCTTTATGTCTGTGTTGAGGAGTCTGAGGGATGGCCTGAGGGAAGAAGCTCCTCCTGAGCCTCTCAGATTTAGCCATCAGGCTGGTGTAGATGTCATGCAGAGAGGGGTGAGCAGACCCGGAGATGTGCTCAGCTAAGCCCACCACTCTCTGCAGGGCTTTGCAGTCTGGGATAGAGCAGTTTCCATACCACCGCTGAGATGCACTGAGTCAGTAAACGTTCTATAGCCAAAGTACAGAAAGTTTTCAGGATCGCTGGGGAGCCCCTGAATTTCCTCAACAGTCTCAGATGGTACAACCGTTGGCTGGCTTTGATCACCTGATGCGTCCAGATCAGGTCCTCAGAGATACCTGAAGCTGCTCACTCTGTCCACGGCGGTCCTGCCGATCTCGATTTGGGTGTAGTTTCCTCTGCTGCCTCTTGTTTATGTCCACAACCAGCGCCTTGGTTTTAGTGACCTTCAGGGAGAGGCTGTTAGCCTGGCACCAAGCTACAAATTTGTCCACCTCGTCAAGGTAGGCGGCCTTGTCGCTGTTGGAGATGAATTGTGATCCGGCAACTGTGTTGTTGATAGAAGTGGAGCTGTGAGAAGACATGCATGACTGTGTGTAGAGAGAGTTGAGCAGGGGGCTCAGGACAAAACCTTGGGCTCCGGTTCTCAGGTTGAGGGAGGTAAACTGGCCCACTCACTACTTGGGGTCTGCCTGTGAGGTAGTCCAGGACCAGGTGTCAAAGAGGGGAGCATTAAGGCCGAAGTCCCTGAGCTTGGAGGCCAGTCTGTGTGGGACTATGGTATTGAAGGCTGGGATATCGTCCATAAACTGCAGCTTCACATAGTTCTCTTTGTTGATGTCTGCATGGGACGGTGGTGTGAAGGACCTGAGAGATGGCATCCTCAGTAGAACTATTGGGGCGGTCGACGAACTGGAGTGGGTCGATGGTGTCGGATGGAGGAGCAGATGGAATTTTTGATAAGCCTCTCAAAAACCTCAATGACAAGTTATGTTAAGACTACAGGACGATAATCATTTAGGCAAGAGGGCTTATTGTTCTTATTCACAGGAATAACAATAGATTTTTTTAAAGCTAGCGAGGACCACACACTCAACTTGGGACTCGTTGAAGATAGACGTGAACAGACCAGCTGGCTGATCAGCGCAGGTTCTCAGCACTTTCCTGTAGGGCTGCACGATTATGGTCAAAATGATAATCATGATTATTTTGGTCAATATTTAGACGATTATTTATCACGATTATTCATTGTATATTAGGGACAACGTATTTTTATTGCACTTTCCCATTTAAATAAACAGACCGCTGCTTTCACCTCCCTGTCGTGCTACATTCCTGCAAATGTACAAATCTTTGCATCAAGTAAGACTGATCCTTAAAGTGCATCATCTCGTAGAAGCAAAGTATAAATAAAATTGTACTTAAAATATAGGATAATTTTTAAAAAAAAATGCCATCAACTAAATGAAAATATGTAATCAAATATAACAATATGCAGCTAAATGAAAACAGTTCAGGCGAATGCAGAAAAGGCAATAACAGTGTTTACAGGAGGAGAGACGCAGACAAATCACCCAATAGAGCGGTGCAGGGATGACGTCATTTTGTACCGGAACCCAGAAGTTAGCATCACACTGGTTCCCGCAACAAAAACACAACAGGATTTTCACATAGGCTTTTGAATTATTGCAAAAAATAATGTGATCAACAAAAGTTTACAATACTAACACTTTTTTTCCATCAAGATAATTTTCACAAATCAACACAACTTTTATGAAGTTTGAAGCCTAAATACAATCGCCAGAAATAAACATCTAACCGTACGCTATAAACGAACTGCACCATGGTCACTCGACTTCAACGTCACCATCACCAAGCTTCCCACAACTTCTCCAAACTTTTTTTAAAACCTTTTTCCATAATATGGATTTACTCTGTGCATGAATCTTCAGCCACGTTTTTTTGGGGGGGGAATTGTGCACAGCATACCTGAACCAGTTTATCTGCAAAGATTTTTCCTGTTCGGCGTGATGTTAGTGTCATGTTTTCCCCTCGCGCAAGCACTGGAGCTCGCAGCGCGCTTCCGGGTTATTTAGTGACTTTCTACATGTTCATTTCTTATGATTTCTGTCCTGTCTCCGCCCTTATATTGTCATTGGTTGTTCCCTTATACGTCATTAGTCTCAGCTGTTTTGTGTTCACCCTTAGTCACGTTTGTCATTTAAACCCCTCGTGTCTCTTTGTTCGACGCGAAGAATTGCGTCGGAGAAGCTTTTTTTTCCCGTGTACCAAGCTTTTGTTCATAGTTTTGATCGTATTCTCGACTTCTTTGTTTGATTATTGTTTAGCCTTGTTTATGCCTGTTTGCTGATCGCCTGACCTTTTGCTTGTTTTTGACCACGCGATTGTCTCACGTTTTGGATTTGTCGGCCTCGCTTCAGTAAAGCTCTTATCTGCACTTGCATCCGTCCTAAACCCTCATTACGTGAATTAGCAACAGCCTTTCCAATACACGTATAAGCTTTAAAAAAAAAAAATCATGAGCGAGGTTTTACTGGTGTATTTTATGTTATAGAATAAAATGCGAGAAATATTTTGAGCTTGTGTTCACCACAGACCTTATTTCAGGCTTTTAACCAAAATCCCATTAAAAAAAAGTCATTGATTTCGGGATGGAACCGAAGGGAGAAAATGCTAACTCGTTTCCGGGTTTTGGCATTGGGCGGCTGTGGATCAGGTTGTAGGGCGGGTTGTCCACTAATTGTAGGGTTGGCGATTCGATTCCCGGCCCACATGTGTCCTTGGGCAAGACACTGAACCCCGAGTTGCTACCCATGGCAAGTTAGTGCCTTGCGTGGCAGCTCTGCTACTGTTGGTTTGTGTGAATAGGTGAACGAGACAGTGTAAATCACTTTGGTTAAAAGCGCTATTTAAGTGCGCCATTTTACAAAATGACGTCATCCCTGCGCCGCTCTATGGTGATTGGCTGCAAATTAAGGAAGCACTTGATTTGATCTGCAGCGGAGTTTTCTATGAGCGGAGGACGAACTTTAAACGTCAGTATAACAGTCAGTCATGTTCATGTAATCGGGTGTTGTCAAAATTGCAATCGAGATCAATATTCAATTAATTGTGCAGCCATATGATGTGCCTGCTGGTAGAAGTAGCAGGATGAATTCTGAAGTGTATAGAGTTGCTTTCTGCTCGGATTCAGTCAAATGCTGAACATTTGATAGGACGTCGCTTCACAGTACAGATGGATAATAACCCAAAACATACCGTGAACGCACCCCAAGAGCTTCTTAAGGCAAAATAGTTACATGTTCTTAAATGTCTGATGACCTCAACCCAATTCAGCATGCTTTTCACTTTCTGAAGACAAAACTGAATGGAGAAAGACCCACAAACCAGCAGCAACTGAAGGCGGCTGCAGTAAAACCCTGGCAAAGCAACTCAACAGAGGAAACATGGTATTTGGTGATGTTCCTGGGTTCCAGGTTTAGGGCTTTGCATCCAAATATGAAAAATAATCCTCATATCTATGATTTATTAGTTTGTCCAATTACTTTCGAGTTGTGAAAATGGAGGGATTCTGTAAAAAAAAAAAAAAAAAAAAAGCTGTAATTCTAAACGGTTAATGCAATAACGTTTTTTGATAAAGCCTCTGAGTTAAAGCTGAAAGTCTAGACTTCAATCACATCTTGATTGCTTCATTTCAAATCCATTGTGGTGGGGTACAGAGGCGAAAAGTCTGTCGTTGTCCAAATACTTATGGACCTGGCTGTATATGCGGTAGCTAGCAACAGTGGCTAATATGCCATCTGTCGTTTTCCTTCTGTGATTGAAAGTGTTTGGAGTCACTGATGAAGAGGTGTATGTTAATAATACACCAGTGCTTGCGATTGCACCATCCACTGTGAATGATTCTTATCCATTTGAATGGTAACACTATCAGATCAACCCTAATATAAGATTTTTGATGACGTGATCTCAACGATGACTGATTAGATAATTCTTTTCTTTTTATTTTCTTCTGTCACGAAGATCTTATAGCCACATGAGTCTAAATGGCATTGTTACTGTTTTCAAGGTGGATTTTATAACCATGTAAAAAAAAATGTCTAATTTATTTTTACAGAGTCCAACACTTGCTGGAGGTGTCAGAATGAAACAGGTATTGTACTTTTTTTGTTGTTGTTTTTGGCTTTAGCATTTTGATTTTTAACCAATTTGGGTTACACCAATGCTACATGGAAAGTGTTTCTAATTTTCTGTAGGGATGTGGCAGAAATAGGTCTCGAGTAAAAGAATAATTTTTGCATGCACGCCATTTGCGTCCATGTGGCCACGTTGATTTACATTGGAACGTATTGGACACTTTTACTACATCTGGTGTAAAGCTTAACGCCCATTTTAGACTCCAGGAATCTTGACTGGTCATCGGGGCATCAGTGCCTCCACAAGCCTCCACAGTAAGAGCAGGGATTTAAAAATGTCGCCAAGCATATCCAACCATATATCGAACAAAATGTTCTAACTGTATGTACAGTGGTTGTCAAGCCATTTTCCTAAAATGAGACGAAGTAGTATGACAATTTCTGAATAGTTCATTTGATGTGAAAGTGTTTGAGAGGAAAAAGAAGCTATTCACACTTCATTCTAGTGGCTTGCAAAATAAATCTTTCCTGCAATTCCAAAAAAAAAAATTGTTGTCGTTTCCTGCTGCAGGGTTTCAGATAAATCTGTCTGGTGCTCCTCAAAGTAAGTCCTTTTTTCCTCTGTTATTATTTTTGTTTTTACACCTTTATATAAACAGTGTTGGTCACTTCTAATGCAAAATAAGGAAATGTCTTCACACTCAATATAGTGTTGATTGGCTCTAAACATGTAATGTCATTTGAATTCAGTTTTTTTGGTAGAGTTAAAAAGGTAATCGTTAGAATTTGACCAATTATTAGATTTAACCGATACAGATAACTTAAGTTGTGCAGTACCTGCCGATAACCGATTAATCACCCGATAGTTTTTTTTTTTTTAAACTGATACTGAATGAAAACACTTAAAGTAAAATATTGCTGAATAGTTACAAAAATAAACAGTGCTGACTGTACCTTGAAAATGTACTGTACTTTTTCAAGTAAATAAATAAATAATGAAATAAATATTAATAATATTAACTATGGATAAGTAAATAAAAGATACACATCCGGACTGAACCAAAAAGTAACCCTCTAAATAACAAGTAAAAATGGAGACATCCAAAACGAATCAAAAAGCACTTCAAATAACACAACAAAATTTGTTCGAGATATTTTTTTTTTTTGTTTTGGCCTCTAGAGGCCGCTCTCATGCTGTTTAATGACCGTGAACCCTTCTCAGACGCTCCTGCAACAGGGAAAAACTATCGTTGTGGATTTTTTCTGATAACTGATTATTTGGATATTGTGCTGTAGAAACAACACGGTGTGCAAAGTGCAGAAAAGGAGAATGCATGTGTGTAAGTGCAAGGCGAAATCTGGCATCTGTTCCAGAAAGCAGGTTTTGCGAGTTAACTCGGGATGAACATAATCAGGATTTTTCCATTCCAGTTCCAAGGATTAGGTGAAATCCGCATCATGTACCATGACAGTTTATGTTCTGAAGTATGGCTGCAACTAACGATTATTTTTGATAATCAATTAATCTGTCGATTATTTCTTCGATTAATCGATTAGTTGGTTTAAACGGCCATTTTTTTTTGTATTTTTTTCAAAGAAACATTATTTTGTCCTTCAAACGTTGTGCAAATTGAAGGTTGTGAAAAAGGTATTAAATGTGTATATGTGGGCCATGCTATACATTGTGCAAAGGATTTTTAAAAGTATTAACATTATATTTTGAAAACAAAAAAACAACTGCTTGTCCACAAGCTTCAAAGCAGAAGTTAAATCACTATATTAAAATGCTAAAAAAGAAAAACAAAAGCACAAACTAAGTGTTAACTGGTAAGAGGTTAAATTTTCTGCAGTAACACACACATTCACTCATCTGAACACAGTAACATGTTACTTTATTCTGTAAATGTACAACATTTCTTACGCTTATATACAATTACATGTTATAACCCCATTACAGCTACTGCTCTCATAAACACAATTACTTTTGTTTCTAAATATATCAAACAACATATTTTAATCAAAATGAATATTTTATTCCGAGTTGTCGCGCTTCCTTTCTATTGTGCGCTGTTTGATGCGTATACGTGGACTCGTGCTCGTCCAGTGAAGTTTAAGGGAGACTCACTCGCTGTCAGGACGAGGCTTTATGTAAAATGGAAATACTGGCGAGAATTTCTAACATTTATATATAAGGATATAAACGTAAAAATGTCATTTCTGCACTGAAGAAAACATGTCTGGAACACATTAAACAGCACACGCATCTGTCACAGCATCTGACACGACAACCCACGTTAATACACTTACGAGTTTGTTTGAAACGCTTAATATAGAACATTCTCGTTTTGGATGATCTGGATGGTGCACTTTTCCCACAGCAGCAGCTCACTCTGTGACCTCCGCTGTTTCTCAGACGTGTTTAATTCATAGAACTGCGTTTTTCACCGTTCTGAAGTGACGTCACTAACTCGGGGGTTATCCACAGTGACGTCACTGACCCAACTAATCCAGATTGAAATTCGCTGTCGATTATTTTAATTATCGATTAGTTGTTGCAGCCCTACTCTGAAGCTAACCTGTAAAACAGCACTTTAGGTCAATCAAAGCTTGACCTTGTGTGTGGGATTTGAGGTGCAGAGAGTACCGTCATGTTTAATTGTGTGTCAGTTATACATGTTGTGGCTTTTTATCAAACATTTTACTGGCATAGAGATTCGACTGATTGTCCTGGATTAGATTTAGGAGTCTAGGATCAAACTGTCCAGATGTCTGTCCAGATGTTCTGGATTGTGTGTTAATGCAAAGTATAAATGGTTCTTGTTCCCAGGTAAACGTAAAGCACTGAAGCTAAACTTTGCTAATCCTCCGATTAAACCGAATGCAAGACTCCCCATCGCATCAGCCAATCCTTCTTTCCATAACCCACACATGTAAGTGACTCAGAAATCATTTTCCTGTCTGAGGGTTTGTCGTTTTTAGCTGTGTTGATTTAATTTTGTTTGTGATGTGTGTGCACTTGCGCTGACACAGAGAGAGACTGCGCAATCACAGTATCGAGTCATGTGGAAAGCTGAAGATTTCTCCTGAGCAGCACTGGGACTTCACTGCCGAAGACCTGAAGGACCTGGGCGAGATCGGCCGAGGAGCCTACGGCTCGGTCAACAAAATGGTTCATAAGCCCAGCGGTCAGATCATGGCTGTTAAGGTAGGATACAATACACTGTTTTAAAAAAATAAAATAAATAATATTAATAAAAAATCATCATATGGACAATTCACACAAAAACAGGAGCCTTGCAAGAAATATTTTCTGACAAAAGCCTAGTGGTAATACTCAAGGAAAGAATTACGTCTGTGTGCTGCATGACAGTTGTGTGTTTGTGTTGCAGAGGATTCGTTCCACTGTTGATGAAAAAGAGCAGAAGCAGCTGCTCATGGATTTAGACGTGGTTATGAGGAGTAGCGACTGTCCCTATATCGTCCAGTTTTATGGGGCTCTGTTCCGAGAGGTGAGCTTATCTTTATCAACCATGGACTGTATTGGACTCGCGGGCTGTAAGGGGTAAATGTGAGCAATGAACATCTCGTATATACCATATTATTAACCCTTTGACCTTTATAAAAAACCCTCAAATGTGATCTTTTGTAAGGGCCAGTTGAAACACCGAGACATGCGAGCAAAAAGGGAAATCAAAAAAGAACTGGGTCTCTTTTGCATTGGTCTTTGACCCAAAAACAAACAACTAGAAGGCAACACTGGCATAACCTTTGTTTTTTAAAGTGCTGGAAACAAAACTTGTATAATCAAATACACTCATTGAGCACTTTATTAGGAACACTATACTAATACTTGCTAGGGCCTCACTTTGCTCTTAAAACAGGCTTCATTTTTCATGGCATGAATTCCAGATGTTAGAAACATTCTTTTGAGATTCTGGTCCATGTTGATATGATTGCGTCACTCGGTCCCTGCAGATTTTTCAGGCGCGTTTTCTTGCTGTGAATCTCCCGTTCTACCACATCCCAAAGGTGTTCTATTGGATTCAGATCCGGTGACCGGGAAGGCCACTGAAGAACACTGAACTCATTGTCATCTTCATGAAACCAGTTTGAGACGACTTTTGCTTTGTGACATGCTGCGTTTTCATGCTGGAAGTAGCCATTAGAAGATGGTAAATTGTGACCATGAAGGGATGCACATGGCCAGCAGCAATACTCAAATAGGTCGTGGTGTTCAAGCGATGGTTGATTGGTATTAACGGGGACCAAAGTGTGCCAAGAAAACATTCCCCACCTGACGTGGTCTTCTGCTGTTGTAGCCCATCCGCCTCAAGATTTGACATCCTGTGCATTCTGAGATGCTTTTCTGCTCCCCACAATTGTCAGAGTGGTTGTCTGAGTTACGGTAGCCTTTCTCTCAGCTCGAACCAGTCTGGCTGTTCACCTCTCTCATCAACAAGGTCTTTCCGTCCGCAGAACTGCGGTTTTTACTTTATTGCACCATTCTGAATAAACCCAAGACTGATGAGTGAAAATCCCAGGAGATCAGCAATTATAGAAATACTCAAAACACCTCATCTGGAACCTACAATCATGCCCCCCCCCCCCCCCCCCCAATATTCTGATTTTTGGCGTGGACATTATCTGAAGCTGGTGGCTCGTATCGGCATGATTTTATGCATTGCACTGCTGCCACACGATTGGTTGATTTAGATAATTGCATGAATGTGTAGGTGTACAGGTGTTCCAAATAAAGTGTTCAGTAAGTGTACAAACCAAGTCAGTTCTCACTGAAAGCGTTTCAGAAGCATTTTCACTCGTATGTATTACGCAATATCAAGCGGCTCATGTATTAGAGCACCTCCGCTCGTGTTTAAACTTTCAATTCTAGCGGTTACTGAAGGATTTCTTTTTATTGTGTTGCTTGACTGTGTGCTATATCTTTACTGGGAGTATATTAGAAGGAAAAATGCACAGTCCTGTAGTATTAAATCTGTGTGCGCCACGTTTACCCATAAACCCTCGTTCTGCATCTCAGAAGTATAAATCGGCCCTAATAAGAGCAATCCTTTCTCCATCCGGTGTTCTATTTTAATATACGATACATATAATACAGGGTGTCTCAAAAGTCTCCATCACAGGGGAGCATGTTCGCCTGCACCACGTTGGTCGTGTCTTCGTCAGTGGATGTTGGTGGACGTCCACTTCTTGGTCGGTCCGCAACACTTCCAGTCTTTTTGAATTGGTTAATAAGTTTGGCGACAGTGTCGTGTGTGTTTGTGATGTGCTCGCCACGTTTCCTGTCCAAGTCCATCTCAACCTTTGCGACAGCTCCAATCCAGCCACGAAAATGATTTCAATACGTTCTTCTTTTGTTAAAGGCATTCTCAAAGGCTCTCTGAAGGAAATATATACATATAAACTAAGTGAGACAAATTTGGACAAAAAAAGTGTTAATTTCTCCAGTGTATGGTGACTTTTGGGCCACACTGTAGTGCGTACAACCTTTTGCCTAGTTTCCGAATACAAACTCTAAAACACGTTTTCCTCTTTTCATCTCTGTTACAGGGTGACTGCTGGATATGTATGGAACTTATGTCTACCTCGTTCGACAAATTCTACAAATATGTATATTGCTCATTAGATGATGTCATTCCAGAGGAAATATTAGGCAAAATTACATTAGCGGTGAGTGCATCTTACCTTATGCCGTTTTAAGTGCTGTGTTGCTGCCAGTATTTTAGGATTCTTCATTTTTTTCCCCTCAAATATATTACAGACTGTGAAAGCATTGAATCACTTGAAAGAAAACTTGAAAATAATCCACAGAGGTGAGTGTTTGATATGCGACATTACAGTGAACTGCCACTAGGTGGAGCTGTCCTATTAGTAAATTGACCTGCTGTGAACTAAAAATGCCCGATTATTGTATGCTGGCTTGTACAATGAAGCGCCAGATATATTAACAATAATGATACGTTACTAAATGTATAGATTACTGAAGGTAGAGCTTTTGTACTGGAGTGACTTAGAGTGATCTGCTATTACGGATTGAGTTGACTTTTGATTTCTTTAAACATGCTTTTATATTTCCAATTTGTAGACATCAAACCCTCCAACATTCTCCTGGATAGAAATGGCAACATAAAGCTGTGCGACTTTGGGATCAGTGGACAGCTGGTGGACTCTATAGCCAAGACTAGAGATGCTGGATGCAGACCTTACATGGCTGTGAGTCAGCACATTGTCACTCGCATCTCACTTTAACAAAGCTTTCTGTGATTGTAACGCCATCCTTTTTTATCACGCGTGTACAATGCTGCAATTACGAGTGAATGAATGATCGTGTATGTATAATGTCATTAACATTCAGTAAGCTTTTAATAAACGTGTTATGTAATACTTGCATGATTTTATGTTTTATATTACGTTAAAAATTTATAAAACACTATGGCTTGTGCTGTACTAGGAAAATAACCAACAGTGGGGTAGTATGATGAGCTTCCTGAGGTGTTTTACTCCTCTTATCGGTCTTATCGGTTTTTTGTGAACGTTGCAGCCAAATATGCTTTTTTTTTTTTTTTTTTAATTTGCAAAATTACAATTGCACAGAATTGTTTTTTCGCAGTGATGTTTGTTGGTAAATGAGACCTTTTAGCTGTACTCATGTTCGACGCACGTGTATCGATGAGGGCTTTGACTGAATGCGCTTGTGATGTCACATGACGCATCTTGTCCCAAATCTGTGGAAAATCTGCGGTAATTTTGACAAATTGCAGGCTCCTCCAAATATTGCGGACATTGCTTGATTTTGTGTTAATCTCTGCAGTCGCAAAATCCTGGAGAGACTGCCTTATACCACAGCAATTTATCAACGATTACATTGTCCCAATTAAAGTATGGTGTGCCATTCTTTTTCTTTATTTATAGTTGCATTTAATAGGTATATTTAATGGTGTGGAATGCCAGCAAAACAAGATCTCCCTCACTTTCTCATGTCCGTCTCTCTCTCCCAAATCCACCGCCCACCCCCGAAAAAAAAACAAACAAACAAAAAAAAACAATCCTGAGCTGGAAAACTTAAAGGTCCATCATACTACTCCCTATTAATAAGCCATAAAAACAATAACATTTTTACAGTGGCCACATTAATATAAACCTGCTCTTTGCCTTGTAGCCAGAACTCCAGTCAGAGCTGCTGTTATAGAAAATTAATCTGACCAATCAGATTTGAGAATTCAGTTGCGCTGTGGTACAAGTAGTTTTACTGTATTGGTGTAAAAACATTTTCCAAATTGTATTATTTGTATTATTTCCTTCTTATGTTTTTTTTGGAGCTTGCCTGTAACGGTGCTTGGAAATTCAGTTGTCGTGAATAAAATCTCTCTCTCTCCCTCTCTCTCTCTCTCTCTCTCTCTCTCTCTCGATAAGAGCAGCATTCCAAACATTCCAACATCTGCTTTTATTGTTGTTATTTTTTCTTGTACAGCCCGAGAGGATAGACCCCAGTGCTTCTAGGCAAGGCTATGACGTGCGCTCGGACGTTTGGAGTTTGGGAATTACGCTGGTGCGTGATTACTTTCATCACTGACTGAATGTTTTTCATATTAATAAAGGATTGAGTTGGTGCATGAAATAAGTATAATATGTTCACATGTCATGTGTATCGTTGCATGATTGTTTCTCTCCTCCTTCAGTATGAGCTGGCCACCGGCCGCTTCCCATACCCCAAGTGGAACAGTGTGTTCGATCAGTTGACACAGGTGGTAAAGGGAGACCCTCCTCAACTAAGCAACTCGGAGGAGAGACAGTTTTCTCCAAAATTTATCAACTTTGTCAATCTCTGGTGAGTTTCCCAGCTTTCTCATGGTGTTTACAGGGTACAGAAATGCAATACTGTAATGCAACAAGGGCTGATTTATAAACATTTTGTTTCCTTAGTCTTACAAAGGACGAGTCGAAAAGGCCAAAGTACAGAGAGCTTCTGGTAAATATGTCTCGTGTCTGATTGCAAATACAATTGTTGAATATTTTTCTGGCAATTCTTAAATGATTTAGAAGTTTGACTAGAATTCCATTGTGTTTTTATATGTACCGTCATTAAAGGTACTTAATAAAAGTCGGATCTTAATATTTAATTATTTCTTTCTCTTTGCCCCGTCCTGTAGAAACACCCGTTCATTCTGATGTACGAGGAGCGAGTGGTGGAAGTTGCCGGTTACGTGTGTAAAATCCTGGATGAAATCCCTGCCTCCCCCAGCTCTCCCATGTACGTCGACTGATTGCGTGTACGTCACCCCGAATGCAACGCAACGTAACACGGCAGCCGTTTGGCACACCGCATTGTCCCGTTTCTCGGTTCCACACTGCTTTTAAGGATCGACACTCCCAAAACATTGTGTGCAATATGGATCGGCTTTTCATCTTCAAAACCATTAGTGTATTGGTCTATAAAACACGCTTAGAACAATAAGAAGAATAAGAACAATAATCCTTTGATTTGAGGTGCGATATTTATTTTTAATGCCACATTTAATGTAAATGGTTCGCTGAGCGCATTCTAGAAAATTAGAACCAGACTTGAACTCCTTCATTCAAGACACACGTCATGTTCACGGGAACGTAAATATCTACTTGAAAGTGACACGAACAACAGGAACAAGAAATCGCCGAAGCAACAGGTCACGTCGCTATCCGAATAGAAAGGAAACGCCTACCATGTCGTATACCGTCTAACATTTCTATGATAGGATGTGTCATTTAGAGCAATATCTGTAGGTGTAAAGCACAGCTTAATTGTGGTCTCACTTTCCGGAAGAGTACGCAGAAGTATCGTCGTCCGTGAAAGAATCCGTTACAAATGGTCGGATCATTTCGTCTAGACGTTTCGCTCCACACACGGGGGGTCTTTTGTGAAATTCCGACATTTCATCAGAATGATTTCTGTGACGCGTTAACGTCGTGGAAAAGACACAGACGACACTTAGATGCAGTCTGGTACCATTTGACAGATCAGTTGGTAGGTTGAAAGATTAAAAAAAAAAAAAAACAACAAAAAAAAAGTCATCTTTAAAGTAGTTTTGTATAAATATGCAGCTTTAACTCACCAAATTGTATTGAATGAATTTAAAAAAAAAAAAACCCCTCCCAGTGGTATAGTGTACACTCTTGCAGACACGCCTATCTTACTGTAAATGTAAAACAGTTACAGTACACGTCCCAAAATTCCTAATATGCTACTTTATATTTTGCCACTTTTTCCTGAAGATGGCTCTGACATCTTTGCTTGTATATGCATTCTGAAAGATGTTCGAATATCACTGTTAAGGTTACTCACTTTTAAAGAAATGTACAACACTTTGCCAAAGCCGTCTTTTACTAACTGATGTAATAGGACATCTGAAATATGACACTATACAGCATTGAGAGACTTGGTGGAAAGGATTCTGTGTGTGTGTGTGTGTGTGTGTGTGTGTGTGTGTGTGTGTGTGTGTGTGTGTGTGTGTAAAATAGAGATCATCTGCCACACTTAAGATGTATCACTGACCTAAGAATGCTTAACTCTACATCCTTTTTTTTTTTTTTTTTTAAATAGGTGTACCTTAATAAAGAAAATCCCAATTTTGAAAACAATCTTTCAACTGTACAAAATGGCACCGTAGTAGAATATTTAATATTAGAAGGGAAAATTATGGATTTTATGTAACGTTACTTTGTATCGGTATAAAGAGTGGGAAATATCTTCAAGAATTGTTCACACTGTGAAAAGATTTTAAGTGTATACATTGTGAACAGCAATCTGTAAAAAAAAAATTAAAAAAATAATAATAATTTTTAAAAAAAATTGTAATTAGAGGATATGCAGGGATATTGCCTTATGTCTGCTTTTGGAGATATTAACCTCTGACGGTCTGAGCTATTTGTCTTCTTCACTTCACATATTTAAAGGATATTGATGAAATCGTAGTGTTCTTGTAGTAATGATGAGCGATAAGTATCTGCCTGCAGGTCAGTTGTGATAAGGCTAGGATGTGATTGTGACCTTATCGAACTTTTTTTTTTCTTTTTCTGTAAGGTCTGGAAACAAATGGACTGAATGCTAGAATAAATCCTATGAATTAGCCTCTTCTGGTGTACTGGCTGTTTGTTTGGGAGAATAAAAACTCGTTAGTGCCACAGGGTCCAGGGTGTTGGGTTGAGCTCAGGTTATTTTCTATACGCATTTTTTTCCTACATCTCCAAAATATGATGGTGTTTTCTTGTTAAATGATCCATATATGTGAATGAGTGTGTTTCCAAGGTGTATTTTATCATGTTCGTTGTTCCTGGGATAGACCATGAATCCACCTTGACCCTGACCTGTGTAAAACGGTTATTAAAGATGAATGAAGACAACTGAAGTCTATGTAAGGAATAAAACACAACGGGACATGCTGTTATAAGAAAATAATCAACGTTGGGGCCCTTGGACATGAAGTAGAGGGCCGTTACCAGTCCAAAGTTGATTCGTTTCCTATAACAGTGCTTCTGGAAGTGTTTTATTCCTCTTATACCACAGCAATTTGTTAACATTAACATTTTGTATTTATTAAAGAACTACAAGCCATACTTTTTTTATTATCAGTTTATAGTTACGTTAATGCTGTGAAACATCCGTGGAACAAGTTCGTACCTCTTATGACTTACAGCAGCTATAAACAGTCATTTCCTCATCAGCCGCTCATTTTGTCCTCTTTCTTGAAGTTAATAAGACGAGGAGAAAAAGTTTGTCATGTGACAGAGAAATAAAGCCCTCCATCCTAAAGATTGTTGTGTTAGTGTTTACTGTAGAAAGAATAATGTAATAGAAGGATCGCAGTAATATAAACCTGTGGTTTGTCTTTCTGTTGTTATAGAAAAGTAATCAACACCCTTGACCAATCAGAACTGAGAAATCAACAGTGCTGTGATATAAATATATAACCTTAATCAGTGCTAATAATTCTGAAGAGATGTTAAGGATGGACCCAAATGGGAAGCCTAAAGATCATGAGATTACTGTGGATGGTACCATAACACCATGTAGAAACCATGAGGATGTTCTCCCTTGGATAGCCTTAGGATTGCACTCGAGTCTCCATCATTGAACAGTTAATAACTTCAGTTTGATACAGTACGTTAAAACTATAACGAATTCAGAAGTGACTCTGATACTCATACTCGAGTTCCTATTAACACAATTATATATTCTTACTGTCCATTTTATTCGGAACACCTGCGCATTCATGCAGTTATCTGCTCACGCAATGATGTGGCAGCAGCGCAATGCACAAAATCGTGCAGATACAAGTCAACCGCTTCAGTTAATCTTCGCATCAAACATCAGAATGGTGAAATAGTGTGATACTGATGACTTGAACCATGGCAGGGTTTTTGCTGCAAGATACCAGTATTTTTAGATGCTTCTGATATCCTGGGAATTTCACGCACAAGTCTCTAGAGTTTACACGGAATGGTGCAAAAAAAGAAAAACCATCCTCTGCACAAAGGGTCTGTAGTCTGAAACACCTTGTTGATGAGAGAGATCAGAGGAGAATAATCTGACTGATTTGAGCTGACAGGAAGTCTATAGTAACTCAAATAAGCAGTCTTTACAACTGTGGTGAACAGAAAAGCATCTCAGAATGCACAACACATCAAACCTTTGTGGTGGATGAGCTACAACAGCAGATCGCATCAGTTTCCAGTCCTGTCAGTCAAGAGCAGGACTCTGAGGCTATCACGGGCACAGATTCACTGACACTGGACAGTTGAAGACTGGAAAAAGACCAGGCAATGTATTTTTCTAAGTTCAGTTTGGGCGAGTCTGTGCCCATGATAGCCTCAGAGTCCTGCTCTTGACTGACAGGACTGGAAACTGATGCGATCTGCTGTTGTAGCTCATCCATCTCAAAGTTTTGTGTATGCTGAGATGCTTTTCTGCTCACCATGGTTGTAAAGAGTGATTATTTGATTTACTACACACTTCTAGGCAGGTTGAACCAATTTGGCCATTCTCCTCTGATCTACAAGGCGTTTCCACCCACAGACCTGTCACTCACTCAGTCTTTTATCGTTTCTTTACAGCATTCTGTGTAAACTCTAGAGACTGTTGTGTGTGAAAATCCCAGGAGATCAGCCATTTCTGAAATACTCAAACCAACCCATCTGCTACCAACAACCATGACTCTGTATCAAAGTCACAGAGGTCACACGTATTCTTCATTCTGATGTTTCGACGTGAACATTACCTGAAGCTTTTGTCCTGTATTTTCATGATTTTATTTATTGTGCTGCCATTATTGGCTGATTGGTTCGTAATAAAGTGGATGTTGAGTGTAGTATACAATTACAGAAGAGTAATGATGTATAATTTTTATAATCCCACTCTCTGGAGTCACCCAGATGAAAATTGATATCTCCTTTTGAGTCTGGTTCCTCTCAAGGTTTCTTCCTCATGTCTCAGGGAGTATTTCCTTGCCACCATCACCTCTGACTTGCTGATTAGGGATAAATTTATAAATGTAAAATTTCTATCCAGAACTTGTACATTTCTGTAAAGCTGCTTTGTGACAGTGGTCATTGTTAAAAGTGCCATACAAATAAAATGGAATTGAATTAAGATGACAATTGAGATTTGTACAACTGTTTCATCACTGAAAAAAAAAGGGAAAGAAATCTATTACTCAAATTTTGGAAATTTTTAATTTGTTGGTGTTTATTGAAGTTTTAATAGTACAGTGGTGGAGACATACTGAGACGGTTTACATTGTAAAGCTATTCAGTGGCCAAGCAGTACAAAAGCTTTTTGTCACATCTATATATTTCTTCCGCAGGAGAAAAAAAAAATGAAGACAAAAATAACACAAATTTGTTTTCTTCAGCAAGACAGAGCAATCATGTGTACTGGACAGATGTTCTGGAATGATGGAATTCGCTCGCACTCATCTGGTTTGCTGGAGTAGTGTGTGGTAAGACTGGAATTGATGAATAATGTGTCTTTAAAATTTGAATCCAGCACTACAGAACATTAGGGAAAAAAGGAGAACATGGCTGACTGCCACTTGGTCTGGTTATGAGTTTGTCCATTGGCATAATGGAGGTTTAAAAAAAAACAAAAAAAACAACACATTTCTTAGCGATACAATCCTCCAGAAAACATTGAATGGACATATATTTATAAATCCAATGTAAGATTCCTTACATCCCCCTATTCTAAAGATTCGTCTCTGTAAACCTGTCATGTGTAGGAGGATTTGTGCCAAAGTAAAGCCGTCACAGACCACAAAATCAAAGACGAAGCGGTTCTGTTGCTTTTTTTTGTCTCTGATAATAAGAAAGTAAATAAATTGAAACTTCTACGTGATCCATGAAGCCCTAAATGCACTAACATAAGGCCACAGTGTGAATGCTCTTATCACTGTGCTGTTCATTTACATTAAAATACATAAATGGTTTATAAGGCAAAAGTGGGGAGTTCTGAGGATAGTGTGCAATAATAACACAGCAAGTTGTTCATTGGTGTGGAAAGTGGCTTAAGTCCTCCACAAATCGAAACATGACGACATCCATTCAAATGTCTTGTAGGGGTCTGTTCACAGTTTAAATCGTCAGTGAACTCGATTTTCCTCTCACTCATCACACACCGAGGTTTGACAATACACAAAGATGCATTTTTCTTTTGCGCGCGCACAAAATACTGTTGAATTAATAAAGAGAAAAATGTCCACAGGTCTCGTATCTGCCAGTCCCACTGTGGGTGCAAATGTTCACAGTAAAACAATACACGGTATAATACATTTCATTCTGCACAACTGCTGGGAAGAACGGGCCACCTCTATTAACACTTTTCTTGTAAAAATAATAATAATAACAACAAAATAAAATAAAAATTCCATTCCTCAATGAATTTGAACCTTAACAATTGAATTTCAGCTTTCAGTAACATTGCAAAATTATTATTTTTTAAAATAGTACAAAAACACTTTAACCAAGCGAAACTGAAACTGTGCTGTTAGTGCAATCGGAACGTTTAGCCTAACTTGCTACATCATTGACTCAACCATGGACAAGCGAAGAAAGGGAAATCAAATTAAAAACTCATCGACTTTGGGCGCACAGTGGCTTAGTGGTTCGCCTCACACCTCCAGGGTCGGGGGTTCAATTCCCACCGTGGGCCTGTGTGTGCGGAGTTTGCATGTTCTCCCCGTGCTGCGGGGGTTTCCTCCAGGTACTCCGGTTTCCTCCCCCAGTCCAAAGACATGCATGGTAGGCTGATTGGCGTGTCCAAAGTGTCCATAGTGTATGAATTGGTGTGTGAGTGTGTATGTGATTGTGCCCTGCGATGGATTGGCACCCTGCCCAAGGTGTACCCCGCCTCGTGCACGATGCTTCCTGGGATAGGCTCCAGGTTCCCCGTGACCCTGAAAAGGATTAAGCAGTATAGAGGATGGATGGATGGATGGACACATTGACCTTCACTTCCACATATAGTGTATCTGTAGGAAGCTTGTGTCTGGTTGTAGAGTAGCAAAAACTGAATGTAATATTTGAACCATGATTTGTTGAATTGTTAGCTGTATAGTCAATAAAAAAATATAAAAAAAAATTACTATAAAAATATATATATATATATATATATATATATATATATATATATATATATATATATATATTATAAAATTATATTATAAAAAGGATTTTGTACCATTCCAACTTCCATTTTATTGGCAATTACACACATATACATGAGGGCATTTAGTGTAAATGTGTGTGTGCTTTTGTTTTCACTTGAGCTCAAACTGCAGCATGTTTTAACTCATATGACAGCTGTATGACTTTGATGAATACGTGCCAGTGTGACGTTTGAAACTTTCCATAATAGTAAAATATATATTTATGTTTGGATCATTTTTAAGACACAAAAAGTGCATTTAAGGACGCGACGGTTAGTATTGCAACTCTGTAGAAAAATAAAACTCGGCGGTCAGATTTTCCTAGGCCAAGCACGATTGTCATGAATCTCTTGAGTGTATGCCTCTCCTGTATCCTGTTCCTAAACAAAGGAATGTCTCATAAATATCTTCTGTATAAATATATCTATGCAAATATCCAAATGTCCGAATAAATACAGCCGAGATGTGACGTCTTCCAAGATAGCAAATGGGTCACGTGTCAATATTATTAGTCATATTACAAACAGCCACAAAGATGGAATCTTTCATATAGGTGGCAAGCAGTGAGCGAAATGTAAACGTAACATTGTTTTTTTTTCTTTTACAAAGATAAAAGATGTTGAAGATGTGTACAACATGCTTATAAAGTTTTATATGTAGTCATTCATTAAGGGAATACAAATCAAGGGTTGTCAGTGTTGAGACCTGACCTAAATGCATTGACTGTAAGATTAGCATGTTTGTTTTGTATTTAATCCATGGACTTGTAACTAAGACATACTCTCACATTATAGATAACGATATATTCTGATACAACTACATTGTATCTCAGCTGTCTAAATAAATTAAAATGATTTGAAAAATATAAATGGGGACGGAAACCGAAAAAATATCTAAATAATAGAACAGAGGCAATTACATGCTGTCCAAAAATATATGCCAAGTGTGTCAAAGTACTATACTACTCAAGGTGCAGTGTGAGCATTAATGAATATTTACAATAGCACATTAGAATACATGTGGTGGTGATTTGTTTTTGTGAGCACTTCAGGAGTGTTTTGCCACACACCACGTGCAGGAAAGACATTTGAAGCAGTAGTGTAATATTTACAAATGGATTGTGAATGCTGTTGAATTTATTTTAGATGTTTAGTATGAACGGATTCGGTTCGTTTGGTTTCTGTTACTTCCAGTAATTCTTTCCCACATTCTTTCCCCACAATATAAAGTCTAAAGGATTTTCAAGTTTTGGACCAGAACAAGGTTGTTTTTGTTTTTTTAACTATAGGAAGAACATACTGACTGATATTTTAACAGGTCAGCCTGTAGCTTTATTTTATCCTATTGGCTGTGCGTCTTGTGGAAAACCACATCATTCAAAATTTTGGATGTGAAGTGCTTCGTGTTACTGCTCAATATATACCTAGCTGTATGTTCTAACTAACGAGGGTCTCTGGTCAACTTCACCAGTGCTCAAGATGCAGGTCCATGGCTGAGTTCAGTCCAATGTCAGTCACGTCCAGGAACTCTGTGTTGAAGATACTGGGTGCTGATGGAGCCATGCTGCTGCTGAATGCTGTGGCTGAGCTGGGAGGAGTTAAGTCCAACCACTCCATGCTTTCCCACGGTGACTCAGAGAATGTCATGGCAAGCCCTTGGCCGTCTGAGGGTACTGGCGAGACTTTGGTGGCCATGGGAGACAGAGGTGTGTCCATCAGGTCTCTGTTGCTGAGCAACTTGTCGTCGTGGTGATGACCTGGGAAAGAGTCACCTATTTCCTCCAGGTGGCCCTCATCAGTGCCCAACTTGACAGGGATGATGTCAACATGGCGGCACACTGGGCTCAGAAGCACCTCCAGTTGGCACTCGGTGTGCCCTGCAGCATGCTCGTATGGCACTTCAGAGGGCGAAATGTGGCTGTAGTGGCGGTGGAACTTTGGCATGGATGTGGCAGTGGTGGCAGTGTTGTTGGGCGAAACTGTAAGGTGAGGCACAACTTTGGTTACTGGGGACCTCTCTTCTTTGGCGTTACCTGGCATTTCTTGGTTTGGGGGGGGGGGGGGGTTATAGACAGTGCAGGAAGAGGGGAAGGACATTACAGCATTTATCAGAACAGGTTAGATTAAGGAACGGGGATAGGGGACTAGAAGGGGCATGCTACTTTTATACATTTCTACTTGTATACTCACCTCCGCTTTCAATAAGGACATCAAGGAGTTCGTCCATTTGCTGACTTCTGGTCATCTGCTGCAACAAAAGAGTGCACTCATATAAATCATTAATCATACAAGCATTTGGTCTCATATTCTCTAATTTGGCCCTTTGCATTTGCGTTGTAGTTATCATAAGCTTACAAAATGTCACTGCCACAGTTGGACACAACAATTATGCTAAGCCACTGAAACTTTCAAGTACAGTACATCTTGTTTACTTCTCATGAGAAGAATAGTGCATAATGACTGCAGCAAGACAAACAATTTCTTTACTGTACATAATGGCTTATCCTGCAGTACGGACACTGCTGTTTAATGCTCATAAATGGGAATTCCACCCAAAAATCAAATATTGAATGTTTCTCTTCTATACCACTAGCATGCTGATAGAAGCTAAACTTGTAGAACCAGTATGCTTTTCCAAGTCAGCTTGCTTACTTTCTGGTTTCGACTCAACAACATGTCAAAGCCTGAAAACAGATTGAATCAATGATTTCATTTCAAATCCAGGAAGTGCACACTGTCTACCTGTGAAAGCATTTTTTTTCACCGCAATGTATATATAACTGACAATCGAGACCAATATAGGTACACACTTTTTTTTTTTGGGTGTAATTTTTAGGCAAATATCAGCCAGGAAGCTCTCTACTTAGCACAACTGTTCATGTATTAGGGTGCTGATCATGCAAGGTGAAAGCAGAGAATTGTGCATTGTGAGGGTGGCATAGAAGAGAAAAAGTGTTTGTGATTTCTGTGTGTATGAGCGATGCCAGAAGCTGGAGTGATGGTGGAAGCAATGAGGCTCAGCTGGTCTTGGGACTCCTTTACCTGCTTCACTGCATCCTCATAGCATGGGGGCTGTTTAATGGCAGATGCAGTAGAGTCTGAGCTACAGAAGGTAGTGATGGAGGTGGACTTTTGGCCAATGTGCCTGGGAGAATGTAATATTGCCATCTATATGAGGAGATAGGGTGAAACGTTATACCTCAGATGTGGAAGAGGGACCAGATAAAGGCTGAAAAGTTTTCACAGATCACGCTTGGGTGTAGCAGGCATTATATGTGTTTGGCCATGACAAGGGACAAAAGGATCAACTGCTCATTTCTTTCCTCACTATCTGTCCTGGAATCATCTGTCAATGTTGAATAATAGCAGGTAGCTTTGATTTGTCCTACCATCTTGTGTGAGTTTGGCATGTGATATGACCACATGATCAGATTCATGCACATTGAGAAACTTGTGACTAGCAATGTTTATTCAGTTCAGTGAATAATGGGCTGATGAAAACATGTGACCAGTGTATTCATGATTGTTGAGAAGGTATTACAGATAATTGACTTGTGTGTATATGTATATATGTATGTATGTATATATATATATATATATATATATATATATATATATATATATATATATATATATATGTACATACATATATATGTATATATGTTCATATATATATATATATATATATATATATATATATATATATATATATATATATATATATATGTGACAACTGTGGGAGGATCGGTTTTGTGGCCACAGATAGAAGGAAAATCAGAAGAACAGTCAGTTTGTGTATGAAGGCTTTTTGTGCATGAATACAGTTAAGAAGGTGGGATGATGTGGACTAATCTCATCTCCTTACAAACCTTTTGCTGCATGTTTAGACTTTTGGCCTTAGAAGACCCTCTGGAGTTTAGGTTATTCTCACTGCTTGGGTACAATGGCTGCATATTTCTCTGGTCAGGTGAATAGCTGCAGCTCACAGACTGAGCAACATTCTTCTGCTGGAGCTGCAATAAGGAGCAATATTTTGTTAAATTTGTTTCAGATCCTTACGAGTCGTACCAGCTATATTCCATGTTCCTTGATGAAAAGGACTGAAGCCGTACATCAGAAAACTACTATAGCTTTTTTATGAGGCTGTGTACCTGCATGGGATGTGGTCTGGCTCCATTGTGAGGGCAGCTGTCCCTACCCAGGGGAGGTGTGAGCAGAAATGGATGGCTAGGAGAGGAGGGCAGGCTGTTGGGCTGTGGGCTACTTGAGTTCTTGGTCACTGGTGAGTCTTGAGGAGAGCACTGTGGGCTTAGATAGGCTGGGAGACCAGAAGGACTTCTAGAGGAGGGCATGTCCAGGCTCCGAAGTCCACCACCTAGGCCACAGTGTCCCATTGGCTCCATGCAGCTGTTTGGAGGCCCATTTTTTGGCTGCTTGGAGGCCATTGGACAGCTGGAGGCTACATGCTCCTGTTTGATAGACACACCAAAGAAGTGTTGCATCTGGCTGGGGGGCTGCAAGTGCACTGGCTCCTGCAGACCATGACTGTGCTTTCGTTTATGCAATTGCATCCGCAGCTCCTCTACCTGCCTTTGCTCCTGGTGTAACTTCCATGTCAGCTCCTCAATCACCTTCTGCTTCTCCACCAACATCTTGTCCTTCTCAGTGTCCAGGCCTGGTTCACCGTGCAGGCAGTTCCCCAAGTTCTGGTTGTCCTCTGCACTCAGTTGAACCGGCGACGGCTGCAGGCCAAACTGTGGAGAGGACATAGTGACGTCGCTAAAACTGTCAGGAAGAGAGCCGCTGACAGACAGCTCAGAGGAGGCAGGAGAGATGGGTGGGGTGGATGTAGTACTGCAGAATGGGTAGTACCCTCCTACATGAGAGACAGTACCAGAAGAACTTGGGGATTGGTAGGAGGAGAGCGAGCCAGTGGGGGTCACCGGGAAGGTCACAGTCGTGATATCTCCAGAGCTGGAGGGAGAAGCAGAGCTAGAGTCTTTATAGGGCCTCAGCCTTTCTATGAGGGCAGTCTTCGTGCCCGACACTGGGAGACCTCGTATTCTCAGCTGCTGACGAAGCTCAGACACCTGTTGCCAGGAAAAAACAGGAAAATTTACTCAGTACAAGTGACGATCCAAGTTCTTCACTTCTCTTTCTATATCTGTAAAGACTACAATGGTATAACTTTACCCTATGAAGATACTGTACATAGAGTTGTGTAAAATGTCTCCAGATAAGTGCATTCAGTACCTTTAGATCATCAAGGTTAGCAGGCAGAGGCCCTGGTCTGACTGGAGTCATGTTGGATGTGCTGCAGTATGTGGTCTTTACAGGAGATGAGGAGTTGCTGTTTTCTGTACTGGTGGCAGCACTGGAACTACATGGCGTTTGCTGTTCACTGGTCTGCCTGAAAGATATTCCCACAGTCAAACAAAAGTCAGACAAAAGTTTCATCCATAATAATAGGACTGAATTTGGAATATCCTGACCAAATCTGAAATTTGAAATTATATCTATATATATACATATGTAAGACTCACTTGTTTGACAAATGCTGGTGTACGGGCTGGTAGCTAAAGCTCTGGCTTTGTGGACACTGGGACTGGTGTGAGTGATTCTGCTGCTGGTGCTTCTGCTGGCTGAGAATCTGCAGTTGCAGGAATAGCTGCTGCTGCTGCAGTAGCCGAGCGTAGGCTGAGTCCATTGGAGGAGGAGACTTTTCTGCTTTCTGGTCAGGCGGAATGTACTGGTGGTACTTCAGCTTTTTCACCTTTGGCTTAACATCTTTGGGCTTCTTATGGCGATTTTTGTCTGATGGTTTGGACTAGTTCATGGTCACCAAGGGCAAATAAAAATATAGTGAGATGTTTATCATTTGAAGTTATCATTATTTATTATTGGGTTACTTAATGGTAGATACAGTACATGGAATTTGCAGATCAAATAATGCCCATATTAAGTGATTGTACATGTCTTTGCATTCTCTTGGATGTAGACTGTACTGCACCAGCTATTGGTATAACTGGTATAACATATACTTGGCGATAAAATGTTTGCACTCATGTTTATCAGTAATATTTGCAGACAATATTTGGAGAAAATGCTTGTCCTACCTTTATTATTGCAGGGACTGGAATGGGTGGAGCTGTCTGGCTGTTTGTCACAGCTGGACCTTCTTCTTGGTTTTGAATAGTGGATTCTCTGGTTTGTGACCCCTTAACAAAAAAGTTTGACAACTTAGCAAGAGAACTGACCGAATCTTCTAATTCAAATATGTCTCTTGAGGCATTTTGGGAAAATTGTGTCTGTTGAGCCATGCCAGGAAATATGTAAAGACCATTGCACTGTTTACAGTTTGTTGGGGCATGTCAGCACTGTAAGCACCTTTTATACACTGATAACAAATTAAGCAGGACACTGCAATTTAATTTATTGCCACAGAGGGCAGACTTCTCAAAGCTATTTCGGACACTTCTGTAAAACTTGCAGTATTTTGTGGAATCCTGTTGATTTGCAGTCTTCTAATAACCTAATAGTTTAATCAGGGAAGACTGAGTAATGTGTATTATTGTATGTTAGTATAGTTTATCACCTGTGTAGGGCCTGTGGCCAGTGAGGGGGATGGAATGCCACCGCTGGCCTTGCTCTCTGCCAAAGGCCCGGCTGAGCTCTGGGACTCATCACTAAGAGGCTGTTCAGGAGACAGGCTTTCGCTGCTGCTGTCCTCCTCAAATGCATACGAGTCCTCCTGCTTCGGAAACTTCCCATGATTCACTAGAAACATAACAAATGGACAAAACTATACCAAAACACTGCAACTCCCAGGAACTGAGATAAAACTATGGAGTCAAACCTACAAACAAGCAAATTAAAGAGGGGAAACAAACGGATTCACTCTTAGATTGAAGTTATGACTGATAGAAAACAAACAGACTGAATAATATCTTTACTAAGAGGATGTCTCTGAAGCGTGTGTCTGTGTAAATATTTGGGAAATTGGCCTATTGCATTGTGCACACCAATCTTGTATATGTGTAGGCAGGGGCTGCAACAGATGCGTAATTGGACCCAAAATCCTACTGTGCCTTAAGGTTGTGCAGCAGACATGATCCTGGCCATTGCTGAATGGTGCCATTTGTATTTTTACTCATGCCTAGTCAAAGCACTTGGCTCATTGGTGCTGTGATGTAGAGGGAGCAGGCTGACAGGACCACTTCATTCTAAAGGGGAACCTTGATAGTACTGAGCAGCTCTGTCCTATCAACGGAGGTCAGCCTAGAGGCTACGAGAGGGACAGTGTGTAGTGCCAGTGTGCGTTGAGATGGGAAATGGTGTGTGTGTATATGTGTGTGTGCTGACGCTTGTGTGACTTGTTCAGTATCTAAGCATGTGACCTGCCAAGAGTGTGGGCCCTGGTTTCAATCATGACAGACACTCTGCCTGCATTGTGCTGGGCACAAACGCTGTGTACCCTCCCCCAAGCCTAACTGCTGTCCAGCAACAGCCAAGGAAAGTGTGAGTGTTTTTTCCTTCCACCTGTTGGGGTTAGACTGGACTGGATAGTGTAACTAGAGACACCTGACCTCTACCTGTCCACTTTTATCAACTAAGTTAATCCCATACTGACCCCATCTGATAAAAAATATACAAGCGGATAAATGTACCAAATGTTGCTCAAAGAACAGACAAATTGTGTCTGAGTGTATATATATATACACACAGATACTGATGACTTTTCAGATTACAGAGAGCTTGTAATTACCTTACGGGAAACATTGTAAAATCTCAGAGCTCCGTTGCTTATTTAAAAGCCTGCAGGTCTAATAATCAAACCCGAAGAGTAGGTCATGGGAGTGTTACAGGATGGGGGTCTCAGCAGTGAGGACAGCTGCAGAGCGGCACAGTCCCCCCTCAGACACCTTTGTAGGTGGCTCGGTGGAGCCACATAAATCATGACGAGTCAAAACAGAGCAGCAAGAGGCCACGTTCATTTGATCTCTAGAGAAAAGGGTGGGTCCAAATACAGCTGCTGTTTGTCTCAATAAAACATGCTCGTCTCCCCGCAGAGGTAATGTAAACTGAAGTCCTCTGCCTTATGGTCAGCTTATGCAATACATTTACAGACAAGTCCGAGGAGAAAACAGATTGTTTACTTTTGAGTATGTCTAAAAACACTGACTTTAGCAGAATCTAAAGGGACAAAGTGTGATTATGCAGCATAGTAAACACAACATTGAGTTAACACTCGTGCGCTAGAGCTGATGGCCTCCTAAATCAAGCTGTGTTTGGTGAGGAAAAGTTTGGAAGGATTGTCAGGAATCTTGCTAAATATCACTTGATGGGAGTGTATTTGGGGTCAGTGAGTCATTGCCAGAGCATGAAAATGGCTTGAAAATATCTCCTCCACATTTCCTTTTGATTTGACATAGAACGTGTGAATTGCAAGCAGGGATTAGATTGTAATATCCATCAACATCAACCTAACTCTTTCTGCTACCTTTTAGAGCAGCCTCTTTAACTGTTGAATCGACGGGTATGATGTTCTTCTCGACCAGTTCCAGTGGACCTGGTCTCAGAGCGATTTTCTCGTTAAGGTCGTCAGCAAGTCGGGCACGCTTGAGTTTGCTCTGCGAGTCTTGAGTGGGGCCCTCGCTGGACGAGTCTGCATAGCAACACAGCAATCACAAGCAGTATTAATCCAGATCCAAAACCTTCCACTTGCATGCATACACCATGCAGCAATGGTAGGGCTTCTAGCATAAACAGTTATTGTCTGACCGTCCAAGTCAGGCCTCACCCACAATGCTCATCACTCAATGTGGATCAAGCAGCTGAAAATGCATCTAATGTAAGTAGCTTTGTTTTGTGAAATACTGCCAATACAAACCATTTTAATTTGGAGTTTTAAAAAATATATATTTTATAGGACAATGTGGTAAGCATGGAAGGTCTTACCTTGTAGAACGTGCATGTTAACCAGCTCTGACTTCTCTGGCCTACTTCGGATTTTATGCTTTAAGTAATCTCCAGTCTGCGAAATATTAACAATTAGTGAAGGACTGAAGGACAGCAGAATTGTAACCAAATGTCATTTTTCTATTTTATTTGTGCACAGTACTAGACAATTTCTTGATTATCCATATTTATTCTCCAAATAATACATAAGTTCCTCCTGGCAGATATGGCACGTGCCAAGGAGTCATGTTTACTTTTGCTTCAGAAAGATAAAGTGGCGTTTTGCTCTGACCTTGGAGCGTTCAAGACTTTTCCTCTGCTCATGGAATGCAGCCGGACTCTTCAAGGCTGGAAAAATAAATAAGAATGAACTAAATAAATGAGAAGGAACTAACCGTCTCTGTCAGTGAGGCCATTTGTGTGCTCACTGTCAATAAATCCTACATAAATACCCATTGCTTGCCCCATCTGTCCACTCCTGGATCAACTGCATTGTCCTCAGTAACAGTGTTGATTGAATGGCTAATCTGATCACTTGACTTAAACACAAAGGTTATTTGACCGCATATTCGGGTGTTTTTCTTGTCCTCAGGCAAATCAGTATGCTTTAGAATTATTCCTGATACAGATATACATACTGTATGCAGATGGAGAATATGCATCATAGTTATACTCCCAATATAAACATATTGTTTCCCACCCACGTTATCTAATGGATGTGCTCGCTGGATGTGATAACTGCAACATGGTAAAAGTGTTCAAACCTATTCCTGGAGCCCTGCCTGATTAAGTAGCACTAATGATGCTGATTAGATTAGAAATGTTAGATTTCTGCTAAGCCTTGGTCTGAGACATCATCCAGACTCCTTGTCTTCTTTGGCTTGTAAAAAAGGAAGCCATGTACAATTATATAGAGTAGATCTAAACTGTCTGCAGTGTGATATGCTTAGATTTATGTAGACCAGTGAAGTACCAGTTTGTTTGTTTGTTTGCTACAGTCGTGGATATCACAACCCACATCATCAAGTCAACTTAGACCTAATGTGTTCTATTGATGAAAAATTCAGGAAAAGAAAGCTTAATGGCTCCAAACAATATTGTTTGGAGGATGTAAATAATGTTGATGAAATTAATCTATACTGAGGGAGTCGATGGAATAGTTAAAGGGATCCAGGGATACCAAACAGTTCAGAACCACTGATTTAAACTATGTTAATATAAGCGGGGGGGGGGGGGGGGGGGGGGGTTGGGGGGGGGGGGTTTGCACTGGAACTGTCAGTCATATTGATAATAAACCAGTTCCTAAAAATAATTCTACAATTTCAAAGCCATTTTAATGAATCTTGAATCGTCAAATACATGACCAGAACATACAATTACTTTGCCTTGTATGCTCTGGTTTGGAAGGGTACTTAATTTCCATTGGCTGTCAGTACAATCCCCTATAACAGAATATTTGCTTTGCAAAGTTGCGCATTGAAAGTTTGCAGTTCATCTGAAATTGTTTATTGCATGAAGTTGTTTATTGCCACTGTCCTAAAGTGCAGGCAGTTATATGTTTATTTTTCACCTCTGTGAATCTAAAAGAAAAAGAAGAAATGTGAGGCCTTTAAATTAGACTGTGGAAGTTTAGCTGAATGTAAAGGCATATTCCCAGACAGTTAGTCAAGATAGAGTAAAATAAGATTTATGAAAAGGCCGCAAGCTCCTCCCGGCCACACGCCAAACAGCCTTGAGAGGCCTGACTGCTGCTTTCAAGTGCCTAATAAACACCAGATGTTCCTGGGGAGCTGTATATATGGGGCACACACACACACACACACACACACACACACACACACTGACCATCATCCTTCCAGACAACAGAAGAATGGCTGAAATATTCCATCCATAAAATAATGTAACAGATTTAGTCATTTCAGCCTCATATGTGCTCTTTGAAACATAAGGTGCTCTTTGGCGGGCCGGAAAACACATGTGGAGACCTGAAAGCTGGTGAGATTACGAAGACGAACCAACCTGGAAGAACGCTGACATTCTGCAGTCTGATACAAATGATACACTTGTCTTTAGTGAAGCTATAACTTGCTACAGAACACTGTCCAGTAGCTCCAGCTCTGTTATTCATTGTAATTATATATATATATTATACAAATATATATATATATATATATTTGTACTGTACATTTCGCCTGGTAAAAGCTTGTTGATGGCAGCTGTGGCAAATCTCCAGCTTCATTCACTTCTGGCCTGTAATCAATTGATAAACAGCCGCTGAAAATTCTTTTTAAAGGGCTGCAGACTGGCCAATCGTGATTTTGGGGGCATTTATCTTTGGCAGTCTCCCAGAGATTGATAGGACTGGGCAGGCCTCTGGATTCCTTTCCTGTGCGCACTTACACTAGTTATCTCACCACTGGAGCCTTTCTGCCTGCTATACCATTCAGTAACATGTCTCAATATATCCAGTTCAAGAGCAAAATACACTGTGAGTAAGCTGAGACCCAGACCCATAACGGTACTGCACGTGTGTATATGTGTTTGTAGCTTATAAGAGTTTGACACTGAGTACAACTATACAGTAGAAAGGGGATCTAGTTCACAGGTGAGCCATCCCTGTGGCAAGGGGTGTATTTTCTTTCATTCCTTTGGGTGTTTTACTTCATATCATTCGACTGTCAGTATCCTCACATGAATAGCATATGTACACGAAATACTCTGTATGGAACTCCTGGTTAATTGTCTAACCTAACGGATGAAGGATGTCTGAACTGAACATGAATGTCAGCAGGCCTACTGATGCTTTGCTGCTACATATTAAAGAGTCCTGAAAGCATTGGTGGTGAAACAGAGGCGATTGTAGTGTTGGTGGTGCACTTGGCTTGCTCATGGTCTCTTGAACAAAGAGCATTCCACTGAAGTCATCCTTTACCACAGAATGTACATGAAGGAATATGATTTAAAGCAGTGGGATGTTTATCACTTGCACAGGCCATTCCTTTTTTATTGTTCTGTGGAAGACCTATGCTGAACATTGCTGTGCTTCCTCTGAAAAGCCTTACACTTCTGGCCAGGCACACTCTAACATCTGATGTGATTCTCCACATTTATGGCATATCATCCACTTTTTTTTTCTTTTTTACCACTTCCCTACCTCTTGTAATCAATCAGCTGGTTTGCTTCAGACTGACACATCTCAGAAACGCCACTTGGTAGAATGGAGCATACCAAGGGCCTTGAGGAAAGGGAAGGGGGTGGGGGGTTGGTTGGTCAGTGATGAGTGTGAAAAAAGGAGGTGTTACTCACGAGGCATGATGCCCTGGTCTGCTAACTGCTCCCGCGTCCTCCTCTGCTGGAGCCTCAACTGCAGGACTGTGAGTAGAGGAGGGGAGGGAAAGAGGAGAGAAGAGACAGAGCGAGGGAGCGTGAGACAGAGAGAAAGAGAGAGACAGATCGATTCACTAACCACGAAGCAAAACTTGAGAACTGTAAATCTGCATCTGGCCAGGGAACACATCATCCCCTGCAGGCATGCAGAGATAGCAGAGTGTCTTTCCTCTGTCCTGCTTGAAGTTTAGCAACGGGCTAAACGAGCAGCTCTTGCATTTATGACCCTCCTCTTCACTGGCCCTCACGCCCACGAGGACCACACACTGTAGGGAGAGTTGTTTAAAAGCCAGGAGCTATGTTTATCATAGACCTACATCCTGTTTTAAGAAATATTTGTGGGTCTGTTGCTTTCTTTGTTTTTGGTGGCGTGTCTCATATCAGGATAGCAGACGTCAGTGTGTCAACTGTGGGTCACTATATGAGAAGTCATTACGATATAATGGATTGACAAATATTAGTATATTGCTGTAAAATGGAATTTGCACACATGGATCAAATGTTAAGCAATTTTCAATGGCGACTGTGGAGGGCGTGCACCTATGCTTGTGCTTTCACGCAAAAACAGTCTCCGTGCAGCACATCTGCTTCTCTTCTGAACACATTTTGGGTAAGATGAAGCTGAGAACCACTGCCAAGCACAGAAGAGTGGACTGTTAATGGGCAAATAGGTGGACAGTGCAGGGGAGCCTGGCTGATTTTTGGCACCAGAAAGGATCCTCTCTCACCCAAAACAGCACTGGCAGTTCTCACAAGTCCCATCATGGACTTTACCTGGAAGCAGTTTTGGACAATTTTTTTTAGTTGTTTAAAGAAATCTAGGTCATGCACAAACATTTATTTTACAACATATATCTACCTGTTGTTTTGAAAGATTTCTCTTTTTCAGATGTCCAAATAAATCAAGGCAGGATTACAGTGAGAGCAACAGGTGAATTATAAAAAAAAAAGGAAAGTAAAAAGTCAAAGATAGAAGAAATGGCTTCGAGCATGGGTCTGAGATTGCTTCCTGGCAGTGTCAGCACTATTTGGCGATTGTTTGCGGTGGGGAGAGGTGGGCTTGATGAAGAATGCCAAACCCCTTGATTGCCCTAAATAATTATCCTCTATAATAACCATCGCAGCTTCACAGACACTCTGGATCGAATAACCTCAGCAATAAAAACCATATGAGCTGACTTAATGGCCTAAAATAGCTGCACCAGTTGTCTTCGGGGCATATATCTGAAATAAAATAAAAAAAATAAAACTCAACTCGTACCTACCCTAACAGTTTTGCATTTGTTCCTGTTGTCGAATAATGCCCCGAGAACTTTCATTGGTATGTTACTTTGAATAATCCCTTACATGTTGTAGAATAATAAGAAATCCATTTGTCCAGTGCCTGAACATCGTGGACTTCATCAGACTAAGAACAAACAAATCCTGAGGCCTTTGAAGTGAAATGCTTTTTCTGTGAATAGCAATAAAGGCAGTATTCTTGACATGATGCAGATGGCTCGGAGACATTTGTATCCATATGATCAGTGTGCTTCTGTAGTGGTTGACTTATCCCAGCCGTATAGTTCACGACACCAGCAACTGCACACTTGGCTACGGGCAGGTTCAGCTGTTCGGCTTTTGCGTCTAACCAGGATCGCCATTGTTTTGTGTACCACCGGTATCTCATTCGCCCTCTGTATATCATATGAACTCGAGACCATTTCTGTACAGAACAGCCAAGGTCAAATCAAGACCCAACCTCAGAGGAGACGCCAAAGGTAATGCAGTAGCTCGCAATAATCACGTTATTTATGCAAGTTAGGGGGAAAGGATCATTGTGGGAGGACATGATAAACTCGCTTTGACTCACCAGAAGGCTCACAGACTTATTAAGCTGTCAGTAATTTGAGAATACCACACACATGGCCAAACACACAGTGAACAGATGCAGTTAAACACAGTCTAACTCAGTGGGGTCTAGTGTATGTTCCGCCCCCTCCCTCCCTCCCTCCCTCCCTCCCTCCCTCTCCCCTCACCCCTCACCCCTCACCCCCTGAACTCCAACTCCTAATCCGAGTGAGCAAAGTAATTAGCATTGGCAGTGCTTGTTTACTAGCTAAGATTGAACCACACTGACGATTATCTAGGGTCTAACTGATACGTTAGCTCCCAAATCAAATGACCACTCCATTAGTTAGTGGATGCAATAATATAAATAATAATACCATCTGGAAATTTTTTGAAAGGAAAATCAAAGTGAAAGCAAAAATGTCAGTCTGTTAAAGGAACACATGTATATAAGATTATCAGCTGATGTGGACAGTTACACATCTTGAGAACCTTTGGCTGCATCGATCAAGTGACTGCGACTGGATAGTTCTCAGCTGCACAGGACACCAATTCTGCACTACACACCTTTAATTGTCTGCGCTTTTGGTACAGCATGTGCACAGTTATGTAATTACGTAATTCCGCCCATCCCTTACAGCCGCTAATGAAGTTCCTCAAAGCTCTGAAAACGTCCACAAGGGACACACTGGCAGATCTCTATCTACCCTGTTTTCTCTCACGCACACACACTCATGCAGGGGAAAATAGTGGCAACCAGTGTGCATTATCGTAGCAAAACCTATATCCCTGTGTAAACAGTCCAACATCTGTGGAGCATTATAGCACTAATATGTGCTGGTCAAAATAAGCATCTTTTTTTTCTTTTCTTTTCTTTTTTTTTCTTCCATACCACACTGTGGATCCGAGACATTACATCTACCCTTCCTCTGGACTCGGGGTCATTTCCTTTGTGTCAATGCTCTAAACAACAGGAGGGAAACGCTCAATTTTGCCTGTAATTTTGGGTGAGCCTTTAAAAAAATGTAAGAAAGAAAAAAAAAAAAAATCAGACTGTGAAATCAAATAAAGTCTTTGAAAGCAAAGTGCAATTGAGCCTTCAGTTGGTTCTCAGCAAGTTTGGCATGTTTAAATATTTGTCAGACTATGTCAGTAGCATTTATGTCAGAGAGGTGGCAGTATTGTTCACAACAGATTCGTTTCAAGACAAGATTCCAGTATTCGTCTGAGAGAAGTGCCGTGAGCCGACTTGTATATAAACACGAGCACAGAAGAGACGCTTCTCAGTTCCTGAGAAGGATGGCAAGGCAGAGAGAGAGAGAGAGATGAGTGGAAAATGATAGAAAACAGCCAAACACACTACGAACATGAGCTGTCAGCTTTTAGGACGACTTTAAAGCAGCACTTCGAAGGAGTAACATGACTGGTAAGGTCATGTCAAACTGCCATTTTTGTCTTTTGATAACCTTTGACCTCTGTCTCACATCAGTTCGAGCTACTGGAAGCAAGCAAACAGTCACTTATAACTACACATGTGCTGTACGTTAAAAATACTGCAATGACGACTCCAAGCATCATAAAAACACATAATTACGAGCACAGCTTAACTTTACAGAGTGATACGTTCTATAAAATCATGGCTCTTTCTTTATGATTCCATTCTCAAATAATATCAATATGACTATTTAATGTGGTTTGAAGTACTACAGTTTAATAAACAATATATTATGGACTGTTAATTAAATCCAAACAAAGTAGGTGATAAAGGATCGGCATGAGATATCTTACCTGATCTAAATTTGCTGCGAATGAGTACGGAGTGTTCAGAGCCCAGCAGGGTCATTCTGGTCACAGTAAGGTTCCAGTGTCAGCGCATTAACAGAGCAATTTGCAAACTTCAGTCCAGTTGGGTAGATTTGTCATCAACAGGGTGGCCCCGAACAAGTGAGCACAGAAGTGTCAAACGTGTACACATGTAAATGCTGAGCGCAAGATGACCACAGAGTGTCAGACAGCCTGCTTGACTCTTCAGAGTGGCTACGGTTCCATGTAGCAGTGGGGGCTCCACTTCATAAGAGAGAAACTGATAGGACTGTGCTGCTGGGAGGGTCTTAAACCGGAGGAGAGTGTGTTGAGCCCTCCTCCAGCTCACTACTGAGTTCTCCCTCAGCACAGGACAGGGCTGCCCCTACTGTTCAGCAACATGCGAGCCCACCACACACACATACACACATCAAAACACACACACTCATGGGGACCAACAGGTGTCAATGCTGAGAATTAAGATGTTCTACTTCCTCAACAAAACATTCCTCTTCGTCTTCACATCTGCTCTTAAATGCAAGAGCATCTTAAACACCATCCTACCGTCTGGGATAAATTTTCAATTTGAAGTGTGGCTGTATTTCATTCTTCTCACATGTTCCTCAGGAGATCATCACAAAGGCAAAAATATATCCTGGTGCACGGTGCTGAAACTAGAGTTAGTCTGTGTGTATTTTATCTTATCTAAGGAGAAGAAATCTCCACTCAGTGTTCTGACAGCCTTTCCTCCAGCTCCCACGATCTACCACAAATATCAGAGCGGATAGTTTGGTCTCCTTTGGTAGTTGGAACACTTTAACTGTCCCTGTAGACCTGCAGGTTTATTCCATACAATGCACAAGAAAGTGAGACTATAGCAAGGTACATTTATTTATTTGTTTATTTATTTATTGCAATTCCGAGAGACATGGTAGTTACAATAAGAGCCTTGTGCTAGAAATTGTGCAAACTCTTGCAAACTAATGCATATGGACCTCAATTCTACATGGACATTCTCGCTGTGGTTGCTGGGATTACGGTTGCTACTATGGCCTTGGGACTGCACTTACCACGTACAGTTTTGCACTCAAGTCTCCTTTAGTGAACAGTAGATAAGTTCAATAAACAAACTTCATGTAAAAACCATAATGAACTTTCTTTTACTTTCACACTATCTGTTGTTACCCAGATGATGATGGGTTCCCTTTTGAGGCTGGTTCCTCTCAAGGTTTCTACCTCATATCATCTTAGGGAGTTTTTCCGTCACCACCGTCGCCACCGGCTTGCTCATTAGGGATACATTCACACATCTAAAATCTGTATGCTGTGTTTATATGTTTCTGTAAAGCTGCTTTGCGACAATGTCCATTGTTAAAAGACCTATACAAATAAAATTTAATTGAATTGAACTGAATATGTCCCATTTCTAACTGTTTACACTCGCAGGTTTGCCCATAATGGAAGGGAATATAGGAGAAATACTATAGTGATGTCATTGCTTAGCTCCGCTTACACTTCTGTGTTCCTCACATCTATTTTTCAAAGCTTTTTTTTCCCCTCCAGACTCAGCACTGGCTCGTTGTTTTAAAGCACTTTAGATTTTAAACGAATCCAAGAGCTTAGACTTGCTAATGGCACCCAAACAATCTGTTCACTCCCTTTGCCACGCGTAACGCTCCACTGTCCAATATACAAGCGCAGTCAAATATTTACATTAGTACGTCTTGAGTTGTAAGCGGGCTGTTTTTTGGGGAAAAGAGTGCCTGGCTGCACACAGTTCCCCTTGACTGGAGCTTGGAAGGCTTAATTAGCAGGTGAAAGTGCTTAAAGGGAGGTTGTGGCAGCGGCCGATTCTGAGCATCCTTGTGAAATTCCTCAGAGGGTCACTGAGTCCTGTCCTAATCCCTCCCTTTAATTGGGTCTCGCGTCTCTAGAGGAGACATGTTTCATCTGAGCAGACTCCTCAAGAGCGGCTCAGTGTGACACTTCGGGACATGAATAACAGCTCTGGGTTTATGATAAATGAATGTTTACAATCATATAGCATCGGCCCGAGCAGACACACACGTGTTCTATAGCATAGAATTCAGCTACAGGCTTATGTTATGGCTGTGGTGTAATATAGCTTTATGACCTCTGGAGTTTTAAGTGCTTCTTGGAAACCTGCGGTTAACACCATATTGAATTCATCAGTAATATTACCATCCTCCGAAATGTGTTTATTGGCACCCCAAAACGAGGTTTTATTAAAAACCTTTGCTTTGAGAGTATTGTTAACATTTGCATTTGGGTTTTATTATAACCAATATTGCACACACTGTATAATTCAGTGTGTTAAGGAATAACAAATATCGTTCATCAGTTTTCACTGGAAAAAAAAAAGCTTTTAAAATTGAACCGCATCTACAAGTTTCTTGTTCCGTTTTGTCTTCTTCGTTGTAACAGCATAAAAAACGATTTCCTAATGGGTTAGTGTAGTATAAGGACTGACACACATGTCACCTGATGGATCTGTAGAAATCAGCAAAGTTTCTATAGCATTCTTGTTGTTTCAGAAAGTCAGAAGACATGAATTTGTTCAGGATTGCAAACAGACACCCACCTGTTTCATGTTCTGCGATCAATTAATGTTTTTTTTTTTTGCTGTACACTGTCTAGTAATGTACTCTGGTCGGTCGATGTAATGTAACTATCTCTGTCACTACTGATTTAGACAGTCTGAAGGCAGAGCTGCTGAAAAAATTGGGGAGTGGAGGAGTGGAGCTTGTCATGCTCTTGGCTATATCTCAGAACACCTCAGACAGACAGCGTCTCACACACGCAGACGGTCAGGGGAGGAGCCGCAGCCTGCCGAGTCCTGAGTGGAGCCAGCAGGACTGAAGAGTGAGAGACAGAGAGACAGAGACAAAGGGAGAGAGAAGAAATACACAGAACGACAGACCCAGAAGGGACAGAATTAGCATGGTAGAATAGAGAGTTAGTGCTAAGACGGAGTTAAAGTAAGACAGAGTAATGAAGGCAAGAGAAAGCCATTAGCAGGCTGAAAACCTGAAGCAGCAGAAACAGCTGGCTCTTATCTGTCTAAAATGCACTGGTCTCCGTTACAACATTGCTTTAATGACCATTCTCTGCTTACTGTCGCTGCTGCGTTTGTCTTAAAGCGATGACTACGGCCACAGGTAAACACTCCCAAATGGAGCACCCAGAGAGTCCGTCTCCTGAGAAAAAGCCAAAAGATCGGAAGATTTGTCCACTTTCGGGAATGTTCAAGAGACCTTTTTTTTTTTTTTGTGAGTCCTTTGTTTAGATCCCTCAGCATTCTTCTGAGTTATGATTTTTCAAGTTCCTCTGAAGGCTTGTATTTTTCAAAGAGCACTGCCAGTTCTCCTCAGATCCAGTTTTAAACGTGTATCACAATGAAATGATAGAACAGAATATCCAGGTGTGAACAAACCACTATTTTTTTTTTTTTTTTTTTTACATTTTCTTCACAGAGCCTGGATCTTGGGGTTAAATGGGGAGAAGAAAAGCCTATCAAGAGAAGAAGTCACGTTAAACCTGCACTGGGATCATATTAGATAGAGCTATGGAGCAAAGTCAAATTAGAAGTGAAATAAGACGAGCTAGGGCCAAAGCCTACCGAATATGAGAAGATGTGAAAAGTATTTTCATTGGTGTCAGTGAGTAAGGGATCAGTTGTGCTGGCAAGAGGCAATGTACCTGGAATCCGAAACACAAAAAGATTATGCAGGACCCGAGCTCTGAGCATCCATACTCAGTCTGGATTGTGCTTTGTTCAGCTGGTTAGAGCTCTTTCAAATGAATTCACAGGACTCTGGCTGTTGTGAGAAAAGGAGAAATGTGCATGAATGATTGCAGTGCGAGGGCACGTGGAGCTCTCGCATCACTTCAGATTAATGCAAACTCCTTGTTATTCGCTCAATTCGAGCTCTACGCATGCTTAAAACCTGACCCCACTTTAAATTCAGTTTGACTTTCTCCAAGCTTGATTTTGCTTAATCCGAAGCCATGACTAATACTTAGATAAGAGCACGTATCAAAAATAACATTCGAAGGATTCGAGTGCAAGCTCTTTTTCTTTGCTCTACAGGAACAAAATTGATTGGTTTCTGTCAGGTAAACTAGGATCTGTTTTCCTAGTTTGATTTATGCATGGAATGGAATGTTTGCGTATGTTTTGATCAAATGTCTCTGAACTACACGTAACACTCATCGCTGTTTAGTCTAAGGACTACTGTGTATGTTGAGGAACATGTTTGGTGTATAAGTCATTGTCATTGTAGTCTCGTGAGTCTAAAGTAAAGTATTTTGGCCCAGTTTTACAGTGTAGCCTGCACTGGACTCGCAAGTTCGTGTATTGTGAAAATGTCAAAAAGACGCTGAACAGTGAAACAGCGGTCACATTCATTTTTCCAGCTTCCCAGAAATAAACTGCCTAGGTATAGGTGGAGTTCAAGTATCAGCTGAAGGATACTTGCTGTGTATGTGACTTTAGATTATGATTGGATTAGGAATCAGGAGTACATAAGAAAATAATACTGAGTGATTTTTATCCGATGTTCTTATACAGACGTGGAATACAAGATGGTAGAGACTCAGATGTACAGTGGGGGAAATAAGTATTGGACACGTCAACATTCGCTTCAATAAATATATTTCCAATGAGGCTATTCACATGAAATTTTCACCAGACATCAGTATTAACTCAATAAATCTGGAAATATAAAGAATTCACAACATTAAAGTCCTTAAATAAAGTTACGTGTAATAAAGAGGAATGACACAGGAAAAAAGTACTGAACACACTAACTGAAATGTATTTAATACTTAGTGGAGAAGCCTTTGTTTGTAATGACAGCTTCAAGACGCTTCCTGTATGAAGAAATTAATGGGCCGCAGTATTCAGGTGTGATTTTGGCCGATTCTTCTAAACATATTGTCTTTAAATCTTGTTCAACTGGATTCAAGTCAGGTGATTGACTGGGCCAATCTAACACCTTGATTTTTTTCCTCTGACACCAAGTGAGAGTTTCCTTTGCTGTATGCTTTGGATCGTTGTCCTGCTGGAAGGTCCACCCACATCTCACCTTCATCATCCTGGTAGATGGCAGCAGATTCTTCTGAAGAATCTCCTGGTAAAGGGCTCCATTCATCGTTCCTTTAATTATATGAAGTCTGCCAGTACCATGCGATGAAAAACAGCCCCACACCATGATGCTTCCCCCTCCAAACTTCACTGTTGGTATAGTGTTTTCAGGGTGATGTGTAGTGTTTTTAGGGTGATGTGCAGTGCCATTTGTTCTCCAAACATAGTGTGTAGTATGACAGTCAAAAAGTTCAATTTTCCTCTTGTCTCACCAGACTACACTCTCACAGTATTTCATAGTCTTGTCCAAATGAGTTGCAGCAAACATTAAACGAGCTTCGACATGCCTTTTCTTTAGTAATGGAGTCTTGCGGGGTGAGCGTGGGTAATGGAGTGCATTGCCTATTATTTTCTCTGTGACGATGGCACCTGCTGCCTCCGAGTGTTTCTGGATCTCTTTCCGAGTGGTCCTTGGCTCTTGGGCTACTCTTCTGACTATTCTTCTGACTCCCTGGTCAGAAATCTTGCGAGGAGCTCCTGTGCGTGGCCGGTTGATGAAGGAGTGATGTTGTTTCCACTTGCGGATAATGGCCCCAATGGTGCTTACTGGAGGATTCAGAAGTTTTGAAATATGTCTGTATTTGATTCCATCAATATGTTTTGCAACAATAAAGTCACGAAGGTCTTGGGAAAGCTCTTTGCTTTTATCCATCATGGGATGTTTTGTGTGTGACACCTTGGTAATGAAAAGCCTTTTTATAGACCATCAATTTACTAACCCAGCTGATATTAATTTGCACAGATAGGAGGTATAATTACTTATGGATTTCAGCTGGTTCCATGCCTTACCTTGCCTTGGAGAACTGTTTTTTCTTATTGTGTTCAATACTTTTTTTCTGTGTCATTCCACTTTATTACACAACTTTATTTATGGACTTTAATGTTGTGAATTCTTTATATTTCCAGATTTCTTGAGTTAATACTGATGTCTGGTGAAAAGTTCATGAGAACAGCCTCATTGGAAATATATTTACTGAAAAGAATGTTGACGCGTCCAACCACTGCAAGTACTCAGATATTTCACTGATGCACCACCCATTACACCTTTGATGTAATCCACTCTTCCATCTTTCCTGAGTAAAATCCAGGGTTTAGAGGTAGTTCCCATGACTACTATATAATCCCACACTCTTCTGTACACTCCCTGTTCTCCTACTGAACGATGGCCAGCTACGTTAACCTGGACCTGCTCGTCTAACCTTTGGCCTTGGTTATGCCAGGCTCCTGTCATGTCTCTGTCTCAACCTACAATGGATAAAAGGACATACCCCCCCAGCATGCTACCCATGCATCAAAAAGGGTATCTCATGACGTGTGCTAATATTTGTCTTGACGTGTAGAGCACTGAACCAAATACTTTCATGTTGCTTGGCTGAAATGTGCTGTCAAGGAGCACATTTCCCTCCAGATGGGGAAAGACCAAGTCTGTGTTTTTTTTTGGGGTAAGCCAGTTAGTGTTAGACCACACATAATAATATGCCTCATGTTTGTATAATGAAGATGAAGTGCATCTTATCGGGGTCTTTGCTGGATAACAGGAATTTATCTGTAGTATTCTTTCCCACTCTACCTCAAAGAGCATTTATTGGACGTGTCCATAAGAAATGGAAGATACCGCTGTTGTGTTCAGCCTACACACACAAGTCATCCACATAGAAAGGTTGTTGAATAGAATTGACTTGTACAGTGTGAAACCATGCCCGCATCACTCTGCAGGGCGGCTCTGCTACACTGAATTTGTAGTATTTCTGTAGCGACTGGTGATTTGTTCAGGAAAGAAGTTCTTGCTTTACCAACTGAAAAGGTAGAAAAACACTTGGAGGCAAATACTTGATTTTTAACACATATGAGAAAATACATATGAGGCACATCCAATAAGCACTACTTAAATTATTTGACTTTTCTAAAGAAAAATAAAAAAATAAAAAAATAAAAAAATTCACATTAAAAAAGTAACTCAAGTTAGCAGCCATCAAGTGAAAGTGAAACTAGGGAAGGGTACTTGCAATGTATATTCACTAACATTTTAGGTCTAAAATATTGCACAATATTTTTTAACTTGTTGTCTATAATTACAGAAAAATCTATATGTATATATACTGTAGTACAACTATAGTATACAGTATAAAGTACAGTTTAAGATCATACCCATATGTGCTTGGTGAACATCCCATTCTAGATTTAGTTCTTCCTTTGCTGTTATAATAATCTCCAATCTTCTGGGAAGGTTTTCCACTAGATTTTGGAGTGTGGTTGAATGGGTAAATCGCAAGAGCCATACTCCAAAATCTAGTGGAAAGCCTTCCCACAAGATTGGAGATTATTATAACAGCAAAGGAAGAACTAAATCTAGAATGGGATGTTCACCAAGTACATAAGAGCATTAGTGAGGTCAGGCTCTGATGTTGGGCGAGAAGGCCTGAGGTTCAGTCAGTGTTCCAATTAATGCCAAAGGTGTTCAGTAGGGTTGAGGTCAGAACTCTGTGCAGGACACTCAAGTTGTTCCACTTAAACCTTGGCAAATCATATCTTCATGGACCTCACTTTGTACACAGATGCAGTCCCATACTGGAACATGTTGGGTTCCACTGAAGGGAAATTGTAATGCTAGGGCATACAAAAAACATTCTAGACACTTGTGTGCTTTCACATATTGTATTTTTCAACCACATATGGCTGTGATGGTCAGGTGTCCACATACTTTTGGCCATATATTGTAAAATATAGTAATTATGCAGCCTAGCTCAGAATGTACAGTATATGATGTCTTATTTTCAAATGCTAATAATGTTTGTTACAGGCTGACGTTTCTTTTTCTTTTTTTTTTTTTTTTTTTAGACCTTTTTGTGTAAAAAGTATAGACAGAAATGCTGGACACGTGTTGAATCTTTAACTGTCACCCATGTTGGACTGGGAGAAGCAACACTTGATGGAGTAATTAAAATCAGGATGATGGTGTATATAACATTGAAGTGTTTTGCTAATGATTTTTGTACAACTAATATATTTCTAAATTCGATTGGTCTACCACTGTGGACACCATACATGAAAGGGATAAACAAGTGGGGTCAGATGTGCCATCCTGGATTTTTACAGACACTATTTCACTATGGTGTGCACGGTGGCTTAGTGGTTAGGGGTTCGATTCCCGTGGCTCTGTGTGTGCGGAGTTTGCATGTTCTCCCCGTGCTGCGGGGGTTTCCTCCGGGTACTCCGGTTTCCTCCCCCAGTCCAAAGACATGCATGGTAGGCTGATTGGCGTGTCTAAAGTGTCCGTAGTGTATGAATGGGTGTGTGTGATTGTGTGCCCTGCGATGGACTGGCACCCTGTCCGGGGTGTACCCCGCCTTGTGCCCGATGCTCCCTGGGATAGGCTCCAGGTTCCCCCGCGACCCTGAAAAGGAGTAAGCGGTTGAAGATGGATGGATGGATGGATGGACTATTGCACTATTCCAGAGTATTCTAGAGTTCTGACTGACAGACTAGATTATAGTGAGCCACAGTCAGTTTTGAACTACACTACACTAAGTCTCAGGCTTAAGTATTGATTTTTAAATCCAGTTCTTAGGGAACCTCTAACAGACCATGAGACAAATGATCAAAAGCTGTAGAGCTCACTACCTGGTGCAGTAATGTTAGGAGTTGAAATCGGATTTTGCGATTGTTATGAACATCATGTTTAGAAAGTGTTAATCAATATGGAAATGTGATTAAATAAACTGACCTGTCTTCTACTGGGACAGTAGGCTGTGAGGTGAAACCTGTCTAGTCACTTACCAATTACGTGAGCGTGACACACATTAATGTACAGTAATGATCATGGTTTTTGTTTTCATGGAGTCAGGAGCACTTACTTGCAGACGATGACAAGCTGAGCTTTCTTTAGTTGCATACCTTACAGAGATGTTCTCACCCTTATCTCATCTTGCTCTGTCCTGTCTCTTGTGTACTCCTTGTGGTCACCCTTTCATATCTCAGAACATTCTAGTTTTGTACTTTGAGCCATGAAAGTCTATTGCTTATACAAAATTCAATAACATCAGTACCACTTTACTATGGTATGTACTGTGTAAATGTCTACAATCAGTTAGCATGAATTTAAGGATGTGTTAATTATCTCACATTACAGATGAGAAGATGCTTGGGGATATGCACAGAACGATCATATTACTGCTATCCACAAAGACAAAATGTCTGTATTTTATATTTCAAATCTGAGTTTTAAATTATTTGTCATTCATATTTATGTGTAATATTTCATATTTCTGTCTTCATCCAATGTTATGGGCAAAAACATGGAAATACTAATTACTCTCATTAATCAATTTAATAACTAACTAAAGAATTATAGCAGGACTTGGTCAAGCTGTGTCCTGTATTATTTTATTTATATAATCCATTATCAGCTATTGGAGTAATTATAAGTTGGACTCTTCAGAATCGTTTAATACTACAATGATGCTCTGTTCCTCAGTAATAAGATATATATATATTTTTTAAACCTAACATATAATAATAATAATAATACCAATCCCAATACCAACTCAAACCAAAATACTTGGTATCAAATGTAATCTTGGCATTGTTATAAAGATGCAAAATCTCGGGCAGTGATGAAAAAGACTGGTTTGGTTTGTGGTTTGCGAGCAATACAAGACTTGGCTCAGCATTAGGCTCAATTACCACAATGCAGTCATACTTATCGTAACTTCCACACAAGAGCACAAATCACATTCAAGGCATCCTGAGTGGAATGCTCTGGAAGGAGATGTTTTTTGGCAGACAGTGCAACTCAGTGCTTGGCCTTGTGTGTTCTTGTGTTAATCAGGTAGCCAGAGGACTATGAATTACAAAGTACTGAAAACATTACTGTGGCACACCTGTCTGCAAGGTACTCAAGGTATGCTTGGTAAATGTAATAGCGATTCCACGGATCTGAGAGCAAGTCAGTGATCTTCATTCTTTTGTCTTTTTAGATTCCTGCACAATGCATTAGTTAAGCAAATGAAGATACATTCTATGCAAGTATTACATAGACTGTAATACATAGAGTAATACGACGGTAAGACGTATCTTGTGAGTGACTCACATTCTCAGATAGACTTACGAAGGTGGTCACTGTGGTGAAATTTCAATATTAAGAGGTATTACGCTGTTTGTATTTGAGCCGATTCCCAGAGCTGCTGGTATGTCAGCTGAAACCTTTAAAAAATATGACCCCATCCTTCAGTGTTTTACTTGGCCTTTAGGAACGACAGCTTTCAAAAGAAATTTTGAGCACCATTTGATTGATTCCCCAGCATTACAGTTTAATGAATACCACATCCAGTACAGAGTGTGCAGCTTCCTGCTCATCTAATGGCTTTATGCTCTATTTGAGTTGATAGAGATCGCTCTTTGATAAGCTCGGCCTTCAACAGTTGAGTTGAATTAAACAGATATGTTGAGTTAACCAGACTAACATCCACATGGGATTTATGTGCATCACGGGTCATGTTAAAGATCAGCAACATGACATGCAGTAGATGCTTTTTCAATATTTAGTATGAAGGCATAGGGGTTAGAAAAGCTTCCTGACCTGTCTGTGGTTTATTTGGCTTTTGTAGCATTTTCACATCTTTATGAATGAACTAAGATAAACAATATTAGAAACCACCAAAAGTTAAGTCATAAAATATCACTAAGTGCCTCCACATAGTAGTTTTAGCTGATGAGTTGTCATACCTCTCACCTCATAGCATACATCCAACACACACTGACAGAAATTTCAGATTTAATTCTTTGTACATAGTTTAAATTGATCGGTGGCTGGTAGCCAGAAACCTCATGTAGATATTGTCTTTTTCACAACTGCCAAACTGCTCTTTATAAAATCTTTGCGATATAAGCCATTATATTAATTAATTAAGCAGTGATTGGACAAAACAATCAGCAAGATATGGCAAGGTAACATTATGTCTTGATTGCCAGATAAGTATGACAAAACCACTCCAATGACCATCTAAATATAGCTCAAAACTTTTCCCAAAATTCCAGAAACCTTTGTAAACACTATATTAACTCCAGTATCGTTATTGATATTGGTTGTGAATTGTGATATTAATTGTGACACCGTCCACTTTATTGGAAAAACTCATACTGTATACCTGCACATTTCAGAAATGCAATGCACACAATTATGTGGATACAGGTCAAGGTCTGTTAATGTTCACATTAATCTTGTTTGAGCTGACAGGAAGGTTTCGGTAACTCAAATAACCACTCTTTACAACCGCAGTGAGCAGAAAAGCATCTCAGAATGCACAACTAATGGATCGTTGAGGCGGATGGGCTACAACAGTAGAAGACCACTTTGGGTTTTACTCATGTCAGCCATGAACAGGAGTCTACAGTCGGCACAGGCTCATCCAAACTGAACAGTTGAAGACTGGAATGAAAGTTTTAAACAAACTTATTGAATGAAAATATTAAAACCATACAGTTTTCCTAATCAGTCATTTCATTAGGGCTAAAATGGTCATATGCCGTTACAGAAATATATAATAAATAATGTTGTAAGAATAAATGAATAAATAAATAAATAAATAAATAAATAAATAAATAATAAATATTGATAATAAATAAATTCTGTCTTACACAGATAGCACATTGATGCGATAAAGGTCTACCATTTTCATGTCATTTGCATTTACTTCAGGAAGACCACCTTACTTCTACTGGTTCAACATTTCACTTGTTATTGCACGGCATTTTAATCCTAATCACAGTTCAAATACATGTGTAATAACCCATGTATTAACTGCACATTAAAACATCAACTAGACATTTGACTTTCAAATCAATTATATAATTAATGTAATATATGCAAAATACCTACAAACTGTAGACAGAATACCCTCACTATATATACACTATATACACACTATATAGTGTATTATATTATATTTTTAGCTACATTTTAAATTATTTTAATTAAGTATACCAATTTGTTAGTATATACTGTATGCATAATAGTAGAACTACAGTTTATAAATACTATATTGTACAAGGGCAGTGCTTTGTATATTTCTTCCACATTTGTTTAAGGCAGTGTGTATGTATACGTGTTTACGGAAAGCCTTTCTTAGTGAGAGGTGGAATTGTGAAGTTTGTTTTTAGCACTTATCTTGCTAATGCCTTCCAGAAATGCACAGCGGAACTTTAAAGCCTAAAACCTACAGCTCACTAAAGCATCAGTTTAGCAATACATTACTAGATGTCTCAAAAATGACACGTTAAGTACGTCCTATCACAGTTAATTTCACTGAGAAGACCCACATCACCTTTGCATCATAAGAATTCATAAATACTTACATCATCAAACTGGTTCACTAGGCATACCGTCCATTAGCCAGTCTAAACTATGTCATGACATACCAAATGCATTACACGCTGCGGGTATTTATAGCTCTGATTTAAGTGTTCTGTTTATCAGGAGTGTTCTATGATAGGGTTTCAGAGCTCATGTAAGAGAGAGCTTCAAATGAAGCATCGAGCCATTTTTCTTTCATTAAATCTAGACATTCTGGCTCAAAGTGGTGAAAAACTTCTCTGGCTGTTACTACTGGACTTAATTAATCAAAAACATGGCTTTGACGCATGAAAAAAAGAGCCAGGCAGGTAAAATAAAGATGACATTCGCTTACTCGTTGGGGAGGAAATTGTAAAAAAGGTTATATTGTTCTTTTATTGAATAATAAAGTCCCTTATTGTTTGGAGAATGTGAGCTGGCAGTGAGATGAATTAGGATCTTGAGTAATAAACTCTGCAAGTGTTGCACCAAAAGCATGTGGTATTATCTGGGATGTCTCTTGATGTGGACCTGTTATGCATTAATGTTCTTTTTGTTTTTCTTTAAACGAGTATGTTTTCCTACCTGGCTCACACTGCCGACTGTGTTTGGCGCATTCCTGTCGTCAACAGCGAGCCTCTAATCATAGCCAGGTGCTTTCTACTGAAATTAACATGTGGTTCTAACTTACCTCCTCTACACAATGACACATACCTGAGCTGCTAGTGAGAATAGCTTCAAATTAATTCACCTTTTTTTTTTTTTTAATATCTCAGAACAAGCAAAAGGTTGGAAAAGGTCAGAATGCAAATGTTAAGAGATATCACTTGAAATGCTATCCTTCGGCTGAGGTGAGAAAAGTGAAAACAGTCATTCCCACTGGCTCTAACGTCATCACTTATACCAGGTTTTTAGTTTTTTCTTCTCTTGCTTGATGAAAAATTTACATTCCGACCCTTTAAACTTCCAAGTTCCAGTTTACAGATCCAGACTTCCTCTTTCTCTCCGTAACTACATCCTTTTCCTATTAGTTGCAATGTAGCCACTGATAATTCAGTAGTTAATAAAATATGTGCTTTGAGATTAACTGAATAACAAGCTGAGATTTTAAGACAGGGGTTAAATCAACTAGTCTAGGCAAACAACTCCAAATAGACATAATGAATTATCAGTGAATTCAATCTTTTGCCATTTTGCTTTCTCCTCCTTATTTACCATCACGCTTCTAATTCCATATTTAGTAAATGTTTCCGCATATATTTTTGTGTTCGTTTCCTTGACTTCTGTGGTTCCACTGAGTCAGAGTCACTCAATATTCTGAGGAACTAGAGAAATCAGATGTATGGGGAAATTTTTATTGTTGAACTCCAACGCTAATGCAACATAGCGGAGAAGATGACTTGTTTGAAAGTGATCACAGTAACATTTAAAAAAATTTAGTTAGAGTTATGGTCTTAAAAGGAATTTGTAAAATACTGCAAATGAGTACAACATAGTTGTGTTTCTCTCTCATTTGTAAATCAGATGATCCCTCATGGGGTTATGACCTTTAGTTTGGGAAACCCTGCTTTATAAAAAATCTCTCTATATTTTTTTTAAAAATAGATTTCTTTACAAAAACAAAACTAATATACAATATATAAACTACATTGTTCTGTTTTTGCACTTTATATACTGTATACACACAGTGGTGCTTGACAGTTTGTGAACCTTTTAGATTTTTATTCAAACCCAGTTCTGAAAAAGTTGGGACAGTATGGAAAATGCTAATAAAAACAAAGAGGAATGATTTGTAAATGTACTTTGGCTTTTTACCTTCTTTTTAATTTTTTCACCTTCTACAGTGCACAATATAATAACAGATTCAAGGAATCCAGTCAAATCTCGGGGCGTAAAGGTCAAGGCGGAAAACCACTTGATCTCCGATCCCTCAGAATTCACTGTCTTAAAAAACGTCAGGAATCTGTAATGGATATCCTGATATTGGCTCTGGACTACTTTGGTAAACCTTTGTCAGTCAACACCATTTGCCGCTGCATCCTCAGAAATTATGCAAAGCAGAAGCCATACATCAACACTGTCCAGAAGCGCTGCCGACTTCTCTGGGCTTGGTCTCATTTGAGATGGACAGTAGTACAGTGGAATCATGTTTTGTGGTCTGACGAGTCAACATTTCAAATAGTTTTTGGACAAAACAGTCGTCGTGTTCCCCGGGACAAAGATGTTATCCGTGTCAGGTCCAAAAGCCAGTGTCTGTCATGGTATGGGGGTGTGTCAGTGCCCATGGCATGGATAACTTGAACATGGTAAATGGTAAAAGCACTTATATAGCGCTTTTTCTTAACCTTAGCGGTTCCAAAGCACTTTACAGTGTGTCTCATTCACCCATTCACACACACTCACACACACCAATGGTAGCAGAGCTGCCATGCAAGGCACTAACTTGCCATCGGGAGCAACTTTGGGTTCAGTGTCTTGCCCAAGGATGTGGAGTCACGTGGGCCGGGAATCAAACCACCAACCCTACAATTAGTGGACAACCCGCTCTATCAGCTGAGCCACAGTCGCCCATCTGGGCACATCTGTGAGGGCACCATTAATGCAGAAAGATATGTACACATTTTGGAGCAACATATGCTGCCATCCAGAGCAGGACAACGTCAAACCACATTCTGCCCGGATTACAAGCGCATGGTTGCGTAAGCAGAGAGTGCGGGTGCTAGCATGGCCTGCCTGCAGTCCTGACCTGTCTCTGATTGAGAATGTGTGGCGCATTATGTAGTACAAAATAAAGCAACGAAGGCCCTGTACAGTTGCGTAGTTGAAGAAATGCATAATGTATGAATGAGGGACAATTATGCTTGTTAAACACAAGAGTCGACTGTCCCAACTTTTTTGGAGTGTGTTGCAGTCATCAGATTTGAAATGAGTGTATATTTTCAAAAGCAAATTAAATTCACAAAGTAAAACATCAAATAATTTGTTAATAATGTGTGTTTCAATATAGTACAGGATGAATAGAATTTTCAAATGACACTTTTTATTGTATGTTTTTTGCCTTTTCCATACTGTCCCGACTTTTTTCGGAATTGGGGTTGTACATTTCTGCATAAATATGACCTAAAACGTCATCATATTTTCACACAAGTCCTAAAAGTTCAGATGCACTGATATTTTCCTTCAGAATTCGCTGGTATCATTCAGAGTTCACTGTTCCATCAATGATGGCAAGTCTTCCCGGCCCAGATGGACCACCGCCATGTTTCACAGGTGGGATAAGGTTCTTGCACTGGAATGCAGTGTTTTCTTTTCTCCAAACATAACGTGTCTCATTTAAACCAAAAAGTTCTATTTCAGTCTCATCCATCCACAAAACATTTTACAGTAGCCTTCTGGCTTGCCCACATGGTCTTTAGCAAACTGCAAAAGGGCAGCAATGCTGTTTTTGGGGAGCAGTGGCTTTCTCCTTGCAACCCTGTCATGCACACTGTTGCTGTTCAGTGTTCTCATGGTGGACTCATGAACATTACCATTAGCCAATGTGAGAGAGGTTCCTCTGTGACCTCGTGGAATATTACACGTCTTGCTCTTGGAGTGATCTTTGTTGGTTCACCACTCCAGGGAAGGGTAACAATGGCATTAAATTTCCTCCACTTGTACACAATCTGTCTGACAGTGGATTGGTGGAGTCCAAACTCTTTAGAGATGGTTTTGTGACCTTTTCCAGCCTGATGAGCGTCAACAACTCTTTTTCTGAGGTTTTCAGAAATCTCCTTTGTTCATGCCATGATACACTTCTACAAACATGTGTTGTGAAGATCAGACTTTGATAGATCCCTGTTTTTAAAAAATAAAACAGGGCGCTCCTCAAACCTGATTGTCATCCCATTGATTGAAAACACCTGACTCTAATTTGACCTTCAATTTAACTGCTAATAGTAGAGGTTCACATACTTTTGCCACTCACAGATGTGTAATATTGGAACATTTTCCTCAAATAATAAATGACCAAGTATAATACCTTTGTCTCATTTGTTTAATTTGGTTCTCTTAGTCTACTGTTAGATCTTGTGTGAAAATCTGATGTTTACAAAGATATTTAGAAAATTCTAAAGGGTCCACAAACTATATACCCATGAGATAAATACAGTAGCTGGATGCTGGAATTATGGTTAAAAATTCAACATTACTTTTTGAAGTAGGACTGTTCAGCACGTTCTTTTTTTTCTCTCAGCTGTGCTGGATCAGGCCTGTATATTGTGTTACTGTTTTCATTTCCAAGGGAAGGATTTCTCGCTTGGTAAAATTCAAGGACCAAATCTCTTGTATCCACAATACAACACCTGGAAAAAGAAAGTGTTCATTAATCTTTGCCGTTCTGAAATCCGCAGCTTTGAACGCTTTACTCCTCGAGCACATGCATCCAAGCGCTGCTCCACGACGTGACTCTGTGTTTCAGAAGAACTGTGTGGGCTGTTTGCAGGTCACCGTGGCCGAGTGCTTTCTTAATTGACTCTCTGTACGCTTTGTTTAATATGCAGCCATTAAATAGACCACTATAAATAGAGCGGTGCATGTAATGAGCTCATGTTTTCACTCCTGAGAGTCTGTAGGATGTTTTATAGCCGACACTCCTTATCATCTGTTGTTGTGAGTGATGAATGAATCAAGATAGGCTATGTCTTTACAGGTTAATGTAGATGTCACCAATATAAAGTAAATATTGTTCCTCAGATGTATAGAGTCACAGTGGTACATGGATAGTTCATAGTATGTGAAGTGAAATAATCTCGGCGCTTACCCAAATGTGTAATGAGTATAGTATGTGTCATTTTATTTGCCCTGTTTTATACTACTATATACTACTTGTCAAAGTTTTAGACACACTAGATTACGTGATTAAATATACTGTATAGGTTTCATTGTCTTATGGATGAAATTGGTACTAAAATAAATATAAATAATGAAGTTAACGGCCATGTACAAATTTATTTCTGTATTCATTTATTTAAAATGTTTCCCCCAAGTAGTTCTCTTATTTATAACTAAGTAGAAGGAACCAAAAATAATGCTCAACCTGTTAGGAAACTTTTGGAAATTTTTATGCATTTTTTTTATCTGCTTATAGTTACATTTAATGTTGTGGAATGTTATTATATCACTTATGTTATAATAGCTTAAACAGACATTCCCTTAGCAGTGCCCCCCCCCCCCCCCCCCCCCTCTTTCGTGAAGACTTTCCTATGGCAGAAAACCTCCTGACTGACACTGGAGACTCCTTCCATAAATGTTCGATAAACATCCTATAGAATGCTTCACTATATCAACAATTATACATTTGTTAAAATACATTATTGTCAGTTTTACATTATGTAAAGTGCCCTTGTAAATTAGCTGTCACTATAGAACCAATAATCTATTAGAACAAGTATACAGTAATATAAACCTGTGATTATAGCCAGCACTATTGTCAGAGTTGCTGTTATTGAAAATTAATCAACAACTTCAGGCCATTCAGATTTGAGAATTCAACAGCACTGTGTAAAATAACAGGCAACAGTAACCCAACTTAAATGTCCAATTAAAGACATTTCAGCAGCATGACCTAATTTCAAGCCTAAGATAATTAAGAGTTCAAATCAATTAAGAGTTAAAGATATTGACTTATAGAAAAGGACTGTATAACCTTATAGTGTAAAAGGAATTGCTTTTGTTTCTATTAGCTGTGAACCTATTTCAACTGTGAATTCCTAATAGGTGAACAGCTCCTTGGCCATGGAAATGAATATTTCGAAGCTGACCACAAAATCACCTATCAATGTTCAGTCAACTGAACATATGCCATATGTGCTGCAACAAAAGTAATGATGTCTTATTTATGCTTTTGAGCTCATAACTTTGTAATTTTAAATAACATTCTACTATAATATAGCCCAATATGAGACCAATTATGATGTTCCCAGGAGGCAGCAGAAATGTGGCCTTCAACATTTTTCACTCACTTTTAAAATTCAGTGTTTGTTTTTTTCCCTCTTCATCTCATTTCATTCCCCAATGTTCTGGGCCATAAATACCTATTTATATTTACGGACATGAGGGTTAGGTACGAAAAGCCTGAATACACGATCCATCAACTAATCCTCATTACCAACTCCCTTCAAAAATCAAATCAAATGTTGGATGTACATGTAAGTAATTTCATGGATGAACTGGAACTGCAGAACAACAGCAAGCATAATACATTACTGCACATTCCACCTGTTCCTTAATGAGACAACCCTGGACCTGAGATTTTGTTTTGATTTTGTTCTGCTGATTGTATCAGCAGTGTGCTTTGGCAAAGTATCACTACTTTTTTTTTTCTTTTTTTCATAGCTGATAAATGATGCGAGACTTTTTGGAGTAAACACGGCAGTTTTGGACCATAAACTGAATTCAATGTAAGAGCCTGTGCATATATCAGGTATCAACTCCAAACATTTATAAATGTTATCATAAATGAGATCAAAAGAACCACACTAGGATTTTCACCCGTGGTTAAACAATGTCATTTGCCGGCTCAAATGCAAAGGTAAAAAGATCCTGTCTTCCTAACAGTTCGTTTAAATTTATACCAATGACTTTATCCCTCGACTCAATTTCAACAGCCTGTATCACAGTTGCTCCATTCAGTCTCTTCATGTAGTTTTGTTTTTCCATAAGCCAGGAGATCAAGTGATCCTTTTTTTTTTTCCCCCGCCTGCCTCACTGAACAATTTCAAACACATGGGTGTAATCTCTCACCCACAGTTACCAAAAAACCAGCATGGACTTCACACGAAAGAAGCCCAGAGCTGAATCTGCCTTTGCCAGGCTGTAAAGGGTTCTTATGGCAGGTGTTGGTCTGAATGGAAGAGCCAAAAATTGTTTTGTCAGTGCCTCCCTCTTAGCACTATTTCACTTTCACGATAGGATCAGGTAACAATTTCGTTTGCATGAAATGGCTATAAAACAAAGGGAAAAGCTAAATATATTAGTTCCATGTGGAAGCCTTATCACTGTTAAAACATAAATATTCAAGATTTTTGAGGTCTGCCCAGCTGTACTGACTGCATGCTCATTGTTGAACATTGCTGCATAATGGAATGACTCAAATTCAGTCATTTTCCAAAGCAGTGTTCACAATCTCGCAGAGCACCACTGCCTCCAACCATAAAAACCTCAAAATACACCAATCATATGGACAAACGTTTGTGGACACCTGACCATCACACCCATATCTATTCTTGAACATCCTGTTCCAAAACCATGGGCATTAATATGGAGTTGGTTTCCCCTTTTCTGTTATAATAACCTCCACTCTTCTAGGAAGGCTTTCCACTAGATTCTGTAAAGCGGCTATTGGGATTTGTGCTACAATGGCATTTTAGAAGGAGGGTTCTGATATCAGGCAAGAACGAATAGTGCGGAGTTGGAGTTCCAGTTCATCCCAATGGTGTTCGGTGGGGTTGAGGTCAGTGCTCTGTGCAGGACACTCGATTTCTTCCAGTCCAACCTTGGAAAACCATATCTACATGGAGCTCACTTTGTGCACAGGGGCACTGCCATGCTGGAACAGGTTTGAATCTCTTCATTCCAGTGAAAGGAAATCTTAATGCTACAACATTCAAAGACATTCTATACAATTGTGTGCTTCCAACTGTGTGGCAATAGTTTACGGAATGCCCACGTATGGGTGTGATGGTCAAGTGTCCACAGACGTTTTTCCACTTTTTTAATGTAGGTTATAGGCAGCAAAGTTTCTACATCAAATGAAATCATATATTAAAGCGTGATGTTCTCATCCAGAACAGCGAAAGTGCCCTCATTATATTGTATATTCTGATTATTAAATTGGAAACGGACTAAATGAAGCGGACACCCTTGAGGAAACCAAAAATCTTTTCCTTACTTTGTTTTACAGTGGCTTGACAACATGTTATCCCACTGACAATGGAGCTAACAAAAGTGAGCTCTGCTGGACAGAAATCCATTTTGAAAAACGGTAGCACATCCAAAGACAGGGGCACTTAGTTCTGATCTGAAACACATGTTCGCTGTGCAACGAACTGAATCAGAATCTGAACAGAACTGAACTCAGATGAAAGGTCTTAAGATGTATGCAATTAAAATAAGTCTAAAATATGTCAAAGGCAGGTGCCTATGTTGTAGCAAAATAAGGCTGTTCTTCTATGGTCTGCTGATATGTCATACAAACGCAGGCATGAGTGAATGAAAGCATCCGAGGCCTCTGTTGTGTGAATGATGCCATCATGTGGACTCTTTAAACACATCAGGCCACCAACACATTTCACGTCACAATTATTGTATCACTTCTACAGCACAACAAACAGTAATTTACTTAGATGCAGTAGGTTGTGTATGGATTGTCATAGGATAAGCCTGTTGAGATCACTTCTATCACAGAGCTGTTGAATTCTCGATTCTGATTGGTCAGAAGGTGTTGATTTCCGTTCTATAACAGCAGCTCGGACAGTAGTTCTGTCTGTAAGGCAAATAACAGATTTGTATTAATGCATTCATTCGAATATATTATCATTTCTAGAGTAGCAGAATGTATGGCCAATGCTCTACGTTGTGTAATTATGTAATTGTCGATGTGGTGTTTTCTGTGTGGAGACATTTATTTAGAATTTTATGGAAGGAGTCTCCAGTGCCAGTAAAGCTGTCAGAGGTGAAGCTGTTCCTTTAAGTTTTCCAACATCTTTTTGAGGAACATCTTCAGGACGAAGGCTTTGTGGTTTCTCAGTAACATGACAAGCTGCATTTATTTATTATAACTTTATTAGTGGCTGGTGGGAGGATGACTGTTCGTTAGCTTTTATATTGCAAGTAACAGGAAAAAAAAAAAACACAGATGTTAACATCACAGGCTTATAAGAATGGTCATGAGTCCCTGGGCCAAGACCAAGAGCTAAAGACTGGTATGGTCAGGTTAGCGCATGGCCACAAACAAGGCAAAAGAGATGCAAGAAATGAAGGGCTTTATATCGAAACACTGCCTTTGTTTTGGTGAGTAAGACACTGCCTTCATGATATACCTTCCATTCTACCAAAAATACTTGCAGATATTCTTTAGAGTGACCAGTTATGATGTCTTATACTTACATAATCTTATTCATTTCCACCATATAATACTATTCCAGAGGGAATTTGAGTTCTTAGGCCAGTATGATGAGGGCCAAGCCACTTTACACTTTGCACAATACGAGAAAAGAAGTTCCTTCAATTACCAGACAGTTTACATAACATTAACCACCGAGACTGTGACCGCAAGGGCCTTATCTTCAATTTACGTTTAGGCTTTAGAGTTTTGGCAACAGCACAAAACTACATGGTCAAAGACTTGAGCTATTAGGCTCATTTGCAGAGATAAAAATAATACTACCCCCCCCCCCCCCCCCACAAAAAAAAAAAAAACCTGAATGAAAAGAACATTGAAACTCGTATTCATTCTTCTCCCCAGTTCCTTTCACCCAAGCACCACCCATGACATCATGGAAAACTGAGGCGGCTCTTAAAGTGAAGTGGGAAACGCTGTATTTCTCTCACCGTTAGGTTGAGAGTTGAGAGATCCATCATTCTAAAAATACAGTTTGCATCGCTGGATTCCATAAATACCTTCAACCCCTAAAAACCTTGTGATTTGAATGGCATTTAGGCGGGTGTGATTAGACTCTAAAGTCAAGAAGCGGCACAGAATGAGATTTTAGCATGGATTACCCATCAGATGGTTCTAATAAAATGTTGGGTTTTTTTTTTTTTTTTTTTTTTTTTTAAATCTGGCTTAGGGAGTAACTTGGCAAACAACATGTTGCATACTCACCTATTTACCTGGAATGTATGTTTAAGTGCTTTAAGGAGAACATTTGTTGTTTAGGATGCTTGAAAAAATTATTCACTGAATTTGAATCAACTGCATCCAAAGTAAAGCTCACAGTCATGTCTCCTGGGAACACTACTATAGTCGTGTTAGTGAAGGAAAAGTATTTCCTGTATTCACTCTTCCACATGTGTAAATACAGCTTTAATAAGCTTCCAGTATTCTGAAGTAAACTATTAAACTCTAAGTAATGTTAGTAGCTCTTGATAACTCCCACCAGACTTCCACCAAAGGAATTCAATCCTTTCCTCCAATTCAAAGCCATTCATCCAAACCTCACTCCAAACCCTTCTGTAAATCCCATCCCTAAAGACATGCTCGCACACAATGAACTGGTAAGAAAAGATGGAAAACAGAAGCAGTGTGTTTGTTCCATGCAAGCAGTTAGACACATAATTCCAGATCAAGAACCTTAGCAATCCTCAACACTGATTGTAGAATTAGTTCAGTGTGCTACTGCTTGGTTGGAAAAGTCATCCACGCAAACATCCAAGCAAACCAATTACAGTACAAGTGTTGTTAGATACTTCTGTAGCTAACATAACTACAGCTACAGTAGGCCTTGCTAAAGTACAACAGCACAGCCACCACATCATGTACATTCAAATATTTAATACATACACTCTCAGAAATAAAGGTACCAAACAAAACTTTTCCTTGTTGCTGGGATGGTACCATCCAGGGTACAGCTTTTGTACCATTAGCATATACGTTTATACCTTTAAAAATAATTCAAGGTCCATAATTGGACCTTAAGGACCACTGATGTACCTTTAAAGTTTTTCTCTCAATGCCAATTAAAGGTGCACCCAGGTACAACATGCATTACTAAATATACCCTTGACAGTACTACTCCAGCAACAAGGAAAAGTACTGTTTGGCACCCTTATTTCTGTAATTTTAGACAATTATATATCAGTAGACGTACTTTCAGAGAGCTTAAAACATTTAAGTTGAAGTTACTTTTTTCAGTTCATAACAAACTGCTTTTAACAGATTAAACTTTCTTTGGCGCCACCAAAACCACACAGCTAATGTGTGATTGTTGGTTATTTACAGCACCTACTGTACCATATTTATTTCTTATTGTTGAATGCTAGTTGGATTAGCCTTTATTCAATTTGTTGGGAGATCGAGCACCTCTACTCACCATTGTTGTTTTGTAGTTGGCCCGATGCTTTTGACGAGACCTGTCTGTTGGTGTTGCACATGTTTCTTGAGCCCTTCTCAGCACTGGTTTTGGGATTCACCATGTTCTTGGAGCCCCTCTCAGCATTAGTGTTACAGTTGCCCAAGTACCTGGAACCCCTTTGAGCATTGCTGTTTGACTTTCCTATGATCCTAGAGCCCTGATTGGTGCTGTTGGGGTTGCGTGTATTCCTGGAGCCCTGTTCCACACTGGTGTTGCAGTTGGCAATGTTCCTGGAGCCGCTCTCAGAATTGGTACTGGGGTTTCCCATGTTCCTGGAGCCCGGCTCAGTGCTGGTACGGCTCTGTCCGAGCCTCTGCTCAGTGCTCTTCATTGCATTCATTGCCTCAGTCGCACTCCTCTTCCCTTCAGATCACCCACAGTTTGTCCTCCTGCCAAAACACACTTGTCAGGATACACCAGCCATGTTTAGCATAGTTGCAATGGTAGCAGTGTGTCATTTTACATTTGCTTGATGACAGCACGACAGTAAACCAAGCGTAATATATTTCCACTGAATAAACATTCAGTCGATGTCAGATTATGGCTAAACCAGTTCTTGGTCTTTAAGCTGTACATGGACCTTCACTTTCAACCAGGTTGGAAAATATGGCTCAGCTATGGGGGAGCTCTCTGTTGATTTTTTATTAAACTCTACTTAAGCCGGAAGACATTTAGCAGCAACTAGAGTGGTTCTGTTTATTTATGAAGCATAAGCTGACTTAAAGTCCACAAACGTATCGCCCTACTAGCGCACCAGCCAACTTATTAATTTACAGACCTTGCTAAGGCTTCGTCTTCTGGATAGCACTATGCGCACACACAACCACACACACACTTGCTCAGGATTCAGTAGCTTTAAGAGCCCCCACAATGTGTCCCAGTGAAAAACGAGGCCTTCACTCTCTCTTCCACAAGCCAAGACCTCTGCATGTATAGTACATCATCTACAGAAACAAACCGCACGAGGCACTACAAACATACATCTCTGTTTTCTTTAATAAGTTATGTTTTGGAAGCCACTTACTGTACATGACTGAAAAACATTCATTCACCCAGAAAATGTCATGGCTTGTAAAAATATTCATGTTATCAAAGCCTTGCTTCAAATTTATGGCACATTTGGGAAGCTAAATAACCTTGCTATTGTAGTAGATGAAGATACTGATGAATAATGGATGTATTAGACACTAACGAGTACAGTATGTAATTTAAATAAAAGCATACAATCACAAAACAGCAATCTGACACCATCCAGTATGTTATACAAGGAAATTACAATACATTCCATATTTTTGGAGGATATTACTACACTTTAAATCTTTAAATCTTCATCTGATTGAATACATTTATATTAGGATACAATGCTGCACCTTGGAGTTATGTTGTATCTGACAACCTCTATGAGGTTGGGCCTTTGAGCAAGGCCCTTAACTCTCTCTGCTCCAGGGGCACTGTATCATGGCTGACCCTGCGCTCTGACCCCAACTTCCTGACATGCTGGGATACGCGAAGAAAAGAATTTCACTGTGCTGTAATGTATACAGTACGTGATCAATAAAGACTCATTATCATTAAGGTGAAGGCAAAAACCTTTTAAAGCTATACTTTTGTGTAAAAACCTCACATTTATCACACAAAAAAAGTCCAAAGTCTCAAAACTATTCTTAATTCAAGTTGCTGACAAACTTACCATTACCAAATTATCCACGGATCATAGACAATTAATAAAGCATGCAGTAGAAATGCGGTGAGCTAATTTCTCACCACAGAAAACAGAATCAGATCGGATGACAAACCTCGTCTTTTTGTTTCTGGTGCAAGGTCTTTTAATAAGGTCTTAACTGATGGGCAGGACTTTAAAAAAAAAACCCTTTCTCAGATGGAATCCTGGCAATTTATATTCTAGTGACAAATCAGGATGCAGGATTTGTGGATTAAGCGTGCCAGATGTATGCCAAAGCATAGAATACGTAGGAGGATCTGCGGCCGAGAGACGATGCCATTCGGATTACTCCAGCGAGATTAGCGTCTTCAAAGTCTGAGATAACATCTTTGACTATGTGATATGCACTCATGCTCATAATTTGAGAGTTAAGAACGGAATGGCTCAATGGAATTCATGAGCATCGGTTAAGCTTATTACAGTATCCATAATGTCATCACTGTAAATTCTGCATACTGTCGTTCGAGAAAGCGCAGATCTTAACATCTAACTTGTGGGTTCTACAAGTCAGTTTTATAAAAAGGGCAACTGATTTAATCACACTTCAACTTTCCAGGGTGGTCTACTCCAGAACGGAATAGTAAAAAGTAATTAGGTTTACAACAAAGCCGCTCCAAACGGCCGTTGTCAGCAGGAGACCGCTTTCATTGATAAATTATTTTGGGGCAGCCGCATGTGCCGTGTTTTCTTTCCTTCTGTCAGTTTTAATCATCTTCCCTTTCTCTCACTTTGCACATTTTTTTCCCCTCTTGCTGACCACCAATTGAGTTGAGCCAGGGCCAAATTTATGGGAGGTTTTTATTGCTTTCCTTATTTATGTTGGGATTATTCCAGAACTTCCAGGATGACTTTAACATGGAATTAACACCAGGAACTTTTCACCAATTATTATTATTATTATTATTATTATTATTATTATTATTATTATTATATAACGATCCTGAACTGATGTACGGCTACAGTATAACATTTTAAATGGTTATAGTTCATATGAAAAGATTCCCCATGCCATGTCTTAAACTTAAAGGACATTTCACCTGAAGTTAAAACAAGCATAGTTCAAAATGGCACATTTTATGGCCTGTGTAAAGATCAAATGTCCCAGGGAACAAAGGAACAAGTTGAACTGAGCTTGATGGGAGGTGATAATCAAATGGAATGTAAGCATAAAATTTTGCTGGGTGACGTCTTTAACAAATGAGGTGCGAATGTTCTAATCAGAAGTTTTATGAGCAGCAGAGGTGAAACGTGAAAGCACGGCTGTGATGGTTTGTGTGATAAGTTCCAAACTTCATGCATCAGAAGTGACGGTGTTTTAGCATCTACCTCACAGTAAATAGACCCCCGCATGACAAAAAGGTGCCGGCACGAAAAAACAGCGCACATCACAGGACAAGCTGTTAGTAAATGACATTTTTTTAAAATAGGATTTGGCAAGATTTAAAGCTTTTGCCATTCTATAATAAACAATAGCATGGCTATATTGAAAATATTTACTTAATTCTCTAAAGTGACTTATGGCAACATTGGCTACTAAACAGAATGTCATGAGTGTTATGGCGTCAGGTGCCATAGACTGTATAAATATTCCCTGTACACTTGTTTATAGGAAAACCCCATCTGGTTTTGGCTAGCAGAGGCAGACATACCGGTGACCCCAGGTTTTTCTAATGGAAAATATAACACAAGTGTTTGCTAAGCTGGGGCTAAGCTGAGAGAACTACAGCAGTCAACTGTCAAGTGACAGACAAGACAATGTTGTAAAAGACTACAGGCTCCAGATTCAAAAGTCAGAAGGTTTATTTTTTCATGCCTAGTAAATAGCATGTTAACATCTGAAATGCAATTTGGGGGAAATAAAATACCTTTTGGTTTTTTTTGTTTTTTGTTTTTTTTTTTGTTTTTTTAGCATGGTTTAAGTGGACATTTCCTGATTTCCTTGGCTGAATCCATGATTGGGGAGCTATTTAAAAACTAACAAACAAACTTTATTTCTTAAATCATCCTGCAACACTGACTCTAAGATTACATACAAGTAATCTCAGGCCCCAATATGTTATGTTACTGCTAACAGGCTACATTTTGGTCTTAAATAAATAACAGGACTCAGTTAGCAGTCAGAATTAGCAATACAGAAATTGTGGATAAGTAGCATCCATGCTAATGGCATGATGATATTAACAGCAGTCTAATGATTGACGTTTTATAATTTACTTTCAATCTACAATTGGGTAACAGCTTAAAAGTCAAGGTCACAATTATAATTGGAGATGAAGTAAAAAAAAGAAAGAGAATGTGCTTTTCATCTTCTCATGATCTTCAGGAAATGTGGATGATGCACTTCCTGTTGAACAGGTAACTTGTGGAATCTTACAAATATTTCCATCCATCCATTCATTTTATTTACCTCTTATCCTACACAGGGTTGCAGGGGAGACTGGACCTATCCCAGGGAACTCTGGGCACAAGGCAGGGGACACCCTAGATGGGGTGCCAGTCCAACGCTGGGCACATTCACACACCCATTTACACAATATGGACAATTTGGAAATGCCAATTAGCCTACAACGCATGTCTTTGGACTTGTGGAGTGAACTGGAGTAGCTAGAGGAAACCCCCGAAGCACAGGCAGAACATGCAAACCCCGTGTACACAAGGCGGAGGCGGGATCCGTACCCCCAACCCCAAAGGTGTGTGGAAAATGTGCCCCCTCACAAATATTTCACAGGATTGAATGTGTTTAGGTACCAGGGTTGAGTGAATGTGAATTTGAATTTTCCCTGACCTATAAAGGATGACTCATGGACAAGGATGTTTCAAGATCGTTATTTTAAATGAATTTACACATTAATGCAAAATAATACGTATTTGACTGATTTTCTTTTCAATGTAAAGTATAGGTATAGTAAGCAAAATGCAAGATTCATTATAATAACATGTACATATGTTGTTTTTGAAGGACACTTTGCCTATGCTTAAAATCTCATTTACCTTTATTCCACATACATATTTGTAAATGTCATATAAGTGGGACTCCAATCATGGAATCACCCATATGACAGACAGATTCAGTATAATTAATTCCTATCTGCAGACGTTCCATTTTCAGCATTGGCAATACCACTGGTATTCCAAACTATAGCATGTCTGTCATACTTCTAACCTGCTGAACCACACACATACACCAGGCCTACACTTAATGAAGTGGTGCAGCAATGCTATTCTTGTGGTTATGTTAAATGATGCTTTTTGTGCCATTTACCTTATTTATTACTAATATGATTTAGTCTGCGAAGCTTCTAGCAGCCATGTATAATGAACGCAGACAGATTAAAGCTGTGACTTGGGGAAGATTTACTATGTAAACTGATGTCTAATTGTTGGTTGGTTAAACTTCCAAACAAAAACAGAAAAGGGGGGAAGGGAGTTTATGTTCATGAGTTTGTTTAATAACTTCTGACTGTGGTTTGATTCGGGACTTATGGCTTTTTGTTTAATCACACTTTCAAAGTTTAGGTGCACACTGAAAAAGTATAAGGCACGCTTCATTTCATGACATTCTAAAACCTAAACCAAACCAAACCATCAAGAAATGAATCAGTCATCAATGCAAGCACCCATTTACCAAAATTTAGGCAATTGCACCAAGCAGTACAGTTGACATTTTTATGCTTTAAAATTTCCTTTACTTTTTCATAACATTAAACAACACCCTGATCTTAGGTTTAATATTTTGTGAATCTACTCTAATCAGTAACTACACCAAATCAAACCATTCATATTCCCATTCCAAGTGAACTGACCCGACTGAAAGTATCATAAATTGCTAAGCATTTGAGTTTTCTTGTCTGCTTGACGTCATACAGACATTATGGTATTCTTTAGCCAACACACATTTAAAAACACAGCTGAACTACTTGTGCAGGATGAAAATATTTAACACTATTTAATAATCAGCACCCACATCCTTTAGAAAGAGAGTCACTGAACTCGGACACTTAATCATCTCTTGGGCGGAAAGAAAGGAAGAAATTCCAAGTCTCCTTGTGCTTATGTTCAACAGAAAAATAGCTTAAATTCCCAAGAGTAAAAACATGACACTTGTCTGAAGAAGAGATGCCAAGAAAGATTAGGATATTAGCTGAAAGGAGAATCAGTGAGTTTCTTGCAGCTCACCAGATGTAGCCTAACAGTGATGCCAAAGAACAGGAGTATAAACCCATCAGTCCAACACCAAAATCATTAAAAAGACATCAAGTGTGAAGGCTCAGTGCTATAGTCAGTACATAAATATTAAGTTTGTGATGCAATCAGGGGTGGCCGGTTTAATTGGCTAGCGGGACTGTCTTTTAAAGATAAAAACACATCAATATTAGGTTTCACTTTTTGGTATCAGATTATTTGCTGTTAACAAATGTATTAAGGCAGGTTGTTTTTGGATTTTTGTGGAACGAGGCAGTTCAGTGCCACCAATGGACATCAGAAAAATGCACAGAAAGGTATAAAGAATTGAGCCTGGGGCTTATTTCTCACTAGCCCAGATTGTCAATTCATATAGAGTGAAATGCTCCCTAGATTTGATCTCCATTTGATGATATTTTTCAGACCACTTGACTGGTACGTCCGTACAGTGATTGAGAAGGTGTAATGAACATGAATAAAGTGGATTATTCACTCTGTAATGCCTCTGGAGAAGAAATTAAAAGTAGACTGAATCAGACATTATCAAATCAAAGTACAAATTACACAAAAGGACAGACGACAGAATTGTAAGATTTGTGCATTTTTGTTGTTGTTGTTTGTTTGACTGAAAATATTACAACTTTTCTGTTTACCCTGTTCAGTATTTAAAGGAAACAGTTAAAAGTTAGTTAAAACCACAAATACAGCGGCCTATCTGCCTTGTATGTATGTGTGTGTTATAGTTTGCACCACATCATTCTTATTACATCATCAGTGAGACCTTGCAACATAATGTGCTACTCAACTCGAATAGTTTCATTACCAAGCTATTCAGAGATTTTAGCCTTCCTATCTAATATCACCACCATTCATCACTTTATGCAATGGTATGATGTCAAAGAGTGACTCATTAAGCGTGAAAGACTTCCAGTTCAACCTATCAAACTATCAGTTGCTTGTATAAATAGCTATGAGGACACCAAGGTCCGGACTTCAGTAGTTTTGGAAGGTTTTGGATTTTTTTTTTTGGCACATATACTGTTTACAGTGTAAAAACGTTCAGGAAATAAGCTGCTGCTTGTATGTTTTGGTTATGTATTCACTAGAAAAGTTCATATGCATTCTTTCTTATTAATCACTGTATGCAACACGTTTTTTCCTGGAATATAATCTTTGATTTATTGAACAGTATCTCAATTCAATACATTATTCATAAAATTCAATAACTGGATGAAATAAACGATTAATTAAGGGTTAGATCTTTACTGTATTGTTCTTTAATATTTTTTTTAAAGATAGTTTTTTTTGAAAATAAAACAATTCACCTTGCATTGTTTGAGATTATTGCAAGGTGAAATAAAGAACATACGATGTAAGAACTAGTCTTCAATTCCAAGGTTGATAATAAGCTATGTTTCAATTAGTAGACAAAGTAAATGGTTTATTCTGTATAGATTCAGCATTTTTTGCATCAGAAATATAAAAGCAACCCTCAGAAAAAGCTTTAAGATATTGTGAACTTTCCTATTTTCTGAATTTCCTATTATTCAACTCTATCAAATCATATGGGGCGGCTGTGGCTCAGGTGGTAGAACGGGTTGGCAGTTCGATTCCCGGCCCACATGACTCCACATACCGGAGTGTCCTTGGGCAAGACACTGAACCCCAAGTTGCTCCCAATGGCATGCTAGCGCCTTGCATGGCAGCTCTGCTACCATTGGTGTGTGAGTGTGTGTGAATGGGTGAATGAGACACAGTGTAAAGTGCTTTGGATAAAAGCGCTATATAAGTGCACCATTTACCATTTAAATATCAGACTGGAGGGGCGCACGGTGGCTTAATGGTTAGCACGTTTGCCTCACACGTCCGGGGTTCGAGTCCCGCCGGGGCCATGTGTGTGCGGAGTTTGCATGTTCTCCCCGTGCTGTGGGCTTTCCTCCAGTTACTCCGGTTTCCTCCCCCAGTCCAAAGACATGCATGGTAGGCTGATTGGCGTGTCTGTAGTGTATGAATGGGTGTGTGAGTGTGTATGTGATTGTGCCCTGCGATGGACTGGCACCCGGGTGTACCGCGCCTTGTGCCCGATGCTTCCTGGGATAGGCTCCAGGTTCCCCTGAAAAGGAGTAAGCGGTAGAAGATGGATGGATGGATGGATGTGCAGAATGAAAGTGCATGGAAGAATGTAAGGATATCACAGTGGGGATTAAAAATCAGCAATGGATGTGCACATTCGATATCGGGATATATTAACCATGACATTTCTGCGATGTGGATCCTGGTTACAGCACTGCTTGTATCATGTTGAATTTATTTACTTATGAGGAAAACAAAAGAAGATGGAAATTGCTGCGTAGTAGTATGCAGGTATTTAACAGAATTCTGAGTTCATTCACAAACTGTGTATTAGCTTATTCGAGTAAGCCAGGAAACCAATGGGAGTAATGTTACTACTAGTACTTCCACTTGCTTGAAGCTTTTACAAGGTTTATAAAGCAGTTTTGTACACTTTATCAGTGAAATCAATTCCACATAACTGAAATGCATGGCTGAGAGCGTTTACACATGTGTCCATTTCAATCCTGAGGAAACTCTCTACATACAGTAAGTAGTGGGAATAATGCAAGTACTCCCAAAAAAAAAAACAACACTGGGAGGCGTGTTCTGTTCTTCTCGCTGTGTGGTGAGATCTACATGAGTTAGTCCTTCTGACCATGGCCTCTGCAACCTTGCGCAGCACACCGTGTATTGAACTCTTTCGCATTCGTCTTTGCAGATTTCAAACTATGAGGACGTTAACTCTTTAGGAGCACATCTCAGAGCTCAGGTTTTGCGTGCAGTATGCCATTTCCAGGGCTTACTTTTAATGAAGCGCTGTGTAGCATCAATACAGTGTGTCTCGATTTGTTTTGATTCGTCCAATAAGGAATGCACAGGTCACGCTCGGGTGCACTGATCCTCCGCTACTTTGTCCTGTTTTAACCTCGGGTGGCACAGGCTTCGTCACAGGCTGCCTCGGAGTGTCCACCAATCATCCTGGTACACTACAGGTCCCACTCCATCGCCATGAATAATACCGTGTGTTTAACTTGGAAAATAAAAGAGAAGCCGTGTAATCTAAATACATAAGGTAATATAAATACAAAGAAACCATATAATCTCCAGTGAGGCTGGCAAGAAACATGCGAGTGTGTGTTGTGTGTGTGCGTATGTGCATGACATTTTTGTTGAAGCTCCCTGGTTCGGCTCTAGCTCTCCGGGCTGGCACAGGCAGTGTTTAAAAAGCTCCCGGAAAGTTTATAGTGGGTGTACTTCTCCTCAGGTTTGTGTGACAACCTTTAACGCACCATACCCGTCACAAGCAAAACACAGGGGACCTCCCTGGAATCTTTCGCATGAATTTCCATTCATGCGTTTCCACATTTTGCTAAAGCTTCTTTTTAACCTTACAGGTATTCGTCAATTGGTTTGCAAATCGGTTTAATCTTACATGAGTATGTCTTGTACATTAATACATTAGAGAAAAAGAAATTCCATTTTCACCAGCTGTTAGGCGACAGCAGCTACTCTCTATTACAATTACTGGGAGCAGAATAATCGACAGGTAGTTAAATAGTAAATGTAAAAAATGAGAAATTTGTATAAGTGTCTTCTCTTCTCACAGGAAGTGCACAGTTTGCCTCTATCTCAGAGTCGGCCTGAGTTGGAGCAGGATTTGACAGAGCACACCTGCAGAGGCTTGGACAAATATAAACACCTGCCTAAAACATTTAGGCCATTCAAGATTTTTTTTTTTTTAACATGGAAGACCTGATTTTTTTTATTTTCTTTTAGTTTTTTTTTTAAAGTTTTGCTTGACTTAGAGATCCTTTAGAGATAGGACATGTTAGTGTTTTCTTCTTTCATTCATCTTGAGTAACTGCTGTATCCTGGTCCAGGTGGTGGTGAATCCAGAGTCTATCCCAGGAACACTGGGCATGAAGCAGGAATGCACTCTGTCTAATACACCAGTCCATCTCAGGGCACCATGCACACACATACAGTGGTGCTCGAAAGTTTGTCAACCCTTTAGACTTTACTAAATCTGCATGAATACGATCTAAAACATCATCATCCGATTTTCACACAAGTCCTAAATGTAAACAAAGAGAACCCAATTAAATCATCCAACCTCAGCCTGATGAGCATCAACAACTTTTTTTCTGAGGTCCTCGGAAATCTTCATTGCTCGTGGCATGATACATTTCCACAAGCATGTGTTGTGAAGATCAGACTCAGATAGATCCCTGTTCTTTAAATAAAACAGGGCACCCGCTCTCACCTGGTTGCCACCTGACTCTAATTTCACCTTCAATTTAAACTGCACCACACCATCATGTCACATGATCACCTGCACCTGAACTTCATTCATGTTAACGAGCACTTACAGGTATTTATAGCCACAGTTTGCGCTACGTTGGTAGGCTTAAGTTTTTCTTTCTTTGCCATTGTCAATGTTGCTGTGTTTAAGGTCGTTGCTTTATGTTTAGTGTTTGCTTTAGTGTTCTACTGCTGATTCATAGTTCACTTGTTTTGTATTTGGTTGTGCTATTAATTAAATTAAATCTGCACGTGCATCCATCTCAACCTTGAAATCGTGACCCAACGTAAGACAACCAATGTAGTGCAAACTGTGGCTATAAATAACTGTAAGTGCTCGTTAACATGAATGAAGTTCAGGTGCCGGTGATCATGTGACATGATGGTGTGGTGCAGTGGCTACTCTGAACTGTAGTCCAGAGTTCCTTCTCTGATGTTACCTGACAGGATGCCCCTATGTGTAAATGTACAATGGTGCTTGAAAGTTTGTGAATCCTTTAGCATTTTTGATATTTCTGTCTAATAAATATGGATTAAAACATCATCAGATACAAATCCTAAAAGGAGATAAAAAAAAAAACCCATTTAAACGAATGAGATGAGTTCCTTCTCTGATGTTATATGACACATCAACTGGGAGGTGGGAGGAAAGCAGAGAACCTGAAGGAAACCCATACAGAAACAGAGATTGCTGTATTACAGTTGATTGCGAACCAAAAACAAGGGCCAGTTATTTGCTGTTTACGTAACTGTATAAAATGGAGTTGGAAATGCATTAGTGCATAATGGCTTTAGTACTACACTCTAGTTTCATGGCCTTTATAAAGAAATAACTCTTCTTAAATGCTATCGTAGCTGAAAGGTTGTGGAGGAAGCCGATTTCCTTATGTTTACTTGATTGTATTAGCTTTGGCTTATTTGCAATAGGAGCTCAAGGAGGGAGTTACTCAGTAAATTTGGACAGCCTCATCATGACTGTTAGCCTGTTGAACTGACCTTTTCTTTAAGATAATAATTTATCCTCTTTGTAAGACAATTATAAATATTACACTACAAAGCGCTGTAAGTGTGTGACTCATGGACGTCCACTGTCTGTGAGTCACCAAGCCCTCAGACTCCATCTCTGACTGATGAAGTAATCTACCTTCACTTCTAATGTACTTGAATAAGCAGAGTGGAATGGCTTTAGGAAACAGCAGCAGTGTGATCGTAATGACAAGTGGCACCAAGAACATTCCCAGCTTATTCCTGTCTTTAAAGGCTCAATTCGTCTGTGTATCTGCCTCCAACCCTTCCAGCATGACCTCAGCTCTAAACCGATTACTACACTACAGTGTCGCTCTAGTAAAGTGACTGTAACAGGCCCTGAGCTTAAATAACCTAAGTACAAAAATCCTTCCTGTCAATCAGTTCATTCATTAGACAGATTTCTGGAGGGATTTGGACATGTAGAAAGAAAAGTTTGAAATAGTTTCTGCATGAAAAGAAACCACTGCCTGAGCATTTAATGTTCTTGAATAGTAATTTACCAACAGACAAAACAATCAGCGGGCACGTTTGCCTCGCATCTCTGGGGATGGGGTTTTGAATCCCGCCTCCGACTTGTGTGCATGGAGTTTGCACGTTCTCAAGGTTTCCTCCCCCAGTCCAAAGACATGCCCTGTACAGTAGGCTGATTGGCGTTTCTAAATTGACCATACTGTGTGGATGTGTGTTTGCGATTTTGCCCAGCGATGGGCTGGGTCCCCATCCAGGGTGTCCCACAGAGTTCCCTGGGATAGGCTTCCGGCTCCGCCACAACCCTGTATAGAATAAGCAGTATGGACAATGGATGGATGGACAAACCTATCAGCAAAGTTGCTGTAAAATCTAGAAAAATAAGCAGGAAAAAGAAAAAAAAATCTAACTGAATGTATTGGGAACCTATGTTTGACACACATTAAAACGGTTAATTAAAGCTTTCTATTAGAGAGTAGTACTTGGCTGCATTCTCTGTGTATGTGTGTGTATGAATGTGTGCGCACATGCCTGTGTGTGATTAAGTAGTATACACAAACACTTTCCATGAGCAAGGTAATTAGCCAGATGAAGCATGAGTGAGAAACAGCACGCTTCAGATGACCTTTCACAACCAGTGAAAATGGAAAAGCACAGGCAATGCAGTGATGCACAGCAGTGCATTCCAACAGACAAACATTTATATGACACAATACAGGAGTGCATTTCTGAAGACTTTAGCTAGGCCTCTGACGAGGACCATGACTGGAAACATCAGCGAAATTTCACTATCGGCTTCCTCGTGTAAATATCAATAGCTGGCGTGAACGATCGTGAACTGAAGAACAAAGACGCCGCTGACCTTTGAAGAGTCTTGAATTCTGTCGTCCTTGTCAGTTCTGGAGTCTGCTGCAACGTTTGTCTTGTACAGGCTTATCTCAGAATAGGATTCACTGGAAATTGTGTTTGCTTATAACACCCCACTCCAACACAAATACACACACACTCACACACACGACATATACTGTGCATGTGGCTGTCTGGGAAAACCCTTCGCATTGTCAAAATGTGACATTTTGTACCGTATATAGAGTTCGGAAAACTACTGACTTTTCTGAACTGAAATGTATTTCTCTTTTGCATGCATCTCAATCACAAGTGAAATTCCATCCATCCATTTTCCATACCACTTATCCTACACAAGGTTGTGTGGGAGCCTGGAGCCTATCCCAGGGAACTGGAGGTACAAGACAGGGACACCCTGGACGGTGTGCCAACCCATCGCAGGGCACAATCACACACACACTCTGTACACTCATTCACACACTACGGACAATTTGGAAATGCCGATCAACGCCTACAATGCATGGATTTGAACTAGGGGAGGAAGCCAGAATACTGGAGGAAACCCCCGAGGCACGGGGAGAACATGTTGCACCACTTATCGCTACATTTATACCATATATGGAAAAACATTGCTACCACTTTTTAAAGAATTATACGTTTACAATGGAAAATGAATTCTAAATTTGATTATCAGCATCATCCACATCAGTCTCAATCTCATCAAGTCAGTTAAAAGAAAAACACAAGCTCTTATATCGCTGCTTACATACGGTAAATGCTGATTAATTCAGTCCGGTTTTGTACTAAACTTGTTTTCATTTCATTTAATTCTTTTTATTAGGGTATTTAAACTTTTTTTCTTTTTTTTAAACTTTGTTGTAACTCTTCGATAATGTGATGGTGCAGAAGCATCACAGACAATGTCTACGTTTACATGGACAGCAGTAATCTAATTATCGACCTTATTCTGAATAAGACAATATTCTGATTAAGGTGTTTACATGATTTTAGAATACTCCTTTCATGTTAAGGTTTTACATGTTATAGAACATAGATCGATTAACAGCACATGTCATTACGTCCCTGCGCCACACCGTCCGACCTTCCTCCAGAATTTCACGTATCAACATACAGTTGGTCTTCGTTATGGTACCGTATACAGTTTTGGGTGTTTTTATTTTTAATTTTACGAAAGCTTCAAGTGCAGTTAATTATTTGTCATGCTATACGTGAAACTTAAAAGTTCATATTAAGGTCGGATTAAGGTCATCAATAATCGCTGTTTACATGCTAGTTTCTTAATCAGATTATCGGGTTAATATTGGATTATTGTTGTCCATGTAAACGTACTGAGTTTGACAGTCTGTATGGCACATGGCTATTCAACAACTAGAACAAATCGTGACATTCACTCTGTGAGGAAATCGCACTTAGCTAGCAAGGTTCTAAGGGCTTTACGGGAAGGACTAGTTTTATATGGGGAGGTAGGGTAATATATAGTAATAATTACCAGAGCTTCTCTGTGATTTTAATACCCTGTGCGACCTGGTTGTGTCGGTTATTTTTCCGGAATGCACGTTCCCGCGCCAGTGTAGATTACAGCGTCTTTTACCTACTATAAAACGACCTGTAAAAATAACCCCAGGTTAAACTAATCCCATGCAAATGCACTCTCTGTATTTTTTTAGGTTGTCGGTTCGTTCTCAATATTTACGTCCAATCTCAAAACGCCACTTTGACAGAGGGACAGTTATTTAGACAAACTTCCAGAAAAATCTCCTCCCCAACGGAATGATTATGTACCATTTGTTCAAACAGCATCTGAGAATGTCGTTTTCCCCAAAGTTTCAGCTCTCGTCCAGTTGTTTTGCTTCGTCAGTGCCGTGTTGTATTATCAAACGCTGAGGTGCAGCAACATGTTATGTATGACACACAGGGCTGCTGTGATGGGTCGTCAGCATCGCGGTAACTTCTGCAGAAATCTCTTATCCCGTGCAAATTGACGATAAATTGCATAGACGTCCCTAGTAAGAATTACTTCACAGCCATATGTCCTGAAAACTAATCCCGTCTGAATAGGGCTCTAGACAACTTTAGGCAGGCAGAATGCATTTATCTCTGCGTTTGTTAAAATGGCTCCATAGACAACATGATATTTTTAGGCAGACCTCAACGCAAGTTTAGATCAAACCATGGCTGTAATCTCAATAACCACAAAGAAATGAAATAATTTTTTTAGTTTTGAAAAAATAAGCACTTTACTAGACAAGGTCCTGACAAGGTAGGTTACCCCTATTTGTTCATGTTTTCCTGTAGAGTCAGGACAATTCGGTCCTGATAAGTCACAAAACACAAATGCACACACACACACACACACACACACACACATTTGTCTTACTTAACTTGTGAGGACTTCTTATTGACATAATTATTAATTATTTATTTCATTTAATATCATTATTTATTCATTATTTATTCATTATATTCATTATTCATTATTTATTCAATATAATTATTTATTCATTATGCGGAATAAAAAGCTGCACTTTTTGGCTGGCCACCAAAAGGTCCCCATAAGGTTAAAACTGTCAAAAATTCCTATCATAGTGGGGAAAGTTGGTCCCCACCAACTATTGTCTATTGTCTATCTTAATTTGGTTTTATTCTATTTTCTATTTTACTTTTCTTTACTCTGTTCAGCCCTTTGGTCAGCTTCACTGTGTTAAATGTGCTTTATAAATAAAATTTACTTACTTACTTACCATGGTATAAAAACATGTCCCACGGCACACACTTTCAACTCTGACACGCATATCTGCATTTGTTTAGAATATGTCAACATTGTACACATGAAATTACTCAACCAAATCACTCCGTTTGACTATTCGATTTTTCATAAAAGTCTACAAGGGAATCTTTCTGTTAGCTGTTAAATATTCTTCTTTCATTATATTCCTCATTTTCACTGATTGTTGGTGGAATGTTTTGCTTGTGTGCTGATAGACTTCGCTGAACTTTGAAGGGTCATGATAATTTGAGTATGTTGTTTCAAGTGTATCGTACTAACAGAACGGAGCAGAGTCCTTCTTTCCAAGGGATTTACAAATGTAAATTTAGAAAAGCCTAAATACCTCAGTACTAATATGGTCAGTTTGTGTTTGTCTAATTGGCAAAAGGCTGTGATTAGTAAACAGTAAAAAATGTGGCATTCCACTAAAGAACTGGCAACTCCGAGGTCACCGTCATCGTATTTTGTTGAACACTGTGTTAAAGTGCCTTTAGACCGAGATTATTCTGCAGTTTTGAGAGCAAGCAGGCTAGTTCCACACTAACACTCGTGAAAGTGCGCTTCCTTATAAGCATAAAGCCTTATAGATTTCCGTCTTCCTCTACACTTATCATTTCAGCTGAGTCAAACAAACAGAGAACACAGAGTCCATGAGTGACCCAGGAACACAACTTAGATTGTATTTTGTGGATGTGTGGAGTTACAGATCCACAGGCGCAATAAAGAATGGCTGTCGCACACATTTAACCTTCTCTGTGTGGAAATAGAAGAACATTCTGACGTGTGTAGAGTCATCTTATCTGTCCTGGTCTTCTTGCGTGATTTGTGCTCAACCTCCAACACAAGCAAAGCTCTCGCCAGTGGAATTCGGTCAGACTTGGAGCCACTGGGGATTTAGCACCCTAGAACCCTTCACAGCTTGGAGAAGCTGGAGTTCTGCATGTCAGATTGAGGACAAAGTGCTCTGAAAAACAACAAACACAGCGGGGCTTTTGGCAAACATAGCGCTCTGACTAGCATGCGCCTGGTTTAGTGTGGTAAAGCTAAGAACTTTAGCTGTGGTTAAATTATTTGCCATATAGTGCACTCTCTGTGGTGCAGACATTTTGTAATGTTGTCAGTGGACCATCATATGCCCTGGACAGGTCACTGCTGTAGCAAATCCAGTGTAAAAGTACAAAAGTACTATAATGCATAGGGATTTCCTTCATCTTATAATTTATTTGATGATATTGGCAGGGTTGCCAGGTGTGTGGTTTATCTGCTTCTATGGGTTAATATTGTCTGTCTGTGGGTTTGGGGTTTGATGCTTTTTTTTTGGGGGGGGGTGGTGGTAGATCACTATATATTAAAACATATACCATTTTAACCAAAATCATTTTATCATGCCCAGATGTTATATGAAACTGAACCCAAAATCATCATAACACACACATTGCAATAGAAATTCCCTTCATATATACCCCTAAACTTGTCAATGAATTGGTCTGACAGAACAATTCAGGACATATTTATGGAAACTGTAATATATAATGTAACTATTAAAAGCTGTGTATAGTCACACCTGAATAAATGAGAAACATAATGAGTGCAGATGCTTCCAGAAAGGTGTACGGTCTTGATACAATCAACATTTTACCATGCTCTGTGGCATGTAGTAAAATACTGAGCAGGCCCAGCTGACCTCAATTTTGGATCAAGATGGCACGAGTAAAAGATTTAAGAGATTTGAAAGAGGGTTCATTATTGGGACACAATCTATGATCATAAAAAAAAAAAAAATGTTTTACCTGGTGAGTATTTAAATAGGGAATGCTAAAATGGGGTTTAAATAGGAAGCGTGACTGTTGTTCAGGAGACAGTGCCAATGTAGGGCATAATCAGACAGTCAGCAAGAACACCACTAGTTCTAGCAGTGTATAAAAGCGTATAAAACTAACAATTGAAAAGAAATAAAAAGTCATAAATTGCCTTTGGGTTTAAATCACCTTAAATTGTCTTAGGTACAGGTTTAAGGATTTGGGATCTTGAAGATGTTTTGGCTCCCTCGGGGTGTCCCAAATGTCTCTATCCACAGGGGATTATGTCTGCCAGCACCGTGTCGGTTGTGCCTTCATCAGTGGATATTGGTGGACGTCCACTTCTTGATCAGTCCACAACACTTCCAGTCTTTTTGAATTGGTTAATAAGTTTGGCGACAGTGTCATGTGTGCGTGTGATGTGCTCGCCACGTTTCCTGTTAAAGTCCATCACAACCTTGCGACAGCTTCCCGATCCAGCAATGAGAATGATTTCAGTACGTTCTTCTTTTGTCAAAGGCATTCTTACAGGCTATCTGAAAAAAAAATCTATAATATACTGTACACTAAATATGAAAGACACGTTACTAAAAAAGTGTTAATTTCCCATGTGTATGGAGTCTTTTGGGACACCATGTAATTTAGAAGATGCCAAGACTGTGCAAAGTTTCATCAGTTAAGAATTTGTTAAGAATTTAAAATATTAACTCATTTTGGTTGTTTAACACTTTTCTTAGTGCACCCTCAAATAAGTTTTTTTCCAAATTCAGGCAGAATTCTTATTTACTGCTGTCGTATACAGTATAGTGTTTAGGATAGGTCATAGAGTGGATAATAAATGAATGAGCGAGGGTATAATTTCAGACAGATCTCTTTACACTAGAATTTGGCTTTTTTTTTTTTTCAGGTACTTTCTCTATAGCTGGTGACTTTGTCACATAAACTATCCTAGTGCACATTCCAGCACTTGATAAAAAGGCTTTTAACTGCTTTATACAATGTCCTGCAATACTGTGCCAGGTTTGCAGTGGTAGCTAGGAGAATTCCCAGTCACATTACATATACTGTACTGTAGGTATTAGACATACTGCCTGAGGTGTATTATTATGATAAGCAGGTGTTTGTGTGTGCGGCCAGAGCCAGTGATCCAAATGACATCACATCACAGAACAGAAACACGAGACAGCTGTACATAGTGTTGCCACACACAAAACAAATATACCCATGACAAATCACAGTGGTTTTAGTAAACAGCAACATTTCTGGCAATCCAGAAATAATAAATATGTAAGAGCAATTTCACCAGTTTCAAATTTTCCACCCATGGCTCACAGAGTTTCATATCTGGCCACAAGTTTCAGGATCCTGAACACTGCAATCTGATTAGCTCTCTGCATTTCAGTGTATATGTACTGTACTTCCATGTAAACATCTGAACACACTATTCCTAAGAGAGTTTTTGTTTTGTTTTGTTAAATGAAGCAACTAACATCAAGTAAATCAGCCAATCTTGCAAATAGTAGAAGTGTTATTATTATTATTACTATTATTTTTCAAAATCAGTCATGCATCTTGTAACTGTGAAAGTAGGCGGTTCTTATCTACATTTAGTGCCGAAAAACACCAGACACTCTGGTTTCTGTGACTATTATTCTCTAATGTGATTTCAAAGCTGAGCTATTCTGTAGTTTGATGGTAAGCAGGCTGTTTTAGCACCACTTGTAAAACAACACTTCCTTATAAGCACAAGGCCTTATAGATTTCTGTATTCGTCTTATCTTTGGGAGAAATTGTGATCTCATTAGTGACTCCTCTTCTGAAGAACTCCAGGGACAACATAACATGTAAAAACAGGAGCTGAGCCAATACGATGCACTGCTGTGTTACAAGAAATTTATGGTGGCTTGTAAGTGCACACTAACAAACCAAAAACACAACAGCAAATCTCAAAATGGAAATTCAAAATGGTCATTATTGACCATCACATGCTTGTTGATGATTGGCTACAGTGGGCATCAATCTCAGGAAATATGAGTTTATAGGAATCTACAAATAAGTTTTTATTTGTGCTTATATTTATCCATGGCATTCATATGATGTTATTTTATATATGCTGTCAACTTTGCAAGGCATTAATATGAGTTTTGCGAATGGTGAAAGCTCATAACGAACATATACACTGATCAGCCATAACATTAAAACCACTTGCCTAATATTGTTTAGGTCCCCTTGTGCCACCAGAATAACTCTGACTTGTTGAGGCATAGTCCTCTGAAGGTGTGCTGTGGTATCTGGCACCAAGATGTTAGCAGCAGATCCTTTAAGTCCTGTAAACTGCAAGGTGGGGCCTCAATGGATTGGACTTGTTTGTCCAGTACATCCCACAGATGCTCGATCAGATTGAGATCTGGGGAATTTGGAGGCCAAGTCAACACCTTGAACTCTTTGTTGTGTTCCTCAAACCGTTCCTGAACAATTTTTGCAGTGTGGCAGGGCGCATTATCCTGCTGAAAGAGGCCATGAAGCGTACTTGGTCTGCAACATTGTTTAGGTAGGGGGTACATGTCCAGGTAACATCCACATGTCTGGCAGCGCAGTGGTGGCTTGGCGGTTAAGGCGGGTTACTGATCGGAAGGTTGGGGGTTCAAGCCCCAGTGCTGCCAAGCTGCCCCTGTTGGGCCCTTGAGCAAGGCCCTTAACACTCTCTGCTCCAGGGGCACTGCATCATGGCTGACCCTGCGCTCTGACCCCAGCTTCCTGACATGCTGGGGTATGCGAAGTAAAGAATTTCACTGTGCTGTAATGTATATGTGATCAATAAAGACTCATACATGAATTGCCCAGAGCATCACACTTCCTCCACCAGCTTGCCTTCTTCCCATAGTGCATCCTGGTGCCATTAAGGGATGTACATGCACAAGATCCTGGCTGACCTACATAGCCCCATACGCAGCAAGCTGTGATGCACTGTGTTCTGACACTTTTTTATAATAGCCAGCATTCACCAGTTCACCAGTTGTTCTTCCTTGGACCACTTTTGGTAGGTACTAACTGCAGAAAACATGGTGCAAAAGTCCAATTCCTTTTCCTTGTGACATACATACAATCATACACTGCAGCCAAACAGCGACAAGTACAGTACTTGGCTATTTAATATTCAATATGTTGCACAATTTCTAGGTCACTATTTAAATTTAAGCAAATTTGTCATATTCACTATGTTAACTATTTTGACAAAAAGTCAGATTTTCCATGAGTCTTATCCCTTCTATTGAAGCACATGTTGAAGTGAGCAATTGAAGAAGAAAGCCAGACAGAAGCATTTCCACTGGTTGACTAAGGATAAGTTTAGACGACAACGATGTACTAAAAACGAAAAAGTTTTTCCTTTGCGTTTTTGAAAAGTTTCTCGTATAGACGACAAAGTTGTCAAAACAATCCCCGTTCACACGGATCCGCGAAAAAAAACTAAAAACGCTGTATTATGCATGTCAGGCCAGTAGTTGGCGATGTCACTTTGTACTGCGCACATAAGCATTCATGTCAACGTGTCCACCCTATTGATCTGGGCCCTGTAAATAAATACAAGTTAACGGGGGAGCTGCGTTTTTTCTGGATAAAACGCACAATGACGTTTACATTTCTCAAACAATTTCATTGGTTTATAATCTACGTAGAGTATAAAAATGTTCTGTCTTCAGTTATTTAGAATCTCAATAGTTAGACTTTGAAAATTATTCACTGTCTTAAGGAATTGTGAAAACTCACGCTTGTCAAGCATAGATTTGGCTTATTTTTCTTGGTCATAGAGCGGTGCAGGGACAACATCATTTTGTACCAGCACCCGGAAGACACTGGTTCCCTTCACAAAAACCTAATAGGATTTCCCCATAGGCTTTTGGATTATTGCAACAACAAAAAAAAGCTCTGTTATCAACAAAAGTTTATAATACTAACACGTTTTGTCCATCAAGATAATTTTCACAAATGAACACAACTTTTATGATAAATACAATCGGCAACAATAAACAGCTAACTGTGTGCTATAAACGAACTACACCACGGTCGCTCGACTTCAACGTCACCATCACCAAGCTTCTGACAACTTCTCCAAACTTGATTTAAAAACATTTTCCATAATATGCATTTACTCTGCCGGGTATAAAAGGTAACGTTGGCATAAACAGTAAACAGGAAATGTATTTTCGTTGACTCTGAGTATTCTGCTAAAGCTAGCGGCGTCGCATTACATTTAATGTCCCCGACAAGGTCTGTAGTCCCATTCAGTCGCAACTTGTTAGCAACTGCCTTTTTCAATAAACGTAAAAGCTTTAAATAATCATGAGTGGGGTTTTACTGGTGTATTTTATGTTGTAGAATAAAACGTGAAAATATTTTGAGCTTTTGTTCATCACACCTTATTTCTGGCTTTTAACCAAAATCCCATTCAAAAAACCCATTGACTTCGGGACGATGGAACCGGAAGGGCTAAAATGCTAACTCGTTTCTGGGTTTTGGAATACAAAATGACATCATTCTATGAATGCCGAGACGTCCCTAATGTAATATAATTTAACGTACATGAAATGTGCATAAAGTTTTTTTTCCCACAGCGGAAATGGATTTTTCTGACTTCAACCACATCTTTTAGCTTTTCTTGTGCTCTAGATCAGAATTCTGTTAACAAAGCTCGTTCATTTTTAAATACTGAAAAAATTTAAATACTGCATCTTTAAGTACTAATAATTGACCATCATGGAACAAAATCGGCAAATACAAATCGAATAGTGAGACACTAGCAGTCAGTCTGCTTTCTGTATTTTATTAGCAATAAACAAAATGATACAGTTATACTCCGAAACAGATCATTACAAAGATGATTATAAGATTTTGAAAACCCTTCGTCAGTGTAGATGTGGGTTAATAATTTGGCGTATGTATCAAATGCATCTCCGCTGGTCGTAGTAGTGATGCAGTACATCTACACTTTGCTGGAAAAGCATAAATAAGCTCAAAATCCTGAGCAGCATAAACACAGTCCTGTAATCCACCATTATAGTTTTGAATGTCTCACGCTCATGCCAATTGACTGTACACGTAACACACGTGCGCATGACGTCATCGTTTTCACACATTCTCGTTTTTGTACGTTTACATGGAGACGATGTTAGTGTTTTCAGGCCCCAAAAAACACTGTCATGTAAACGGCCCTGAAGACTTTTTGGACCCTGCTGTATGCGATGTTTAATAAGGACCTACTCTTTCCATTCACACTTAATACAGTTGTGTTTCCTTTGGTTTTGTTGTTGCGTCTTCTGATTTGCTGCTGTGGTTCTAAATTTGTTATGTTTTTCATTTTGTTGTTGCTTTTGTTTTCCATTTGTTAATCTGTTTTGCACTTACGGGCCACCACAAAAAACGGAAATCAGTAGGAACAAGTATCATGTGTGACATGGTGCTGTGTTGCATGAGAAGCAGTTCTTGGGTTCTTGTTCACTTGTTGTATTTTTCGGTAATAGAAAAAAAAGTGTTCTGATAACCTGTGGTCTGGAATGAAGGCCAGAATTAATGCTGTACACCCTTTACCACTTTCAACACAAAGATCTGTATAACACAAAACCTAATACAATACTCCACAATATCTGTTCAAACCCACTACAAAAGGAGCCAATGCTTTTGTGTGGCCTAGTGGAGGTTTACACAGGGCACATTATTTAAACAAATGTAAGACCCAGAAGGATCATTATTTTGAGTTGGATCACTCTTGGCAAACTTGTAAAATAAGATGTGGTGGATTTTACAGGCTTTCTTTAGCACAAGCTAAAAGGCCAGCTCGAGACCACTCCACGCACTGATTTATTTCATTATTCCACATTCAACAAACAGAATAGGTGACAGCTGACCTATGATGTCCTCCTGAAGCCCCCTATCAAAGCCTGTTTCCATTAAAACTTTCATTTATATACACCGTTTTATGTTACGACTTTCACAGCTTAACTTCGCTGTGTAACCTAGACGTTAAAATCATTTTTTCCCCTACCTCATGATGTATGGTGAAAAAAACAAACAAACAAAAATGTAGAAAAGAGAAGAGTTGGTTCATAAATATTATTTTGTCATGTTTTCCATTCGATTTTGTGTAAATCGTGTGAGTTCGTGTGATTTGCTGGAACCTGTATAAAGCATTCTTTAGATGTAAGCCATATTTGCTTCTTCGAAGTCCCTATTCTTTTGGTTTCACTCCTAATTTATGTCGTTTCTCATGCTAGGAGAAAGACGGCATGGCTTAACAAATGCCTTTATATTACAGGATTATTTGTTCTGTGGTCTAATGAATCCCCTAAGGCCTTGTATTATCTGCTGAAAGTCTGTAGGCTGAGGGATATGGGACACTGACTGCAGAACATAGCAATTTTTCCTGGGTAAATTCTTTGTCATTCATTTTCTTAGATTCGGCAGAACTAAACTAACACAATTACTATATTTTTGGCACGAGAGAAACGCGAGTCCAAAATAAAGATTGATCACAGCGTTGGCTCTGTTGCAGATGTGATAATGTGGTACATCTGTATTTGATAATGAAAGTGATCTGGAATATTCCAGAAGCTTTTGAACAAAGACATCATTACTAAACCTAAACAATAACTTTAAAAACTACTTTTACGAATTACATCTTCGAAATTACTCTGATAAGACAATTATGATAAGATCGATTCTAGTAATGTGATTTCAAAGAAAAATGCAGACTGTAAAATTACGCTTTCGAGTTTCACTGCAAGTCAAGAAAATATCAATGTTTCTATTGGATTGTGCAACATTTCAACTAATAGTGCTATTTTAGGCAGTCCTAACAACATAATTATTCACTATACAGGACACAACATCTATTAAACATATTTATACCTTGTCCCTGTTCTCTTGCATCAGCTAACACTGTAACATCCCACTAACTTGTAGAGAATGTTTCTGGATTGCACCACTGCCAAAAATAAGGACTGTACACCTGTACTCCCTTTGAAAATCCCACAAATCCCAGGTAAGAGAGCAGGAGTGGTGAGGTCATGCATTATGATGTCGGAGTTTAAAAACAAAGCATGACTCATCCCGTTTCTCTGATGGCTCAAGCGTGTCCACAGCAGAGACCTCCGAGGCTTTATGTGTATCTGAGTGTGACACATGTCTTGCTCACAGGTTAGAGGCAAATTTTTATTCTGTCACTCATTGTGGAATTACTAAACATTAGGACAGGGACATCTCTCTGCTTGGACCAGGTGACATATGGAACCTGAATAACTCTGGCACTGATTCCATAAGTCAGGAGAACTTTATTTCCTGAATTCAGCAGCAGAGTTGTTGGCAGACATTTATTTCATAACTTTGTGGTTAGCACTAAATCCTTATTGGATTCCTTTCTCTCGCTGAAAGATCTTATCCAATTCAGGGATGCTGTGAATCTGAAGCTTATCCCTGAACACTGGGTACAAGGAAAGAGTACATTCTTGGCATCACATGCACACTATCACACCTAGAATTAAATTAGCGTAGCCAGTCCACCAACAAGGCATGATATTGTAAGTGCTACAGCTCCAATTATTACTATTTATCCATCCATTTTTCCATACCTTTTATCCTACACAAGGTCATGAGGGAGCCTGGAGCCTATCCCAGGCAACTAGGGGCAACAGGACAGGGTTCCAATATATCGCAGGGTACAATCACACACACATTTCACACACTATGGACAATTTGGAAATGCCAATCAGCCTACAATACATGTCTTTGGACTGGGGGAGGAGGCCCGAGTCCCCGGAGGAAAACCCAGAAGCATGGGGAGAACATGCAAACTCCATGCGAACCCCCCCCCCCCCTTCCCCCATAAATGCTCAGTGTTACTGAGATAGGTGTATAAAGAGGATGACAGGTTGGAAAACAACCTCATCATGCCCAAGGTTTATTTAATGTTTGTCACAGCTCTCTGTGCAAAGCATGACATTTGTGTACTGATGACTCCACTGATGGCTGCTGCCTCATAATCTCTGGCCTCCTCCACCAAAAGCTGTGGCTTCGCTGAGGCCTCGACTAATAGCTTTCTTTTCAAATGACTGCTTTGGTACACGACTTCAGAGGGGAGGCCCAAGCATGAAATTCAATTATGCAGCGCACGCTGGGCCAGATGCTGCCTGTGTTAATCCTCACCATGCCTGCAGGATTTCCAACACACACCTCAACATTCCCCCAACTACCACCCAACTACCCCCTCCCTCAAAACCTCCCCAACCGGAGGCCCAGGGCAAGAGATGGGCAAATTGTTTTCCCCTGAGGAAATGGAAGAGATTGACTATTTGTGGCAGAAAAGCAGGGCACACTACCTTAATAAAAGCATAACAATGACTTCACGATGGACCTCCTGGGGGTTATTGCTAAGAGCAAAATATGATATGATACATTGATATGATGGTGCATTTTAAAAAACAATATTCTCAAAGCAAAGAAAGTCCATTGGGGGATCTGTTCAGGACTGGGTGGTTAATGATGCAATGAAGATGTGCAAGGGGGGGAGGGGCGGTAATGAAATGAAAAACAAGAGCTTAAATGTCAAAATTAGGTTACACTATTAACAGATTAAGAAATATGATAATAAAATCATAAGTATTAAATCAGACCCATGTTAATTACATCAGACTTCATTGCTTTAAAAAAAAAAAAAAAAAAAAAAAAAACTGGTTTGTTTTTCAAGTGTGAATATGAATTTTTCTATTGGGGATTTTCCTTTTCTTTCGTGACTTCTGCCCCATTTTTAACCAGTGAGTGGGTCTAAGAAGGAGGTATACTCTTTATGTTTCTTGGTCAATAAGAGTTTGGATTGACCTCAAAACTCAGCCATGCCCACTCAATAAACTGCACTCAACATGACAGACAGAAAGCTTCACCAAGTGAAATACCTGTTACTACAGAAACAATAATGTAGTACAACAAGTCCGTCAATATAAACCTGTGATTTGTCTTGCAGCCAGGATTACCTCCAAAGCTGCTTTTATAGATAACTAATCAACACCTTCTGACCAATCAAATTTGAGAATTCAACAGTGAAAAGTTTTAAATGTGCATTAGGAATAATCGCAGCTCTAGCATTTACAAGAACTTTTGCAAATGGGTTGTGTGCCTCTTCACCCTACCTACGTTTCTACAACCAATCAAATCTAATACAACATACATAAAAAAAAATACATAAAACATAAAAAATACAGTCTTAAACTGTTAAATTCAAGGCACAACAACATCTCATATATTCTGTATCCATAGCGTACTTAGTTAGCAATATGAACTTTGTTAGCTTTAACTTACCTAACTAGCTATCTTATAAGAACCATTAGCTTGCTTATTTAGCTCAACAGCTTTTGAGCACACTTGGTTAGCAACAACGATTTTGTTAATTTCATAAATAACAATATAATTAGCCAGCTTATAAACACTGCTAGCTGCAATTATCTAGCATGGCCAGTCATCTAAAATCAGAGTTTTATCTCATTAGCTACCTAAATGTTTAAAAACCTTTATCAGCTGATTTTGATCCAATGATCCAAACAGTTTACCATTTCGTTTTTAACAGCTTAGATTAGCTGTCTGTGGCCGATAGTTTTTTTTTCTCCTCCATTTTGTACAAAACAGTTTTATTTAGGTTTATTTCTTCTAGTTTTGTAAAATGTTTTTTCCACAGAAGATTGTGTTGACAGTGACAAAAAAGGCTTTTGTCAACATTGGGAACTAACTGCATTCCACCATGTTTGTTTTTCTAAAGCACTAAATATGTGCACCCTAAAAGGGCCGTGGGTGAGCATGACTTACAAGGATGGAAATGTAACACCAACCAAGAAATCCACTGACCTCACTCTTTCCAGTTTTTTTTTTTCCTCCAGGTATATGAAACACCTGCTTCGACAGTCAACACATTAAATACGTACTTTTTAGTGTGTTCCCTATATTCTTTCGTATTGTTTTTAACAGTAATTCAATATAAAAACTGTAATTGTAGCTTTAAAAGCAACAGATAATGGAATCCAGATGGCATCATTTTCAGCACACATATGCTAGCTAGCGAAAAATGCACAATGGGTTACAATTATCATCGATGATAACCCTTTTGTAGGTTGAGAAAATAGATTAAAACTAAATGTGTCCACAGATAGGCTAGGTGTTAACCTAGCTGGATAGCTGACTAGTCTTTTGATGGTGATGTCTCTTTGGACATGAATTTATGTACGCACAAACAAGCTAGTAGCTAATCATATTTCTGTTAACATTGCTAGCTACAAAAGCATTAGCACTGTGTTACCTTTGACAAAATTAAGGCACAACCTGGACATGAAAACATAGGTAGAATTATGTTTTACATTATTTAAAGTTAATCACTTAAGTGTTAACTTAAAATTGATGGTTCAGTTAATGTTAGTTAGCTCTCTAGCCAAATCAGCTAGCTAAAGTGTTGTTAAGGTTAGCATTAACATCTAACATTAGACTGACATTTATGTTAAGGTTGTTGAAACTTGAAAATAAATTGTGTGACATTTCAAAGAAGCTATGCTATAATAATACAATTGTTAAGCTGGACCTGGACATCAAGTTAGATCATTTGGCCATGGTGGTTGAAATTCATTGAGTGAGTAGAACTCTTTTTACTCTAAATTCCTGTTGACCAGCTATTTTTAAAGCCTACCGTTTTCTAAGACCCACACACCCATTAAAAAATGCCAGAATTCAAAAGCTAAGGAAAAATTCTAGGAGAGAAAAGTGACATTGGGAACAAAAAACAAAACAAAAACAACATAATTTTGGCTATATACTAATCTGCAATGCATTCATGTTTCTTGTAATTTAATCTTATGTATTCTGATTGAAATTTTAAATACATTGGTTCTTACATTTGTTAACCATAAGAGCCTTCTCTTCTCTGTAGAAATATTAATCCATTTCATGTGAAATCCCAGCCCATCAGTGCACAGGAACCTTTTATATGGTTGAACACTGGCTACATTCCCTTTGTGCTAGTAATTGGCCCACAGCGATTGCTGTTTTAGACAAACAGAGTGAAAACAGCATCCAGGTCAGTCTCTGCTGTCAGAGTATGGCCATTTCTACTGCGCCCCAGGGGTCAGCACGGACACAGGGCTGCGTGGACCGCCAAGAAATGCAGGGGAGGCTTCCTTCCCCTGATCCTGAGTGGGAACACGCTCTCCTGCTTTCTTCCACAAGGCTCATAGACAAACGAGGCAACGTTTTGTACCCACATGCTTGCTAAGTATCTGGGGCCAAGCAGAATTTTGTGGTCAGATCCGGGGAGTCTGGCTTGTTGTCGAGCGCTGTGATTGTTATGACTTGATGAGCCATTGGTGGAGATTTATGTCCCCATCTCCGTCAGTAACAACATGTTTTGGAGTTGCTTGTAGCTGTTCCCAGCTTTTCTGGGTGCAGAAAGAACTGCTGGAACTATATTTATGGCTATAGACTATCAGCCATCTGGGGTGAAATCTATGTTTGAATAAGGCAAATAATCCTTACAAAACATAATTTTTCAGTACGCCATACAGATGCATCCATCACTGGAGACATATTCGGGGACAGTGGACACACTTCTGGAATATTGAAATACTTCAGGAGGTATTAATGGCTTCCAAGAGGACTTTTTGAACGTATGAGAACTGTTCTCAATGGGGAGGAGAATAACTAGACAAGTGGTTGACAAATCACTACTTATATATCAGTTTGAAATAAATCTGATAAACTCCAGTGATGTTCATTTATAGTTCCATCACACTGTGTGACTATTCTTATTTTTGAATCGACGCTTGGCTGAAAAAAAGCCAATGGAAGCAGGCCATGATAGCCTTTTGGGGATTAAAGCAAGGGGAAACCCCTTTAGGTTGCAAATAGCATTGGGTGGTAAAGGGCGGTAGACAGCAAAAAACCTCCCCAGTGTCTGTGAGTAAAATGGCAGCTGGGAAACAAGCCGGGTCACTGTTCACTGGTGCTCCTATGGGAGTTTAAACCCAGATGGGCCTCTTCAGAACATAGAGTATCAGAATGCCACGGCTGGTGCATCAGATCGACCCTGAGAGACTGCATGAGACAGTACTGGCCAGCAGAATTAGACTACTTTATCATTTCATCAGATGTAGGCAGTGTTAGAGGAACACAGAATTATAGGGAAAGAAGTCTCACAGTCTCGCGGGAAAGAAAAATCCAGTTTCACACATCCACATTCTCAGGGAAATGGCAAACCAAGTTTCCAGTTTAGTGTTCATGTGTGATCTTTGGAAATTTTGTGTGGGTTTGTGATTCAAATTGGGCTAGTACCTTCTAGATGGACATATTTTATACTTTACATTTTTGTGAGAACATCAGTGATACAGTGCAGAAATCCATATTAATTGTTTTGGTGCTCATATCTCCCTCAACAGCCCGAAGAAGGCGTTTTACAGCTGACCTCTAAATAGTTTATTGGGGAATAACCTAAAGTAACCTTTCTATCTATTATCTATGGGTAAATGGTAACTTTATAAGCATATACTATATACAGTCCTTACCTGAGCTGTAAGTCAGCATAGATAAGTATTAATTTGAAAACAAAACCCACTCATTTTGAAAGTGAGGCAACGGAGCCCAACGTTAAGCTCACGTCATGATAGTTCGTGTGGGAAAAACAAAAAGGGGCAGGGATTGTCACATGGGTCGCCCAGCTCCCAGAGGCTCTATCCACTCATTCAGTCACCCAATCCATCTCTCCCTCTCTCTGTTTCTCTCGGTCTGGGGTGTCATAACAGCATATGCAATACTACATACAGTACATGGAGGTTAAATGCCCACGATCACACAGAAGCATTTCTTTATTCAACAGTTACGTATTGCAGATGTGGGTAAATACTTTATTTCCAGTGAGTGAGATTTCGCTTAACATGGCCAGCTTTGGCAAGCACTCTCAGATGTGTTACTGAACTGAACATGGGTGCAATGACGTCATTTATTTTCAAGAGGCTTTACAAGGTTCTTAATCATTTCGGGTACAAACCATAGACAAAACATAGACATCCTACTGATTATACTGGTATAACTCTGTTTAACTTTTCAGCACAAGCATGCCTGTACAAGAAGTGATTTTCTTCAACTGAAAAATACAAGTCTGTACAAGTACTATTTAATCAGGTCTCAATTACCAGTGAATAAATATCAAACTAAAAATATTTTTAGCACCGCTTAACCACAATGTCCCTTTGTAGGGAATCTATTTTGATGTTTACTTAATACGATATTCTTAGTTCATTGTGCCTTTGCACCTGTTAATAAACAACTGGCAGTATTTTCAGTGTCAGAGGAACAAGTCCAGAAATAGCTTTCCCATGAGTTTAGTGTTTAAAATAAATGACTGGCAGGACACGCCCAGACTGCTGGAATGGCTCCGTCATGGGAACCTTTTCAAACTGTCAGTACGGCTTGAACTTTAGAACGAAATCGGGCACGTGTAAATATCTATTTTGTCTGTGCTTGTAATAGCAACAGGTCTCTTGTGGGAATAAAATGTTTTATGGCAGAAAATGAAATATGCTTTAGGTATTCAAACTTCAATGGTTCAAAACATGAGTAGTACAGAAAGCAGATAACTATTTCTTCCATAAATACATTCATATATGGAACAAAGTATAGATATTCGACAGAAAACATGATCCTGATAAGCACACTACACCAAATACTCCAACAGTGAAAAATTAAGAAAAATATGCATTTGGCCCGTTTCAGAGGACATATATACCTTAATATCACGGTCATAAGGAATCAGACAATCAGGAACAAATTTGATAAACATTAGGCATCCGTTCACCTTCATGTGCAATTGGAAGTGAAGCTGTCCAGCGGGAATGGGGCTGTATCAGTTGGCCACAAGCGCCTTTTTCCACTGCAGGGTTAGTTATTCATAATCGCCCAATAATTCATTGTTGTGCCTTGCATGTGGAGTCTACATTTGTGGGGTTAAGACGTGAACGGTCTAGGCATCTGGAGTAATAATAAGTTTCCATGCTCCCTCAGAAAGGGAGTGTATTTACTTTGAGGTTGCTTGAGATATGTGGAGAGACAAGAGTCCCAGGTTGTCACTGCTTGCAAGGCAACTTGGGTGGGCAGGTCTTGCCCATATCCATAGAGGCTTACTAGGAACAGGTCTGATAAGATTGAAACATTTTGACAGAATTTATGCCAAATCTTCTCTTTAATGGTCAGGCATGCTTTTAACCCGGCTGGGTCATGTGTTTATGTATTTTTTATGCAAGGTCAGAATTGAAACATGGAGATAATGCATGATATGATAAAAAACATTAATACAAATACCAAAGGAAAAGCTTTATTGTACAAACAGTTTCAAAGAGTACTCTAAAGAAGGGGTATGATGTGCATTGCAGACGACCTGAACTAAAGCAGCACTTGGTGGAAGGCATTGAAATATTAGATTTTTCATCCTCTGTCTTTTGTTCTCATCTACTTTAAGCTTTTTGCAGGTAGCAGGATTTGTATTTTTATCTTTTGCTTGCTCATCCAACTTTTGTTAATGCTACAATGGTGTACAGGGTGTTTCTCCTTCCTTCTTGTCAGGCTCTTTCCCATGGATCTGAGCTACAGTTCTAACCTTGTGTACCACCTGAAGCACATTACTCTTCTCCGGCATTTACCACCGAACACCTGTACTTTGCTTTTGAAGGTGTTCCATGATACAGCTATCAGGCCGAGCACTGAGACAGGCCTCTATGCTTTAAAAACGTTCTCACTTGCTTCATCTCCATTGCCTCTATATCTTTGACCCGTCATTATGTTACTGTACCACAGGACTGCTCTGATTTGATATCTCTGACTTTACAAGACAGGCAGAGAAACTGCGTGGAATCTACAGTTTCAGCCATTAATCTTCCAAAAAGCGAGATGTGCATCAAAGCACCACAAAAGCTACAAATCACGCTCCTGTTAAATCCAGTGCAGACATTACCTGACACGTCCAAAGACACTCTCCGTCTTCAGTTAAGCAGAGAGGAATGTTCCACCAGCTTACTCTGTTTCTCTTACTATAAACCACTGCAGAGGAATGGTTTTCTTCTCTGGACAACAAAGCTGAATATTGTACACTGTGTATGTGTGTTTAGATTACTGTCAGGCTCTTTATGATTACTGGAAAAGTTTGAGGAATCTAAACTTGTTTTCTCTCTCTCGCTCTCTCTCTCTCTCTCTCTCTCTCTCTCTCTCTCTGATGCTATCTCATCTTTGTACACTTCCAATAAATAATAAGCGAGAACTGTGTAACCTATTTAATGTAGATTCATTCATTCTATAATATACTGTACCATATTAATTGTGTACATTATTAAAAGTGGTGCATAAAGAGTTGTCACTGAAGCTGCACTTTTAGATCCGTACTAAATAATCAGAAAATATTGAAAAAAATCAAACCCAGAAAAGAAATTAGGAAAAGGTTTAGGAATGATATTTAACCTAGTGGTGAATAAACTGTGGTATCGGCCCTCCTGCTAAATGCATGGCTGCTAAATTCAAAATATTCAAACAATATGCAATTTTAAAAAAATTTCACACATTAATTTTAACCCTTAAACTCCCAGACGTACATACTTCATTCTTGTACAGGTACTTACATACCTTTATTATAACTTTAGCTCCTGAATGTGAGTAATGCGAGTAATGTGAGAACATGAACAAGAACAACACGTCATAAATTTTTTATCCATTTATAGTTACATTTAATGTTGTGGAACATCTGTTGAATAAATCACTGTGAGCTGTGCTGTTGCAGAAAAATAAATCAACACCTTCTGACCAGTCCGATTTGAGAATTCAAAAACACTGTGATACAAATGTAATAATGCCTCTACACAGTTATTTCCATATTGATTTTCTGCATTTAGTTATTTTCCAGTAACAGCACATCCCAAAGTGTTCAATTCCGCTTATACCACACATTTTATCCGTTTTTAGATGCGATTATTGTTGGGGAACGTGCATGGAACAAATTATTGTCAGAGCCGTGCTGTTATAGATTGTTTGACCAATCAGAATTCAGAATTCAGAGTTGTGGTATAAATATGTAATAGTGCCTATGCACCGTTATTTCTACATTTAGGGAAGAACCATGGGAACATTATGTGCAGACCAGTTAACTAACACACACACACACACACACACAGTTATGTTACATTTATAAATACATTTCTGGTAAAGGTTTTGGTGAAAATTCTGAAAAACATAAAAAGTAACATAAAAAAGAAACTATGACAACACTTATGTAAAATATGGATATACATCTATTATTAACACCAGAGAAGGTTAGTGGGATTTGTGCCAAATATATGTAGTGTGTTGTATGCCCTTATATTTTGTATTAATATTTAGGGTTCTACATGACAAAAAGGAACCTACGATCCTGAAAACAAGCAGGAAAACTCACAGGTAGCATGTTCTTATAAGACTGACTTTTTGTCCCTGATTAAAAGGCATGTAGAATATATTACAGTTGTGAAATATTACTCTGTGGTTTGGACTTGACACCAGTCATTAACTCCTTTGGGTAACATTTCATGCAGTAACACTGCAATTGCCAGTTCTATGTTCTAACCAAATAGGAGTTTCGGTGCCAGGAATCTAAAATGTGCTAAACCAAAACAGACATGGACCAAACAGAGTGTTTAGATCAGTGATATGGAGCTGCTGATACTGAAGAGTTTAAAGCTTTTGGAGCTTAGACATGGCAAAAGCCACCTCGTCCCGACAAGGAGTTGAGAGATGAACATAAGAGCTGAGAAATCTGACTGGAAAGCTGGAATGTAAAATGTCATTTTTCATATCTCCTGTTTTGACACGAAAAGCTTCAACATAGAAACACAATTTAAAAAGCTCGTGAAAACCTAAATATTAATTTAACTTGAATGTGCAAGACACAAATCGTGAGCTGCTGAGTGCGTTCAACTTTGTTTGTCTAAATCCGGTTGCCATGTGCATGAGAATATACAGCACAGTTTATGGAACAACAAATAAGTAAGGAATAAAACACGACGTGTGTGCTGTCATATGAAAAATAATCCACGAGGAGTTGGTGTGATGCAGCCTGATAAGAAGAAGAGTTACTGTTCGCACCCTTTAGTTGATTATTTTCCTATAACAGCACATCCTGGAATGTTTTATTCTTCTTACACCACAGCATCTTACCAGCAATTACAATTTTTCATTTATTACATTGTGCTTTTGTAGCCAGAATAGTTACATTTAATGGTGTGGAATGACCTTGAGACAAGTTAGTACCTGTCATCACTTACTTTTTCGTTATAGACGCTATAAACAGTCACTCACTCACTAGCCTTTTGTTTTTCTCTCTATTGAAGCCAACAAGACAAAAACACTGCTTGTCATGTAACCAAACCCTTCAATCCTGAAGACCTTCTCATGGTGGAAAACTTAAGGTACATTCACACATACAGTGATTTTTATAGCTGCAAGTTACCAGTCGCTGTACTATGAAGTCGTGAGTAGGCGGTCCTACTAATGGTTGCCATAGTAACACTTATCAGTGGGTGGCGCAACTTATCATTCCACTTTTGACAACAAACCAGTTTTCTTGCCACTGAAATGCAATATTCTGTAGGGAGAGCGTTTGTATATTAAATTCACCATTGTATGTATGCATCATATCCTATGAGATGAAGGAGAAGCAGTATGTGTTGTTTGGTATCTCTGCAAAAGCACCGGATTGTCTGGACTGGCAGGAAGCATGGCGGATCACATGCGCTCTACTGTCTTCACTCCCATTAGTAGTCGTTGTGAGTCAAGTCGCTCCAAATTTGCAAAAACAACAGAAAACTTCACCGTAGCAACAATTATGCGTATTCTTTGTGAAATAACAACACATTTTCCCTCTGTTTATTATTAGTTTTAGATTACGTAGATCCATACAAGTCCCTGCGAATGAGCTGTTACTACCGACACGATAAAGTATCAGAATGAGTGCATTAATATAAACCTGTGATTTGAGTTACAGCCGGAACTTCTTTCAGCGTCGCTGCTATAGAAAGTTAATCAGCATTATCTGACCAATCAGAATTGAGAATTCAACATTGCTGTGGTATAATTAGGAATAATATTGTGATTCAGATAATGCAGTATGATTAGAATGTTCACACAACTAACATCAGAGCAACAGGCCAACACAAACATTCAACTCATGAATAAGCCGGAGGAACCGTCATGGCGCACCATTATACTGGCAAGTTATGCAAGATGACATGTTATTTTGACATTATGAATGAGAAACATTCGAATAGCGAGTGGGAAATTATACACATCTTTGAACGTATCACTTTCTATAATGATCCGAATTCAGTTCAACATCTTTTTAGAGTTTGTGTATTTAACACTTGAACTAATGCTGTGGTTCCACACAGCGTGGTTCCAAGCTTTTATTATGTTAAGAGGCTGATATAAAATTCTGTCATTGGCCATCTTGTTTTATTAATCTCCTGAGCGTAAAGTGATAACAGGAAAGACGGAAAAAATTCCTGGCAAGTCAAAAACAAGGCAGAATGTAGTTTCATTTTCTTATTTGATTGCTGCTGAAATCCCCATTAGTATCACACTGACGGGTTTGTCTGTAGCATGGAAGTGATGGTGCTGCCTTTTTAGGCTGATGTCATCAGATAAGCAGGCTTGTTCCCATGTGATAAGAGCTCCTTAAAACAGTTCAGGGGAAATTACTGCAAAGAAACACTGTTTAGCTACACTTTTCTCTGATTACAGCATTTGTTTAGTAAAGCCGCGGAATGGAATGGGGGTGTGTACAATAATATATTTACTTCACACAGTATGTTCAAGACCTCTAACCCTGCCCATAACCCTAAACTTAATCTGTGCTTCTTTTGAAATAAATATTTTCATATGAATTCTTGCAGATTTAAGCATAACCATAAAAAGCAACGCTGCTTTCGAGTAAAACTCGTAACGTCATTTCTGACCTGCAACTAGGAAAAACAAAGGAAACGCCCCCTCAGCTCTGAATTCCTACTCAGAAAATTGGAACGGTTTCCTCAAACACATGTTCAGCAACGTCAAATCAACATGGCTGCTCATGGCATCGACAGTAAATACGGCAGCACTTCATTACTTTTAAATATGTTACATTGTATATAATTTAGTATTTGCTTTAGGTCAATCAACATATAGACATATTATCTTGTAAAATCTGTAACATACTGCATACAGACTATACAGTTTGCTCTTTTGAGGACGATGATACAGTATATGTCACTCATCACAGTTAGTTGGGGGTCATTCCTATCTTCCCAGTGTCCCAGTGTTCCCCAGTTAAATATTCTGTTAACACACATTAATTAAATGTTTCCAAAGGTTTTATGTAGTCAGGACTCATTTTCCCAGGGCCCCATTATGTTAATTACCTTTTAATGTTAAACACCAAAGACACATTTAAATGAATAACAACATACATTAGTTTAAAAAATATCCTTCATCCACTCTTGAAATTTATGAACATTATGACCTTGGAAAATTCACTAGGTTGCACATGCTGAACCCTTATTTGTAGCTGTTAGTTTACATTCATACATACATACATACATGTATCAACTCCATGTATGAACAATAGTGAAATGTATACACTAAACTGAAGAAATGCCATACTGTAGCCTATAAAACACAGTAAACGGTCATGAAAGGAACAAAATATTAAGCATTAACATGTCCCAGCTCTCACTTTAAATCATTATGTGCTGTATAAATATGGGGAACATATGACCCTGGGAACACTCTCCAGTTAGTTGGCTAGCTTGTTACTAACAAAGGATGAACATGGAGGTTGAGTTTTAAGTCAGTACAGCATAACACAATAATACAATAGTCACCAAGGCACCTGATGTTGAGTTTGTGGGAAAAAATACTTCAAATAACACTTCACATCCAGCCACCTGAATTTAGTCAATGTTTACTATTCAATTATGCTAATTAGCAAATGATGCTACTTGTATTTGATAAGTTAACTAGCCATACAATAACCAAAACATACTTAATAATATTAACATCATACTAATTTAAAAAAACATTCAGGATTATATTTGAGGTCAATCAAACAGTTGTAGTTTTAATATTTTATAAATATTTATGTAGAAATGTATCAAAGTTTTATGTTATGTGCTGTGTTGCGCTATGTGCCTTTTAGCTAATAGCTAACACGCTGGCAGCTAACAATGCGCTATGTAACATTAAAAAAAAAACACTGAAATTGAATGTGGAAGAGCAGGAAATTAGTGTTTGCTTGACTAAGGTTTTTTTTTTTTTTTTTACAGTATAATATAGACTATCACAACTATAGATTATACAGAGCTGGTTTCAGTCAATAAATATTGACGTCTACATCTACTCTCACTTACAGAGTACTTGAGGACATACAGTGGAGTCGAAAAATCTGAGGCCACTAGTGAAAATGCTTCTATTTGCAATTCTTTTCTAATTTTCATTACAACTTATATTATTGGCAACAACTTGAGTGAGACGTATTGAACTTTAGTAGTATTTGGTTTGTCCCCTTGGAGCACGGCGGCTGAGTGGTTAGCACGTTTGCCCCACACCACCTGGGTTCCCGCCGTGGCCCTGTGTGTGCGGAGTTCTCCCCGTGCTGCGGGGGTTTCCTCCGGGTACTCCGGTTTCCTTCCCTAGTCCAAAGACATGCATGGTAGGCTGATTGGCATGTCTGTAGTGTATGAATGGGTGTGTGTGTGATTGTGCCCTGTGATGGATTGGCACCCTGTCCAGGGTGTACCCCCTTGAACCCGAGGCTCCCCCCGACCCTGTAGCATAAGCAGTATAGAAAATGGATGGATAGATTGGTTTGTCCCCTTATTGCTGTAATGACAGTTTGCACTCGAGCTGACATGGATCCCACAAGTTTGTGCAAAATATTATGATCCAATTTAGATCAAAACCATTTGAACGTTGTTCAATTGAAGAAATTAGACACAAGGAGACTCTGACAAAGAAGTTAACATGATCAATATCACAAATATGCTTACATTTATATAGGGACCTAGAACTCATGCAGACTCTTGAATACTACATTTTCTAGATGTTGAATATTTACTTTCTTTGTTTGAAATATTTCAAAATTCTAAAACCTTCTGTTTATTTCAAATTTTAAATAAATAAATAAAAAATCCCAAGATTATCAATATGATCTCAGACTTCTGGACCCCACTGTAGTTCACAGTAATGGTACACTTTTGAGTAGAAATAAATCATATTGTTTTTACTTTTACTTTAGTTTAAAAAAAAAACAAAAAAACATTAAACTTTGCTAAAGTTTTTTAATTTTTTTTTTTTTTTTTATCACTGCTGCAGAGTACAAAATTTAAATAATAATAATGCCCCAGAAACTGTACTGAAATTAAAAGGCCATATGTGGGAATTTTAAATGATTCAATTTAATACGAAATCAAAATGAAGCAGTTTCCTGACGAAAGTCTAAGCTTCAGGCACCAACTGAAGCAATGTCTGAGACTGTTGAAACAGTTGAGGATCCCTGGCCCAAGTTATAATGCTGCACAGGAACAACGTGATATTGATATGCAAATTGTGCGTGTCTAAATCTGTGGCGATTTCGGCATTTCACAGCTCAAAATCCAACCTGCGTAAAATATACAGGGAAGCCATTAGCTAGCTAAGTGAGCTAGACTAGCTAGCCAGACCTTTTACTGTAGATGTTGTTAGATGTCATGGTGATGTTCAGTGCTACTTCAGCCTATTGGCAATGCTCAAGGTAATGAGTAAGGTGCATTTTTATTTACCGAACAGAGCAAGCTACAGAAACGGCAAAAGCGTTTGGCTAAGTTAAGTAGCCTGCTAATGTTAGCTTTCTTGTTGATAATGGAGGTTACTTCAGCATACAGTAGCTCACTAGATTAGAACATAATTGTTAAAAAAGGCATTGCTCAGATACAGAACATTTTCAGATTAGTTGTGTATTGACAGCTAATGTAGTAAACTAATATAAATTAACAATATAAATTAATGTAAATGTAAAAAAAATAATTAGTAATTACTTAAGTAGTTTTTTCTTATTTAATCTTATGGGGATTTTTTTTTTTATCACGACTTACTTTTACTCATGTGAATTATTACTACAGTAGCAGTATTTTTTACTTAAGTCTGTGGGTTTTGTACTTTTTTCCCCACCACTGGTCACTAAAAGAAATGGCCATGCAGTTGCTGGTTATCGTCACTCTGCTTTGCCAAGCCTGTAACGCAGACATTTTAATTTATTGCATGTTTCAGGGACAATTTTTCACTTTCATACTTATCTTCATTAAATAAAATACAGCTCACGAGGGGTCAGGTTGGGTGATTGGCTTTTGTAGTCACAAAAAATCTTGACCTTTCGCAAGATCTGTTTGCATAATGATCCAAGCACACACATGCTGGCCAAGAAAGAACCGAGCAGTTGTTTTGTCCAATTCTGTTCGGTCTCCTGAAATGACAGACCCATGTACAGGATATAAATAGCTTTATTTCTTATATAGTTCATTTAATAGAGATGAAAATACACTTGAATTAAAGCTGACATTCGCCGTCACAACATCATATTGGATCTGTCATGGTCTCATGTCAGATCCAGTGTGTACAGACAGATTTCCAGTGCTGTGTCTGATTGCTTTTTTTTTTTTTTTTGCTTGAAAACCAGACAGACTTTTCCTTTTTTTTTTCTAGCTTGGAAGAAAAGCTATTTGGAAGACACACAGAGAGCTCGCAGGTGCAGGTTCTGGTGTCTGACACGCTTTGAAGAGCATATACTGTGTGTACAGAAATTGGCATTTCACAAAGGATGTCAATCAACAGTGTTTTGCAGTATATCATAGCAATGTATGCATTTTTTTTCTCAGCATATATTTGAATAAAAGTCAGGGCCAGCCATTAGCATAAACAAACAGCAATAATAATAATAGTATAATGACACACTTAGCGTTCAACATCTGTATGGCTAATCAAAGGGGAAAAAATTTTGATAAGAGGTTTCAAAATGAAAATTGATAGTCTTGTTAATTGTTCTTCCTGTTGGGAATCATGATTGTTCCAAACCCCTGCAATCTGATGTTGTTTTATTCTGTGGTATGTGAACTTATGAATGACAGCAGTGTGCCAAAGCAATTTCAGAATGTCAAAAAAAAGACTTGGCATTCTGGATTGTAAAAGAAGGGGAAAGGAGAGAACGAAGGAAGAGACAAAACGGATAGAAAAAGGTTCATGGGCTAACAGCGGTTGTTAGACAGCTAGCCATTTGCCAGCTAGCTAGCAAGCCACAAAATGTCCGCTTTTTTATAGAATGAAATTTGTGCCAAAAGTATTGATTGTAACCTTTCAAGAAACGGACAAAACTATACAATGAGAAAGAAGAAAAACTCTCTGAAACTGAAAACAGTGAACTCAGTGGCAAAAATTTAACATGGTCTTCAAATAAGCAGCATTCTCTATTAACAGTTTTCTAATCATGGTTTATGAATGCGCTGCCAGAGACTGCGTTTACGCTTTCAAACGTTTTGTTTACGCTTCGCAACTTTACGTTCGCCATTCTGCCACAAATGTCTTGTATGGGCGGGGCTTCACAGCGATTTACTCTCATTGGCTAACGAGATTTGGATTGACAGCTCCCTGATCTGGAAGTAGAGATAGAATAGAATAGAAGACTTTTGGCACAAATTTAATTCCACACTTTTTTTTTTTTTTTTTTATTATATTAGCTTGTGCCAAAGCCTAAAGACAAGAAAATGGGCGGTGCTAATACGCAAATTAATTATTTTTTTTTGCTCACACACACAACCATACACAGTATGATAAAGTAAAAAAAAGTAGTAAAAAAGTAAAAATATATATATATATAATATATATTATGAAAATATAATATAAAGGATATAAAAGATAGATGGTAGAAAAGTATGGACTATATGAGGAATTAAGTGCAGGTATGTGCAGTTGTAGTGCAATACAATGCTGTGCAGCATGCAGCTGATGTAGCTGCAGGGAAATTGCTAACATACAGTATGTAATAAATATTTATAAATGCAGGATAATATGAATATACTGTATTAACAGGAATGTAGGGCTTCTCCTCTAAGAACTGATATTTTCCAGGACAATTTTGAGTTTATGTTTTCAGAATCTAGCAGGTGGGTTTTTTTTGCTACTATCTCTATATGAAGAATGTCCTAACCATTGTCTTTGACCCATGATGACCAGTATCATGAATTTGCTATTAAATTTTCAGTTATTATCTAGAATTACTTCACTACAAGTGAGCAACAGAGAAACCAAGTAGCATTTAACAGGAAATAAAGGCAATGAACCATGAGGTCATTTGTTGCCGCAACAGTTATTAATCCGAGCGACCACTGAATGGACATTGCCCTTAAGCAGAACAATGATGTCCAGGGTTAAATGAGTCATAGACTGCAGCGGCATCTCGAGCAATTAAAGTAACATTTTACAAAAATCCTCTTACCTATTTTTTTTAACATAATATCTGACACAGAAAAGATGCTGGGATGACTAATGTGTGACTCACCACCCAGTGATGATGATTAATATTACTAAAGCTCTTATCGCTTTGTGCAACTTACGACTATTTATATCGAATACCTAATGGTTCTGCATGCAAATGTCAAATGCAGCTTTCTTTGTAAAATGGTATTAGAGGACAAATTAACTGTTTTGCTGGTCCAGATGAGTGTACATGCTGTTTTTGCAAAATGCTGTTCGACTGGGTTATGTTAAGCCCTGTATTAAGCAGGATTGGATTTGATTCCTCAAACAATAAATCATTTTTGTCTTTGAAAAACCAGTAACACATTACCTTGCCTGTTGTATAAGGGCATCGAGTATGTATAAAACAATATGTGTTGACTTTTGTTTTCAGTGGCATGATGGTTTAGTGGTTCACCTCGCACCTTCGGGGTTACGTGTTTGAATCCCATTTCTACCCTGTGTGTGTGGAGTTTGCATGTTCTCCGTGTGCTTTGGGGGGTTTCATCCGGGTACTCCTAATTCCTCCCCCAGACCATGGACATGCGTTGTAAGTTGATTATACAAGAAATAAATGTCTTATTGGGTGCACGGTGGTTAGTGGTTAGCACTTTCACCTCACACCTCCAGGGTCGGGGGTTCGATTCCCACCGTGGCCCTGTGTGTGCGGAGTTTGCATGTTCTCCCCGTGCAGCGGGGGTTTCCTCCGGGTACTCCGGTTTCCTCCCCCAGTCCAAAGACATGCATGGTAGGCTGATTGGTATGTCCAAAGTGTCTGTAGTGTATGAATGGGTGTGTGAATGTGTATGTGATTGTGCCCTGCGATGGATTGGCACCCTGTCCAGGGTGTACCCTGCCTTATGCCCGATGCTCCCTGGGATAGGCTCCAGGTTCCCTGTGACCCTGAAGGAAGGATAAGTGGTATAGAAGATGGATGGATGGATAAATGTCTTATTTCTGCTATAAGGGGCAATATTAACTTCTGAGGCCAAGGGTGTACTTACTTTTTTCCACAGAAGAATATACTACTAAACATTTTTGGCAATGACTCAAATATCAAGCAGCGGGTAGCTTGATAACATGCAATATTGTTGGAGGAAGTATCACTATTGCTTAAAACAAGTAAAGTCTGCATGGCTTTAATCTAATGCTATGTAATGGAGGTGCAGTGCTATATTGTGTATCGACTGTGTTCTCATCAGTGTTTCAGATTTCTGATAATACTTCATTTCTGTCACTATCATACCATCTGAACATTGCATGATTGCATGTGTGTTTTCGTCTCAGTGACGACGGCAGCTCATTTTGTAAATATGTGAGGAGGCGAGCCAACACTGCTGCACATGTTTGTACTCCATGGTCACTGAATTGAAACTCACTATGAAGAGCATAGAAGCATGCATTTGAAATAAAATAAAATATGAACCTGTTATGCAAATGCAATTAGCAAACGAATGTCTCTCACGGCAACTACATGAGATAGAGAACATCTGCAGCATGCAATATCAACTGAAGAATGCATTGTTCGAGAAAGTCTAACTTAATTGCAGGGAATGGAAGGTTATACCTTCTGCTTTTACTCTTATGTGAAGAAACATCATGTAATAAACATTATTGCTTTCATGTTCTTATATATATATATCTCTTTTAAACTGCTCCTGCATGAAATGTAGCCTCTTTTCACATTTCACAATGTGGTTATTGTCATATTCCTCAACCAAAATATTTACAGCATATTTAGAGACTGCTAAATTGTTGCTGGACCACAGGCAGATGTTTAATGAGCGCACAGCATACCTGCGTAAATGATTTTAAACCATAAAGAAAAACTACTTACTTGTCACATTACCAACCATGTCAAGTGCTACAGACTTCAGGAAACACAAACGCACACATACAGTAGCAGCCAGGTTACTTACGCTAGACGCCATGAAACACACAATTTCTCTGGCTTTGGGATGAACTGCTGTGAGATCACATTTGGACTTGTGTGTGTGTGTGTGTGTGTGTGTGTGTAAAATACTTAAAGGTGTTCAGTCCTCAAAAGAATTCAATCCTTAAACCAACTCAAACCAAGCAGGCCTTGAGGAATCAATAATGATAACAATGTATTAAGTAGAAGAATGTTACAAACATATGGCTTGGCTTCATCCGAACTTCTTTGTTCAATACCTTATATTTAAAGTCCACTCTGAATGCTCTACTTTTTTCTATAGTGCCTCTTTCAAATGTCTTATACCATAGGGCTTTGGAATTCTCGATTCTGATTGGTCAGAAGGTGTTGTTTAAGTAAGGAATAACACACAACAGGCATGAAGTGCAGTTGGTGGCAGGGTGGCAGATTATTTTCGTACTGCATGGTCTGGAGTGTGTTATTCCGCTTATACCACAACAATTTGCCCATGATTACAATGTTTCATTTATTAATGAACATCATATTGCACATTTTAACACATAAAATTTAATGTTGTGCAATGTCCAAGAGACAAATTAGTTTCTGTTATCACTTACTGAAATGAACGGTCATTCCCTCACCATCATCTCTTTTTTCTTTCTCTCTCTCTTTAAAAAAAAAACTCTTTAAAAAGCTTCTCAGGTTACCAAGAAACCAAAAATCATAAACTCCTCTGTCCCGAAGACTTTCCCTTGCTGGGAAATGTTGCAAAGCAGTGTGACTGTTACAAAGTGCTAACATTCGAGGCTCTTTCCATAAAAGCCTCATAAATATCTCCTAATAAAAAACATCACCCTGTCAACAGTGATACATTTTTCATTGTTAAACAACAACACATTAAAAAGAAGAAAAAAAAACCCAACTGTTTATTATTATCTTAGATTATATGGAGTGTGCCTGAATATGAGCTGTTACTATAGAAACGAGCAAGCTCACTTTAACCTATCGTTCATATTACAGCCAGGACTGCTGTTCGAGCCGTGCTGTTATGCAAAATCAATGCACACCTTCTGACCAATCAGATTCAAGAATTCAACCTTGCTGTAGTATAATTTTGTAGGACTGTGGGGCTCACTTCTCGGACACTAGTTCAGACTGCAAGGCAAATCACAGGTTTATAGTAATGCCCTCGTTCGAATTCTTTAACGTTTCCATAGTAACAACTTACTCAGGGACTTGTATGTAAGGAGTTTCCAGTGTCAAAGCTTTGTAAGAATCCATGGTTAAGCTACTCCTTTAAGACACAGGAAAGTCTTCAGGATGGAGGGCTTTGTGGTTTCTTGGTAACATCTGCTTTTTTTTTTTTTTTTTTGCATTATTATTAATTTCAAGAAAGAAAAAAAGAGGATGTGAGGGAGGGACTATTTATAGCTGCGTAACAACACTAACAACAGGTACTACCTTGTTTTAAGACCTTTCCTTGATTGTATGGAACTATAAATGTATAGAAAGTATGTCATTTTTTAATCAATAAAAATTGCTAGCATGGACAAATTACTATAGTATAAGAGGAATAAAATAATTTCGGATATGCTGTAATAGGACAGTAATCAACTTCAGGGTTATTCGTGGACATCATGAATATTTTCCTATAACAGCAAGCCAAATTGTGTTTGATTCCTCAATTGAAACCTCAGTACACTTGAGGCATTTTTTATCTCAAAAGCTCTTTGATGTAGCAATGGAAACTGATTAAATCGAAGTGATGTAGGTGTCATACCTGGGAAATTTCACCGAAACTTGCTTGCACTGCGGGTCATTGCTTCGGGAACGGACACTCACACGGCTGCTTGGTGTGTGTTGCTCTTCAGCTTAGGGCGAGAATGTGGTCTAGAGTGGTGATGTGATTAAGCTTTTCTTCTCCTGCCTGTCTTTCAGTGCTCTTAAGACTCCCGGTTCTCCACAAACACTCTGACACACCAAATTTCTTCAGCAACTGTCTTAGGACTACAGCCATGTCATCACAAATCCTGCATCATCAGGTAGAAAAGGTCGACTGGACAAAGATACATTTCTGTAGAGATAGCAAAAAAAGGGGGGGGGGGTGATTTGCTTTTAGGAACTTTGTGAGTGTGAGTGCATGCTGATAGATTATAGCACTAATGTGCATTTTCCATGAGGTAAAATAATAAAGTATATTATTTGACTGCGGATTAAAGCTCAACGTGGGAATGCACATGTTTTGCCAGCGAGTCTGCATCTGCATAAGTGAAACATTATTTCATCAGAATGTCATATTTGTCATGGTGAGTGAAACAGAGAAATACGTCATTACCACAGACTGGAGCATTTCAAATAATGTATGTATATATATATATATATATATATATATATATATATATATATATATATATATATATATATATATATATATATATATATATATATTAATAAAAGCATTATAATGCTGAAACTCTTAATGGATAAATAAACCGTAGCATGTAACTTACAAGTGGAATCTCGCAGGCAAGAAAGGTCCACTGTGTGTTTCCTTATCTCAGCTTCCCTACTAGTATACGAGCACACATACATGTACTGGGTGTGTGTGTGTGTGTGTGTGTGTGTGTTGCATTTAGCGCGTATGATAAAGAGGAAATGTATGACAGTGTACAAAGGGAAGTGGTAAAAAAGTGACATTCATTTCATTGTTGTCAACACTCTTAGCAGGCATCTTTAGCTGAAGAAAGAGCAAACAATACACTGTACATCATATTTATATTTATTTTACATGAGCATTTATTCTTCAGTTGGGGCTTACAGATGATGCAGAATCCAATTTAAGCATATACTGTATCTATTAGAGGACATACCATAGCTTGTCAAAAGTTTGCCAACGCCCTGCCTTTATTCTTTATTTTTCATTTTTACTCACTTATTTTCAGTCTCAAACACAGCTCAGAGCGAAAGAGGACAGTTCTATATTTCTGACCTGAAATTAACTTAGTAGTTACTTCGTACCTAACCGTAGAACTTAGTAGAACCTCTCTGAGAAGAAGAAAAAACCTCTTCATATGAATGAAATATGAAGAAACTATCTGAAGCACTTATAAGAAAGGAAAGACAACAAGACATGCTGTTATAGGAAAATAATCAAGGACAGAGTGGTGTGATGTGCCCTGTAGCAAAGCAGACTTATTGTTACCACGTTACAGGTTGATTATTTTTCTATAATAGCATGTCCTGAAGTCTTGTACTACAGCAATTTGCAAACTCTAACATACATCTAATCCATCCATCCATTTTCCATAGCGCTTATCCTACACAGGGTTGCGTGGGAGCCTCAACCTGGATGGTGCCAACACATTGCAGGGCACAATTGCACACACATTCACACACCCATTAACACACTACGGACAATTCGGAAATGCCAATCAGCCGAGAACGCATGTCTTTGGACTGGGGGAGGAAACCAGAGTACGCGGAGGAAACCCTTGAACATGCACACAGTGAAGAGGCAGGAATCAAAACCCCAGCCCTAGAGGTGTGAGGTAAACATGCTAACCACGTTCCCTCAACTCTGACATAGTCTTATTCATGCAAGCCCAAGTTCCTGTTATCGCTTAGTACGTCATAACAGCTATAAACAGTCGTTCCCTCATCTGCCTCTCTTTGTGCTTTCATTTGACATAAATGAGACAAAATATGCAGCTTATCATGTTATCGGAAAAAAAAACGCAAAGCCATCTGTCATGAAAACTTTCCTGGGGTCGAAAAAAGTAAAAGTTACAGCTTTAAATGTGACTGCTTTCCTGACACTGGAGACTCCTTTCAAAAATCTCCTTACAGAAAAATATGTTTACCGTATCAACAATTATACATTAAAAAAAAAATCAGTTCATGTGGAGCATCTGCCGTACAAGTCCCAGTGTTAGTTGTTAGTATAGAAATTATAACGTATTCGAACAAGCATATTAATACAAACCTAGCAGCTGGAACGACTGTCAGAGTTGGCTGTTGTAGAAAATGAATCAACACCTTCAGACCAATCAGAATGGAGAATTCAACAGTGCTGTTGTATAAGCATGATTTTTTAAAATGGTTTAAAAAGATTTTTGTCATGAATTGAGACTGCTTTATAAGATTTTATCTGACAATTCTGTCATTTTAAAGCTGTCTAATCTTAAGGAAGGCCTAAAAAATAAAAAAAAAATAATAAAGAATGACAAAGGAAAATCAATGCTTTGGTGTAAAATTTCTCAGATATTTCATTTATAACATTCACTCTCTCTTTTTTAAAAAAAAAAAATAACTCTGGTTCAGCTTTAGTATCATATATTTATTATTTTAATCATTTTCAGATGACAAGTGTAAAGGCTGCAGTGGAATAATAGTATGACAAGTGTGTGCAGAGGGAAGTGTTTGTGTTCTTACCATTTTAGACTGCGTTTATGACAAGGTCATCAAGTTAGCATTAGCATCAGTTTTTATAGGTGCAACTTGTGCATGTTGACATTTGCAAACCTCTGCATTACATCTCCTCGCTTAAAAATGAAAGAGCACTCAGCCTCAAACTCAGTGCTGACGTCATCAGAGCTTTGTACCTAAATGACCTGTCGCCTCATAAACATCCTCTTCATCACTGTTCGTTTCGTTTGCTTTTGTCAGGGCAACCAAGCAGGTCATTTAAGTTAAAAGTGAAGATGAGTCCTCTTCCCAAAATAGCTGCTTCTCAGCCTAATGGCTATGCTTTTCAGTGATATTCACCCCGGAATAGACCTTTCTCAGCTTTATTCTGATTTTCACTGAAATCAGAGACAAAACAACATTGTTACTTCAACTCTCAGGAATTTATGGGCGATAACTCAAAGGCACAAAGCCCCTGGAGGATCCGTGAGGCCACTGGAGACGCTGCGAAAGAGAGATAGAGCAACAAACAAGCTTGCGCGTGCTGCATGCAGCTCACACATATCCTGATCTTCTACTCTTATAGTCAGCTATGAAGTGACACTTGCATTCCTCAGGTCGGCTGTTTCACACACAGACCACTCAAAGAGATTTGTATGCATTTATATTTAGCTCTGGAATGCGGCAGATTTTAAATGATGAATCATTTGGGTAGCCTTCGATTTCTCTAAAGTATTATGCATTTAACTTTGGCTCTGTATATAGTGTCCGTGTCCTGTTCTGAGTCACATTCTCACCCTCTTTCTCATTAATAGACGCGCCATCAGCTTGGGTAAAAATATTTTAGACTTGGTCTGTGTGAGTACTCGATTCTGATTGGCTGGAAAGTGTGCATTCAAACCGTATAATGCGCAGGTAGTTCCAGTCAGTTAAATCACCATTCTAAATGCTGCCTATAAACAGTTATAACCATAGTAACATACAGTTCCAGTTGCATGCGGTAGTTAAACTCACAGCTTCATTATTAGTAGAGATGCGGCACAGACACAGGAAATTTACACACGTGCGATCTCTCTCATCGCACTATTTTATCTCGGTAATGGTTTAAAGCGGGTAGAATTCTTGCTCTAACGACCCGTGTATAAAATAACGAACGGAAATTAGCTGTTATTTTTATCCTTTCAGTCAAATTTTGCAATGCAAACATCAAGGATTGCTTTAATTTATCAATGCTGGCAAGTGACCGTTGTATAAGCAGGATAATCCAAGGCTAGGTGTGTGCTACACTCCGCTTCGCATCGGGGGGTTCTTTGAATCCAAGTCGTGCATTAAAATCGCATAATGCACAACTAGACATGGATTATCCCTTACGTATTCATACTAGGGATGTAGCTAAATATGAAAACATTATTCATACTGAACAGATAATGTGTTTTCTAAACAAATACAAATACAGATTTGAATAGGAGGAGGCATTATAATGATTTTTTTTTTTTTTTTAAAGAAAGTTTGCCAGAAAGGTTCATAGTGCATCTAGTTGAGAATAAATTTGTGCATCAGGACTGGGATCCCACTCCCGATAAAAAACACTAACTCATGTGAGTGAGAGAATTTTTCATTTGGGTGAGTGAGTGCTCAAATAAAGACAACGGTCATTAACATGAACATGCAGCACTCCTTAGTAACTGCCTGGTCAAGGTCACGGTGGTTTAAATTAGGCTGCTAGTTTGTTTATATTTTGTGAAATAGAACCAACTAAGTTAATGAAATAATACTGATGTAAGTACTAACAAAAATAATAACTTTGTGATTGAAAAAAAACAGTTCCATCTCAAGTGATGTAGCTGAGGCTGAAGAACTGTCAACTGACATTTCTACCCAGATGAGGATGGGTTCCCTTTTGAGTCTGGTTCCTCTCGAGGTTTCTTCCTCATATCATCTTAGGGAGTTTTCCCCTCACCACCGTCACCACCGGCTTGCTCATTAGGGATACATTTACACATTTAAAATCTGTATCCTGTGTTTATTTGTTTCTGTAAAGCTGCTTTGAGACAATGTCCACTGTTAAAAGCGATATACAAATAAAACTGAATTTAAATTGATTTGAATTTCTACTTCTGTGATTTTCCAATGTTTTCTAGTGTTTCTGGGGGTGTAGTGGTAGAGTTCATATTGAATTAAATCTGTCTGGTTTAGGCCACGCCCATTTCAGGTTTAAATCTGGATACAGATACAGATATGAATAAACTTGCAGTTGTCTCTGGTCGGATCTTTCAGTTCACTTTTAACATTATCTAAAAAAAAAAAGACTGTTAATTATTTTCTGATGTAATTCCAATAAATTTCCTTCCATTTTCATTTTCTTTTTTAATGAAAAATATTTATACGGCTGATACGAGACAGGGATTTGTCATGGTGAACGTACATAATCCACTCCTAGTCACAAAATAATCAAATCATCGTTGCGAAATGTCTCACGGCATGCTTCGTGCTGCAGGTCTTATTCACATTATGTGAAATAAATGGTGTTTATTAATAGAAGAAAAGCATTTGACTGAAACCAAACGTCATGAAAGAGCTTGTTTATGCAGTTAAACATACTATTAGCAGTGTAGCAAATGCAATCACTCAGCATATGTGAATAAACAATGAAGTAACAGAGGGTTGGTGCATACCAGCATTAACTGTGCTTTGTTCAACAAATTAGGAAAAGTATAGATTCTGACATTCGCTTAGGATTTGTGGATGAGGCTCGAACACAAATCCAATAACAGGCAACGAAGTAAAACTCACAAGACCATACAAAATAGGATTGTGTCTGTGACTGAGATTGGAAGAGCTATAGCTCACAGACACGCGCTGCCAGAGACGTCGCCGTGTTGCTATCAGGTCTCCTTGTTATACGCATGCAGCTGCTTTGCATTAACCCAAACTCACGTTTTAATTTGAAAACGTTGGTCTATAGGCTTGTTTCAATATGTATTTCATGATACATGATCAGATACGAACAGTATGAGCAACTTTTTAACTGAATTCTAACTTCATTTACTTGATTTAGATAACTGAATGAAATTACAGATTACGTTCATAGTCCAGCACATACTCCATATTTGATTAAGCCATTAAAAGGCTGTTCATAAAATTACGAGGCATGTAGCTTCACTTTCGACCAAATAAATAAATAAATAGCCAAAATATGGTTCTTCAGTTTGCCTTAAAGTTTACATGTATAAACCATTTAATCCTTGAGAGACCAGCTTTTTTGAGAGCTTTGCTACTCAACATGTGGACTATAACTGTCATGCATTCCATAAACTGGGGCTAGTCAACAACCTATTAGGGTTTGAAAAACCACTTTAAGGTGCACAGACCTCATAGGAATAGCAAAGAATCTTTTGCTTTCAAAAGGTTCTTTTGTCAACACTTGTAAGAGTTTAGCGAGCCTGTTTTACATTTGATCTGCACATTGTTCCCTGACATTTCCCCAATTTTTCTATTCAGTGAGCAGTGCTTATTGACTATGAGTGTAAACCGTTAGCTACAATTGAGGTCATAGGTTTACGCACACCTTGCAGAATCTGCAAAATGTTCATAATTTTTTTTTTTCTTTTAAATAAAAGAAATAGAGGGATCATAAAAATTGCATTTTGATGATCGGTATAAATTTGTATTAGTTTTCTTTTTTTTTTTTTCATTTAGTACCGCCCTTCAGAAGATACATAAGATATTTACATGTTTCCAAGAAGACGTAATAACAATTTACACCGATCATACTGTTAAAAAGTTTACACCCCCCTGGCTTTTAATGTCTCATCTTGCTTTATTGAGCATCAGTGAATGTTTGCACCTTTTGTAATAGTTGTGTACGAGTCCCTCAGTGGTCCTCAGTGTGAAAAAAAGGATCTAAATATCATATAGTTGCTGTTGGAAAGGGGTCCAATGTGCAGAAGATGCTTGAAAAGTAAAGAATGTGCAGGACCTGGAGGATTTATCTGAAGAACAGTGGGGCTATCACAAAACATAAACACATCATGTCAGTGATCATCCAGGTAACGAACCAGAGTATTAAGAATCAAGCGTATGTAAATGTTTGAACTGGTTCATTTGTGTAAATTTAGTTATTATTGTAATTCATCCACCCACCAGTGGGAGCCCTCGCCCGAATGCTGATCACGGACATGTGCCTCACACTCACTTCCTGTTTGCTACCCTATATAAACATGCCATTTCCATTTCACCATTGCAAAGTATTGTTAGTTTTCTGCATTACCGAGCCATTTTCCATTACCTGCTGTCTATGCTTCATGTTATGACCACTGTTTTGTGGATTTAACGATTTCTTTGGATTGGCCATTGTTTTGTTTGCCTGGTTGGACTGTCTTTTGGTTTACCGACTTTATCTGCCTGCACCTCGACTACATCTCTCTGCTTGCCAATTTGGATTGTTTGTTTGTGTGTTTCAATAAACTGCCTGCACATGGATCCTAACACCGTCTACATGGCTAGTTCGTCACAGAATACTTTGACTACTGCAGATCCAATGGAAGTTTCCCAACTCCGGGCTGCATTTGCACACCAATCGTGTTAAAGGGGGTTATCAAGACCAGTTGCGTGACCTATGAGGCGCTAATGAGCATTTGACCCACTACATTCGCTTACTGCCGACTCATCCCGCTAAACCGGTAAGTTTTGCACTACCTGACCTGTTGTAAATGCAGCAGAACCATCGATCAGTGGCGGATTATGCAATCCAGTTCAAGACTTTAGCGGCTCAAAACAGGTGGAATAATGAGGCGCTAAAGACTTTTCTATGAGGGCCTGAACCACGAAATCAAAACTGAACTCACATGCAAGAGTGAGGAATCCAATCTCTCAGAATTCATTACTATGGCAATCAAGATGGACAATCTGCTCTGTAATGGCCCACGACCCAAGACTCGCACCAACCCACAGTCTTCAGCCTAGCATTCCTGGAATTTCCTGAACCCATGCAAACTGCATATGCTTGGGTCTCCATAGAGGAATGCCAGCATCAACAGAAAGAAAAGCTCTGCTACTACTATCGTAAACCAGATCATCCCAATGCTTCCTGTCCACACAAGAAATCTAGCCCACCAGAGTCAGTACGGAAAGTAAGTACCACGAATTGTTAGCCCTCCACTCACCAGTAATGAAGTGTCCATTAATGAGAGCTTCAAATGTGTTACAGCATTAGTGGATTCTGGAGCTGCTGTAAACCTTATTCACCAAGATCTGGTACAAGAACTCAGTATACCCTCAGCAAAATGTATTATCCCTTCCATCCATGTCACCACTGTCAACAACGCTCCCATTAGTTCTGGCATAACACAACAAACTGCTCCAGTAACACTCAAGATTGGATTATTTCATGTTGAACACCTCTATCTATATGTCATAAACTCTCCAAAACAAGCTATCATCTTGGGGCATCCCTGGCTAGCTATTCACAATTCGTAAGTCTCCTGGAACCAAGGTGAGTGCACACAATGTTCAGGTTTCTGTCAGGAACATTGTCTTTATGTCACTGTTGACCTACCATGTTTAACCACCAGCATAGAAAGCCCTGATGTCCAAGCTGAAACGTAGATCCCTGCTGATTATGATGAGTTTGCTGAAGTGTTCAGTAAGACCAAAGCCACCCAACTTCTACCTCATCGTCCTTGGGACTGTGACATTGAACTGTTACGCAACATGGCTTCAGCGAAAAGTGGCTATGGAAACCTATATTGAAGAGGCTTTGGCCTCTGGTTTCATTTGTCCAGCCACCTCTCCTGTAGCAGTGGGCTTGTTCTTTGTGGAAAAGAAAGATGGAGAACTATGCTCATGCATTGACTACTGAGGTTTGAACTCAGTCACAGTCAAATATTGCTACCCACTGCCACTTGTCCCTTCAGCTCTAGAACAACTCCGTGAGTCATGAATTTATACCAAATTGTATCTAAGAAGTGCATACAACTTTATTAGGATCAGAGAAGGGCATGAGTGGAAGACGGCATTTAGCACCACTATGGGGTTCTATGAATATCTGGTCATGCCATATGGGTTGGCTAACACACCAGCAGTCTTTCTGTCCTTCATCAACGAGATGTTCAGGGATCTACTGAATCACTGTGTAGTGGCATACATCGATGACATCCTCATCTACTCACAGAGCAAGGAGGAACATCTCAAGCATGTGAAGACAGTCCTGGCACATCTCCAGAAACACCAACTGTATATCAAGGCAAAAAAATGTGAGTTTCATACCACCCATACATTCCTTGGGTACAATATCAGCCACCAGTTGTGGAGATGGACATTGCTAAGGTCACTCCAGTCATGGAATGGCCAAGACCAAGCGTTGTGAGGGAATTGCAATGATTACTGGGCTTCGTTAATATCGTTTCATCTGCAACTATGTCATCATCGCAGCCCCACTCTCGTCACTACTGAAGGGCAAGTCCTCCAAGTTACCATGGAATGATACAGCCAACCATGCCTGCCGTCTATGCTTCATGCTATGACCACTGTTTTGTGGATTTATCGATTCTTTGGATTACCCATTGTTTTGTTTGCCTGGTTGGACTGTATTTTGGTTTTTTGACTTTATCTGCACCTAGACTATGTCTCTCTGCCTGCCGAGTTTGATTGTTTGTTTGTGTGTTTCTATAAATTTCCTGCATATAGATTATAACACCATCTCCATGGCTAGTTCAACACAATTATTGTGTCTTTGTCTATATGTAAACGTCTGTTATGTGATATTAGCTTATTTACAGCAGTACTAAAATAAAAAACAAAATGCAGTTTTTAATGATCCCTCTTATGTTTTTTTTTTTAATTATTAACATTTTGCAGATTCTGCAAGGCTTATGCAAATGTAAATTTTTGAGCACAACTGTATGCTATGATTTCTATGTTGATTGGCAGTCTTAAGCATTAATAGTAATAAATGAACAAACAGTCCATTTAAGAACATACCTTGTTCTATAAGGGTTCTTCTCTTTTATAATAGGAATAGCCTTTATGATTTTGTAGAGTTCATTATCCAGGAAGTCCCTGTATGCGGACAATGTGGGTGATCCCTTACAAAAATCTAGTATACTTTAGTACATATTGTAAGTGTGCTATAAGTGCATTAAGTACACATACACTCACCAGACACTTTAATAAGAACACCTGTACATCTGCACATTCGTGCAACTGTCCAGTCATCCAATCAGATGGCAGCAGTGCAACCTGAGTTTCAGTTAATGTTTACATCAAACGCCAGAATGGTACTAGTGGCATGGTTGTTGGTGTCAGATGGGCTGGTCTGAGTATTTTAGAAACTGCTGATTTCCTGGGATTTTTACACACAACGTTCTCTGAAACTTTCACAAGAATGTGCGAAAAACAAAAAGCGAGTGGGAGTTCTCTGCACAAAACCGGCTTGTTGATGAGAGACAAGGAGAATGGCCAGACTAGTTCGAGCTGACAGGAAGTCTACCTTTTTACAGTACTAGGTGTATCCTGGAGGCTATCCCAGGGAACTCGGGGCATAAGGCGGGAGACCCCCTGGAGGGGTACCAACCCATAACAGGGCACAATCTCACACACACTATGGACAATTTTTAAATGCCAATCAATGCATGTCTTTGGAGGAAACTGGAGTACCCGGAGGAAACCCCCAAAGCACAGGGAGAACATGCAAACTCTGTGCACAGTGAGCGGAGGCAGGAATTAAACCCCCAACTGTACCACTAATTCTAATTCCTTTCACAGTTAAAATAAAGAGGTAGAACTACTCACCATTATCATTACTAATACACTAAAATAGTGCACATACAAAAAACCACCACGATGCAGTTTTGCTCATGATCAGTAACATAGGGGCTGAGTGAGGGGGACAGAAGTTATTTTAGTTTTTGTGGTTCATCACCACCTGTACATCACCTCTAACAAATACAGTCATCCAACTCAAACTGGACGAAAGAAAAGGGCAGAAGAAACTAATTCAGTAATCTATTAACTGAAAAACAAAATGAACACTCAAGTAATAAACGAATAATTCAGTATTTAATCTACTCAAGTACATTTAAAAGTAAACTAATGCTGTAATCGTCTTACACTTAGTGTACTTCTCTTCAAGTATACTTATACACGCTAATATACAATATTTAATGTTTACTGTAAGTGTACTTAACACTGTGTACTTCTCTTGAAGTAGTAAATGTGGTAGTATATCAAATGTAAACTGTAAGTGTACTTCTCTCTGATATATAGACTACTAAGACTGTGGTAAATTTGTGGTAAACCTGAATGATTTTTTTTTTCTTTTCTTGTGGTAGCATTGTTAATACAGTGAGGGGAAACTGTGGTAAATATTGTGGTACGCAGCCAGTGTAGTAGGGTGTCTTTTTAGAGTCTGTAAATGAAATGAGTTTAGATTTCCTCTAATAGTTAGCTTTGTGGACTTTCTCTCAAGAGGGCTTCATTTTTCATTTACTTTTACTATGTTTACTTCTTCCTCTACAAAAAGAGCCTTTTGACAAAATATTGATATGGCTGTGAAATTACCTCACGACCTGATGATATTCGGTATATAAAAGTAAATTACAGTAAACTGATTGCACTCACAAGGAACAGAAAATCAGTTCCTGTCCCGAACAGAACAGCAAACACACGTAACGTCATCACATACTTCCGTTGAATCATAAACTGGAAAGAAAGCACATGGAGTGACCTGATCACTTTGCGATTCAATAGCACTTATTTCTTTTTCTAAAAATAAGACCTGCGGCAGACCAAAATAGACCAAAACCTATTTCGGTTGGTTGTTTCCATTGGATGAATGTTTTGTACCCTATGATGTGTGCATGTGAGAGAGGAATGCGTTTTGTTTTTTTGTTCTTCGAGGAGAAAGGAGCTCGTTCTCCACTCAATCAGTAATGACTCATCACCTCGGTATAGGTCTGACAGACTTCTACATAGTGCAGCCGTGTTATTATTTTCCAAAATAGAAGGTTGTGTATGCACATGCTAAATTTAGCTTAAACAGACATCCTTATGAAAAGGTGAATAAACACATGATGGAATATATTCCACATTTTTATCATGCTTAGCAAATCAGACATTACAAGCAAATGCAGTAATATGGTAGGAAGCAGAAATCATTGGTTTCAAGTAGTCAAGTAATCAGTGTTTCTAAGTATAAAGAAGATGAATGCAATGCTTACTGGGAAGTTTAACTACTCAGTGTAGGCAACATCATGTCCTATCAAGGGTCTAAGATGTTATTTTTAGAGGAACGCAGACAAGTGATGAATCCTGAAGATCAAAGATATGATTCATATAAGTGTAATTTGTTAGGGGGAAAAAAAATAAAGGGACAACTTCTTAAGACCTATGACTCACTTTTAGCTCTGGTAAATCTGAATCTTATAGATTGTATGATCTCAGACTAGTATCTCAGACTTGAATATAATTTCATACATTCATACATTCCTGCAAGTATCTGAGACACAGCTAACCATTTGATGAACATATAGGTTATGTATACCCTTTATTAGGAACACCTGAACAACTGCACATTTATACCGTTATCTAATCAGCCAATCGTATGGCAGCAGCACAATGCATAAAATCATACAGACACAGGTGAAGAATTTCAGTTAATGTTCACATCAAACATCAGATTGAAGAATAAGTGTGATCTCTGTGACTTTAACTGTGGCGTGGTTGTTGCTGACAGATGGACTGGTTTGAGTATTTAATATACTCAGCAGTATAATCTGCTGATCTCCTGGGATTTTCACAAACAACAGTTTCTAGAGGTTACACAGAATGGTGTGAAAAACAAAAACCATCCTATAAGTGGAGGATCTGCAGGCGGAAACAGCTTGTTAATGAGAGAGATCAATGAGAGAGAATGACCAGACTGGTTTGAGCTGACAGGAAGTCTATAGTAACTCGAAAAAGCAACCGTGGTGAGCAGAAAAGCATCTCAGAACGCACAACACATCAAACTTTCAGGTGGATGGGCAACAACAGCAGAAGACCACATCAGGTTCAGCTCCTGTCAGCCAAGAACAAGAATCTGAGGCTATCATGGGCACAGACTCACCCAAACTGGACAGCTGAAGACTGAAATCTTCTTAAATGAGCAGGTGTACACTGTGTATATGAACACATAACAGAACCTATTTAGCAGTCTCTAATGTCTTAAGTTTAGACAGGATATTACAGAGCTATAGTACCCAAAGCTAACACACACACACACACACACACACACACACACACACATATATATATATATATATATATATAGGTGCATCTCAAAGAAGTTTAATATAGTGGAAAAGTTCATTTTTCATTTTTTAATTTAATTCAAAAACTGTCACTTTCTAGATTCATTACACATAAAGTGAAATATTTCAAGCCTTTAAAAAAATCTCAGTGATTATGGTGTACAGCTCATGGAAATCAAAAATCCAGTATCTCAAAATATTAGAATAAAGAATTTATAATACAGAAATGTCGACCTTCTGAAAAGTATGTTAATTTATGCACTGATACTCGGTCGGGGCTTTAATCCTTTTGCATGAATTACTGCATCAATGCGGCGTGGCATGGAGGCCATCAGCCTGTGGCACTGCTGAGGTGTTCTGGAAGCCCAGGTTGCTTTGATAGCGGCCTTCAGCTTGTCTGTGTTGTTGGGTCTGGTGTCTCTCATAGATTCTCTATGGGATTCAGGTCAGGCGAGTCGGCTGACCAATCAAGCACAGTAATACCATGGTCAGCAAAACAGTTACTAGTAGTTTTGGCACTGTGGGCAGGTACCAAGTCCTGCTGGAAAAGGACATCGGCATCTCCATAAAGCTCGTCAGCAGATGGAAGCATGAAGTGCTCTAAAATCTCCTGATAGACGCTGCATTGACTCTTGACTGTGAAAACACAGTGGACCAACACCAGCAGATGACGTGGCACCCCAAATCATCACTGACTGTGGAAACTTCACACTGGACTTGAACCAACTTGGATTCTGTGCCTCTCCACTCTTCCTCCAGACTCTGGGACCTTGATTTCCAAATGAAATGCAAAGTTATCTTTCATCTGAAAAGAGGACTTTGGACCACTGAGCAACAGTCCAGTTCTTTTTCTCCTTAGCCCAGGTAAGATGCTTCTGATGTTGTCTCTGGTTCAGGAGAGGCTTGATACTAGGAATGCGACACTGTGACATTTCTGTATTATAAATTCTTTACTCTAATATTTTGAGATACTGGATTTTTTGATTTCCATGAGCTGTAAGCCATAATCATCAACATTAAAACAAAAAAAAGGCTTGAAATATTTCACTTTATGTGTAATGAATCTAGAACATATGAAAGTTCCACTGTTTGAATTACGGAAAAAATTAACGTTTCTATTTGTTTGAGATGCACCTCTCTCTCTCTCTCTCTCTCTCTCTCTCTCTGCTTGGCCAGCCCACCACCTTCACCCTCAGCTTCTTTGGCAAGGCAGTGGTCGTCTTGGAGGTGTGTTTGGGGTCGTTATCATGCTGGAATACTGCATACTGATCATGCTCTGCTTCAGTATGTCACAGAAAATGTTGGCATTTATGGTTCCCTCAATGAACTGTAGCTCCCCAGTGCCGGCAGCACTCATGCAGCCCCAGACCATGACACTCCCACCACCATGCTTGACTGTAGGCAAGACACACTTGTCTTTGTACTCCTCACCTGGTTGCCGCCACACACGCTTGACACCATCTGAACCAAATAAGTTTATCTTGGTCTCATCAGGCCACAGGACATGGTTCCAGTAATCCATGTCCTTAGCACACCTGCTCCCCATTCACACCTGAGACCTTGTAACACTAACAAGTCACATGACACCTGGGAGGGAAAATGGCTAATTGGGCCCAATTTGGACATTTTCACTTAGGGGTGTACTCACTTTTGTTGTGAGCGATTTAGACATTAATGGCTGTGTGTTGAGTTATTTTGAGGGGACAGCAAATTTACACTGTTACACAAGCTGTACACTCACTACTTTACATTGTAGCAAAGTGTCATTTCTTCAGTGTTTTCACATGAAAAGATATAATTAAATATTTACAAAAATGTGAGGGGTGTACTCACTTTTGTGAGATATATATATATATATATATATATATATATATATATATATATGTGTGTGTGTGTGTGTGTGTGTATATATATAGAATATGTGTATGTATATGTACATATGTATGTGAGAGAGAGAGAGAGAGAGAGAGAGAGAGAGAGAGAGAGAGATGCATCTCAAACAAATGGAAACGTTATTTTTTTCCGTAATTCAAACAGTGGAACTTTCATATGTTCTAGATTTATTACACATAAAGTGAAATATTTCAAGCCTTTTTTTGTATATATATATGTTACATAATGAGCAGTTACATGTCCATACTACACCAGTAGTATTACAATATATCAGTGGTTGATTTGTTAGAAGTGACTGCTTTCAGGATGTCTCCTACTACTGCAGTGGGATTTAAAACAGATGGTCCTGGTAAATAGTGGAACAGTCAGAGGTTATGAGATCTCCAACCGGCTGCATGTATATGGGGCTAACGTATTGGGAATATGGGTGGACCTATTTTATCTGATTTATTGTTGTTGAAATTAGTCCTATAAATCATTGCATGTTGTATCATTTTATTCCGTATAAAACATTATATGTAGACTATACTGTATATAAACCGTACACGTACTGCAAGTAAATTTATACACAGAGATTTGGAACGTGGGTGAGCCACCTAATCTAAATATAATCATAAAGCTTTTTTTTTTTTGTACTGTTTAACAAAGAAAACTGTATAATCGTTAATGTACGTAGCAAAACTTTATTAAACAGTTATGGAAGGAGTCTCTAGTGTCAGCGCTTTATAACACTCAGAGGTAAAACTGTCCATGAAGGTTTTAGCCATGGAAGTGTTCTGTCATTTCTTATTAACATGACAAGCTGCATTTTTATCTTTTCTTTTTAACTTCAAGAGAAAGACAAAATAGGCTAGTGAGGCAGCAACTGTTTAACATCGGAGATATCTTGCTTCTCATACATTCCACAACATTAAATATAACTACAAACAGAAAAAAAATGTATAATGCGTCCTTCATTAATATATAAAAAAAAATGCTAATGGCAAATTGAGGTAGTATGAGAGGAATAAAACACTTCAGAGAGTGCTGTTATAGAAATACTATCAGCTTGCCAATGTATCACACCACACATTTATTTATTATTTTTCTGGTGTACTGTATTTCTTATTTATTATGTATACTTATGACAGAGAGAGAGAGAGAGAGAGAGTAGCTAGGTCACAGAGAGTTCAGTAGTCCCCAGTAATTTGTATATTTCCAACGGCTTGGCTTTGTGAGTGAATCAGTAAGAATGAGTAAATTGTGTTCAAGGAGAATGTATATTTTGCTTAGCACCAGAACTCTATGTCTCGGTTAAACACCAGAGTGTCTAATGTTGGCTGCTTGCCTATAATGGACCTCATCTGCAGGCACAGTGACAGCAGAGCTTACACACTGTCCGTGGTGAATTAGAACCCATGTATCTAAAGAGCGGAGGGGATGGATGACATAGTGCCTCTGCAACCCGTTATGCATGCGCTGGCTGGAGCGAAACGCCTGTGACAAATGGGATCCTTCCACGAAACAAGAGTCGTACAGAGAAGAGCGATTTTGATATTTTGTCATTTACAGGCATGATTCTAAGTGATTGTGTTCAACAATCGGCTGGTCATCCCAAGCAAAAGCACATATACATTTCTCTGTTATAATATGTCATAGAAGATACTTGATAAATTAGTTTATGAAGAAATTATTGACACAGGGAATAAAAGGCTCAAATGACCTTCAATAAACCTGCCTTTAAAAGAAAAATGATTGAGGATGGATGCGTTTAGTTTTACTCTGGATATTATTCCCATTGTTGAAACAATATTCTTCAGTATCAGATATCTGTATGGAAACTGGACAGAAGACCTTAGCAGATCCCCATGTGCTGCTCATATCCATTTCCTAACTGCGTGGACTGATAAATGATGATTAATTAAGTGGGTATTTGGTCTGTAATGCTTAAGCCGCTGCGTAGTCTTTCCATTTGTATAAGGCAATTATTTACGCAGAAACATTAGCTGATTTCACCTGCTGCACCTTTGTAATAAAATAGTACAGTAATGAAGGTTTCTCTGGATTATTTAGTCTAACACGTATGAGAAATATTGACTCGGAGTCTCCTTAAGCGAGCCAACAATATTACTGAATATACAGCTCAAAAATAACTTTGAAATGTAACCCTGTCAATCAAGTAGATTAAAACATGACATATTTTGAAGGAAATGTGATGCCTTTGCCTATTGTACTAATCTCTGTATTCATGCTAATGATACCTGAATAAGAAATCGAATCTGTATGAAGTCGTTTTTTTTTTTTTAAGTCGTATGAAGAGTACAAACGAAGGACAACTACTAATTATAAGACTACTGCGAAATGGCACATTTCTTCTGTGTAAAATATTAACAATATACACAAACCTGTGCTCCACGTTTGGATTTTGATCACATGGTTATAAATTTCAGCCCATTCTACAAGACAAAAGAAGGAGTGGAAAGATCCCCTTCGGTGCCTTTACTTTAGCACACCGCTTCATGATGTAATGTTTCTCGAAGGCAACAGGACAAGCACCAAACATTTGAGAGATCGTAATCGAAAACAGATTGGGGCTCGACAAGTGCATTTTTTAAACATGCTTGCTCAGTTAGACCTCAAACTCGGGGCGAGTCCTCAATGTCCACACACATACAGAGACATATGCTCTGAAGGAGATGCGCCACCGACTACAGCTGATAAAAATAGGCAAGCAATTTGCCAAGCTTCATATAGAGATGTTGGGCTGCACCGAATGATTTTTATCCATTTGGTTCTAATTAGGTCTGGCTCCTGGGATCAGCCCTGAAGATATGTTCCTTCTGAACATTTCAACTTCTATAAACAACCAATCTTCTCGTTTCCAAGCTGACGGCTTTCAGGCACCGACCTGCTCGCCTCTGCCAAGAGGTCTGCGCGTTCCCCCTATGTTCTGCTTTTGACTAATAATCTTATTTCCAATATTCATTTACATCACCCAACAAAAATCCCCCAAGGCCACGCCATGCCAAGAGACATCCAAACACAATGTGTCACTGTACTGTGAGAGCATAGCCCCCGGACTCGAATATCATTTAATCACCATTTTGGAGCAGAGTGTGTGAAAACATTTCCATCAATATGATCTCAGCAAGATTTACTTAGAAGCTTTGCTGATAATGCTTACATCCATGATTACTCACTCGTCTCGGTCCTTCCTTCCTCGGTGTTAAACAACCATGTTTTAACACTGTGCTTATTAGGAAAACATGCTCAGTCAAACAACATAGGAAATATATTCTTTAAAAAAAACAAAAAAAAAATGTTCATCCAAATTCCACCTGATTACACACACACACACACACAAAAAGGACCTCAAAAAAATGCATTCTTTCACTCAACATGGCCATAAATAAAAAGAATAAAATGCTTCACTTCTTTCAGAGATTTGTCAGTAAAACATCCTTCTCTGTGTATACCTTTGCTATCAATCCACCGTGCCTGTTGCACAAACTCATCTGGAAAAAGTTCAAGGACGTATCACAGGAAGGCCTCATAATTTAGGAATCAAAAAATGCTAAAAGAAACGTTGTCAAATGTGAACAGAGTCTTAAATGCAAAGCGTGTCTCTATTTATGTGTGTGTGTATGTGTGTGTGTGTGTGTGTGTGTGTGTGTGTGTGTCAGAAGCACAACAGGCCAGGCTGTAAGAGCAGTAAGATATGAAGGACAGGTAAGGAGGTTGAGTACTCACTGCACGTGTGTCAGAGAGGAGGTGAAGAGGAGGCTCGCCCCGGTCAGACCCCGCTTCCTGCAGCACGCGCTCACCGAGGAGTGAAAGAGCACAGACTTCTCTCCTCCCCACTCTCCGAGCTGCAACTACTCTTTACTGCCATCACTTCATTTAGCAGGGGAATACTTGGACTTAGACTATTACCTCAGCTTTGCAGGGAGCCGCCGATTACTAATGTCATTTCCATTAAAGTACATTTTTCCTTCTGAACGATTTCCATCCATTATATTAATTCACATGATTCAAAGTCAGTGCGAATCAAAAAAGAAAGCATTCCACGTTGAGTACACACAATTAGTGCTCCTTTGAAAAGTGCGAGATGTTCACACTGATATTTCACTTTGATTTATTATGGGCTTATTTCAGAGCAGACGTCATCCAAGAAGTGGACCTCATTTACATATTAAAATGTATAATCGGAAACAGTCTGTATTTTTTTTTTCTTTCCCTTCAGAACACATTCCTGATTTTTTCTTCTTCTTCTTAATGCATTCTAAAAAGGTTTACGTTTGAAATGTTTTCCTGCGAGGACAAACCCCCAGAGCAGACACTTATCGATGTATGCGTGTATTATGATTTACTGTGAACATATAGGTTAGATGTCTACATGAGCGAACCTGAATTGGCTACGACAAAGGAATTCAAAGGCAACCCGTTACAGCTGTTTTAATTTAGAATGATGGATTTCTAGCTCTGCCTGGTGTTGAAAGGTCATTCGTAGACATCAAATAGAAAAGTTCTGACAGATAGTTTGGCGTAACTAGTCCTAAAAGAATCAAACACACCCAAGCCAATTTTAATGCATGTTTTGTTTTGGGTTTTTTTTTGTTTTGTTTTTTTTTAAAATACTTCTCACAGAAGTATTTTCAGTGTAGTCTGGTATTCACTGGCTGTTGTAACTGTTTTCCTGTTTCAAGGAGATTTGATTTCCAGGATGCATGAGTAACCACCACCAACATGTAACACACATACTTACATATAGTGCATACTATATAATGTATACGAATGACTCTATGTTCACTTTATTGTTTAGTTAAACGTAACTGTATGGTAATATTGAAAATCATCATGTTTTGTGCATATTTCAAACACATTCTCACTCACTCAATTTTGGGGAAGATATATTATTCAACCACTCCTGCGTAATCCATGTTGAAAAATTAAAAAACAGAGTCTGTTGTAAAACATAGTAATGATGACATCACACGCTAAACTTAGCTAGGACTTTAAGCTTTTGTGGTGTATTTGGACTCAGCATCAGCCATGATGTCAGTTTTTGCCTTTTTGACTGAGTGTGCCGCTGAGCTCTGTATCATTCAATGCCAACTGAGACTGCCGGGGAGTCGCACATGTCTGACAAAAACAAGAGAGATTATTCTGTTCCAGTTTACACTGCAATTGAAAGCATACTCACATTAATATAAGGCTCGACAGGAGGGGAGTGAGAAATGTAATGTGTTTCCTTAACCAAATATCTCATGTTCCACAGTGACCTAAATACATCTGTATCTGCATCTGTTTAGTGCTTCATGTATACAGTACAGCTGTATCTGCATTCGAATTGAAATCCAAAGTGGGCGTGGCATAAACATGGAGGCCTTTTTTAAATGATGAGGGAAAAAAACTCAAAAGTAGAAATGTGAAAGGTTACACGCAGGAGTAGCGCAACAGAAAGGCCTTTGCCCTATTGTCCAGAGATTGCAAGGCGTCCCATGTCAATCACAGCAAGATTAGCCAATCGTAGGCATCTGTGGGCTCATGCAGGCAGAAGGGGGTGGATAGCACTAACACACCCTGAGGGAGCATGAACAGCAGTTTGAAAAGATGTCCGTGGCTTTCTGGCTTCACGTGTCTCGGAGGTTAGAGAGGTCTTCGCTCTTACTGGTTGGTACTGTAGGTGTCATGTAATAGGGGAGAGCTGACTGGTGGGTGGGAATTGATCAAGATTAAATTAGGGAGAAACAAATCGAAGGGAAAATCCCATCTAAATCCAAGAAATGTAAAAGGTAAAAAATGTTTTTGTTTGTGCAACAAATCCACAATATTTTCTAACAAATGTAGTCGATTTCTCAAAATTATAAACACATTAGTAGCATAGTTGAAGCCACAGTGATCCTGACCAGGCAGTTACTAAGGATGAAGAAATGCAAGCTGTATATTTGTTCATGTTCATGAACATGGTCGTTGTTTGTATTTCAAGCTTCGTATCTGACCGCATTCATATCTGAAAGTACGATCTTTCTAGTCACATGAGTCTTGCTGTTGTTCCGCAGGATCCCAAAACACCTCTGGTTTCAACCAGATGCCATGTGCCATTTCTTAAAAACGTGATTTTGTTCATGCCAGAGAGAGCGTGCTTCATTGATTCTGTTTACTTTTGACACGTGTATTTGTTTTGGTTTCTGTCCTGTCTCCGCCCCTGTTCTGTTATTGGTTATTTCCTAATGTCTCAGCTGTTTTGTGTCATCCCCTTAGATGCATTGTATATTTAAATATGTCTTTGTTTGGGGTGAAGTATTGCGTTTCTGTATTTTGCCGCCTGTGCGTTACCGAGCCTTTGTTCTGTGTTCTCGTTTCCAGGTTCTTTGATCTTGTTCCCAGTTTCTTGTTTGATCGCCTGAACTTTTTCCTGTTTTTCACCACGATTTTGCCCTACAATTTGTGTTTGTCTGCCTGGCTCTCTTAACTGCACTTGCATCCATCTCTAACTTGATAGCGTGACAAATACCACTTAAACTACTCTAGTGAGCATTCAAAAGAAAAAAAGAAAACATTTATATCCACAGCCCATTGTGTAAATAAGGGTTTTTTTTTTATAAATAAAAATTGTTTGTAAGAGATTTTACTGCTTGATGATGATAGCACCAATGACTTAGGTCTAGATGAGTCAGTTCTCTAAAAAAAATCTCAAACCCTCAGCTCTTTGTGAATCAAAAACAAGTGTTAAATGGAAAGTTCTGTTGACAGACTTTCTGGCAAATTTCCTCATCAGCCATGAAGTCGCTGATTGATTCCTAGCTTGGCTGATGTAAATCCATCACTACACTTTAATATCTGGAGCAGATGAACGGAATGTACCCTGGGTTTAGAAACCAACTTTTCCTGCTGTAAGAAAGCTTTAATGTTATTGCATGGTGCGCTATTTAGGACACCATATGCACATCTCTTTCTGTGATTGGGAACTGCTGTTGTCGCAAACACAAAAATCACATGGATTCTCATTGCGTTGCCGATGAGGTCCGAAATTTCAGATCTTCTTGAGCAACGATCATCAGAAATAATGCCGAGAGGATGGAACAATGATGGTCCGTATTATCTTTGCAGGCTTGTAATGTCTGTTTTCAATGTGATTCGTCCAACACAATATGAGTTGTTTACACCCATAAGGGAAAATCAGTGTGTTCCAAATGCTTCAGTGGGCTCTACATTTAATTAGAACCACCTTTCTACAAAAATAGAGGTACAGGACGTTATAATGGCACTCTTGTGTGATAATGTTTTCAATGGTATTATGATGGCAAATCAATATCATGGCCAAGGAACAAATATGTTGTTTGGGGAAATATTTAACATCATCGGGTCATGGATGTTGAATACGCAAGAGAATAGGTCATTGGATTATAACGTCTATCATCTATGATCGATGACGCATTCATTATTTTTTATATGCTTTTGATATATTTTGATATTCAGATCATGCTAAGCCTGTAGCTCATGTCAAAATGTGATGTCATGTGTCAGGCAGCAGAGACGGCGAAAGTTGCAGGTAGAATGCTTTTTTTAAAAAAAAAAAAAAACGGTGCACAAATCCAAAGTGTAAGGCAAGGTCGTAGTCACAAAATAATGAGGCAATAGCCAGGCAATGTACAAACAGACTATATCAGGCAAGGCATGAGAATCAAAAACCCAAAATCCAGAAACCAGATCACTTATAATCATATCAAAAAATACACGGGATATGAGGCTTGGTAACGTCACGTCAGGCAAAAATACACTGAGCGGATACCAATGAATTTGCAGATCATGTAAATCTAAAGGTATATGGTATATTATGGGGCTTGTGAGATGTTCCAGTTACACGTTTTCATGTGTTATATTAGCAACATTAACTGTTATAAGTCATTTGGTAATTTGAATAGTATCATTTCTTAATTTTATTGATTTGATGACTTACTCTAGCCTGTAGTTTAAGCAAATCCATATGATATCCATCCATCTTTTTTCCATACTGCTTATCCTAGACAGGGTCATGGTAGAGCCTGGAGCCTACCCCAGGGAACTTGGGGCAGAAGACCGGGGACACCTTGGACAGGGTGCCAATCCATTGCAGGGCACAATCACATACACATTCACACACTATGGACAATTTGGAAATACCAATCAGCCTGCAGCCTTTGGACTGAGGGAGGAAACAGGAGGACCCAGTGGAAACCCCCGAAGCATGGGGAGAACATGCAAACTCCATGCACACAGGGCGGAGCTGGGATTCAACCCCCAACCCTAGAGGTGCGAGGCAAACATGTTAACCACTAAGCCACTGTGCCCCCCTCCATATAATATAATTTTGCCAAATCAGCTACTGGTTAAAAAAAAAAAAAAAAACATTTTAAATGGGAAAATATTTGATCTCACAAGTTATTCAAATGCATTTGCTTGGGTAATATTTATGGAATAAAACACAATAAAACCCTGAAGCGATTATTTTCTAATAACAGTACATCCTGAAGTGAATTTCTCTTATACCACAGCAATCCATCAATGGTCAAATTGTTGTATTTATTAAAGAACAGCGTCATACATTTTTTTTATACATCGCATTTAATGCTGTGAAACAACTATAAACTCTTATTCCCTTATCCACCTGTCTTTCTTCTCTCCCTTAAGTTAATAAGAAAAAAAACCCACACTTTTTTCCTCTGACTGTTACGAATTACTAAGAGTGGAGACTCCTTCCAAAAAAAATGCTCATAGTAAACTTCACAACAGCAACAAGTACCCTCATTTGCTTTATCTGTTTATGTGAAACATCCACATTCAAGCCGCTGTGTAAGTTGTTACTATAGAAACAAGTGCATTATTATGCACCTTTTATTTGCCTTGCAGCTGTAACTATTGCCAGAGCTGCTGTTATAGAAAATGAATCAACACCTTCAGACCAATCAAAACAACATAGTAGTGTAAATGCAGACTAATCGCCCACTTTATTAAAACCTGAAATGCAGACTAATCGTCCACTTGATGTATAGGACCTGTCTTTGCTCTCAGAACAGCCTGAATTCTTCATGGAATAGATTCCACAAGGTGTTGGAAAAATTCCTTTTAGAATCTTGTCCCTGATGACAGGACTACATCATAGTAATAATTGCTGCATATTTGCTCTACCACATCCCAAAGGTGCTCTATTGGATTCAAATCTGGTGACTGGGAAGGCCATTGATGTACACTGAAATCATTGTCATGTTCATGACACCAGTTTGAGACGACTTGTGCATTGTGACATTGCATTATCATGCTGGAAGTAGCCATTGGAAGGTGAGTAAATTGTGGCCATAAAGGGATGCACATGGTCAGCAACAATACTCAGATAGGCTGTGATATTCCAACTATGTTCAATTGGTATTAAGGGACCCAAAGTGTTCCAGGAAAACATACCCCACACCATTATACCACCTTCACCATTTAACACAGGGCAGGTTGGTTCCATGCGTTCATTTTGTTGATGCCAAAATTTGACCCTACCATCTGCATTTTGCAGCAGAAACCAAGATTCCACAGAACAGGCAATGTTTTTCTAATCTTCACCTGTACAGTTTCAGCAAACCTGTGCCCACTGTAGCCTCAGATTCCATGTTCTTGGCTGACAGGCGTAGAACCCGATTTGGCCGTATGCTTTTCTAGCACATCTGCCTCGAGTTCGATGTGTTCGAGGTGGTACTTCTATGAGATGCTTTTCTACTCATCATGGTTGTAAAGCGTGGATATTTGAGTTACCATAATCAGCTTGAACCAGTCCGACCATTCTCCTTTGCCCTTTCTCATCAACAAGGTGCTTCCCCCTTCAGAAATGCTGCTCACCGAAAGTATTTTCACGATGTTTTTGCACCATTCTGTGTAAACGTTAGAGACTGTTTTTTGGGAAAATCCCAACAGTTTCTGAAATGCTCAAACCACCCAATCTGCACCAACATCCATGCCACAGTCAAGGTCACTGAGATCACATTTTCCTTCATGCTGATGTTTGATGTGAACATAATCTGATGCTTTTTATCTGTTTCTGCATGATTTTATGCATTGTGCTACAACTGCATGATTGGCTGATTGGATAATATTTTTTTATCCAATTTTTCCTCTAATGCTCCTTTTTAAGCCTCATTTTGGCTGAATTAGTTGCACTGCATCGAGTGAAACATGATGTGTTGCACACCCACCTGTTAGGATATTGTTCTGCTGTATATTTATACAGTTACCAGCAAATGATTTCTAATTAACATTATAGATGAAGGAACAACAGAGTTGAAAATAGATATTCCACACATCCAAATGGACTCTGTGCACTGCTTTGTGAAAGCAAATGTTCTTAAAAAAAAATAAAATAATAATAATTAAAAAAAAAGCTGAAAACATATCTCGAAAGTATCTGGTGGTGGTGGGGGAAGGGGGCTGGGGGATAAAAATGACTGAATGTTATGACTGACTATGCGGCTGTAGGCTCAAGCGATGTGTTGCATATGGCCGCATGTGTTTTCAAAGACTCCTGACAGAAAACGGAGAATAAAAGAGCTGCTTTTCTTTTCAGCTTTCTCCCGGGTGTCTAAACATCATCTAGTTGTGACTTTAATATGTCAAAGGAATATGAAGTGTATACGTGTCGTGCCAATACAAACACTGAGCTGTAATGCTAAATCTCGAGGGACATCTTTACACAGCGCTGCTTACAAAAGACTATTTGTGATTTGTCTTCTGACTGTTCTGAGGACTTAACTCCTGTACTTTCGTACTCAATCTAGACAATACAGAACAATAATAAATAGCATTCCAAAAACACTCAGCTTGATGGCTTGCGATCTTGCCAAGTCTTTGTTTTTTGAAACTTTCTTACTTTTTTTTTTGTGGGCTGGAGTACAAAAGCTGTTTACATTCTTCAGTTTGTCTTTTAACTCGCCATTTGGGGGAAAGCGCTGTAATAAATTTTGTGAGAGTTCTCTCTGATATTATCATGAAACACTAAGCTGGGAGAGCAGAACTTTGCCCTGTATACCAATCTGAAGGTGACTGAATGATAAGGTGGAAACAGGATCACACTCGATAAACTTCCTATAAGAAACATTTGACAGTGAAATACTTAATTGTTTTTTTGGAAGCAAGACCACCAAGCAGGAAAAGATTGTAAAAATCGTTTCAGGTCATTAGTTTAATAGCTGAGACAAGAAGTGGCCCAACTAAATCATCTACAACTATGCTCATGTGTTTGATGTTTGCTTCTTTAGTTTTGTACTGGACAACTAAAAGAAGTCTATCTCAGCCAAAATCTTTCCATAAACACACACCCCACTCTTTATAAACCATGCTTTCATTTGTAATTTCACCTTTAAATAAACAATTTTGTAAAACAGCGGGATTAATCTGTATTTTAAAATGTTTCAATTTTAAGTTGAATTGTTTTAGCATCTCCACAACCTTTAATAAGGTAGTTATAATTATTTATGTATGGGTGATTCCACCATTGGGACGCCATTTAGCCCTTGTAATTCTGACAAAGTATTTGTTTTATATCACTTCCCAACAATTAATCTAAGAAAGCATGCATTTAACCATTTAATAAATGTGTTAACAGATCTCATGCAACCATCTCAGGGTCCTGCACAGGGTCGTGGGAAAATGCCAGACACTTTTGCTAATTTTAAGCATTTATTTCTCATCCTAATTATCTGCCAATAGAACACGACATTTTAAAGCATGAAAGGAGTAAAATACTCTAGAGACCAGTTTAATTGTCTTATATTTGGTTTATTTTAATCTTATAATAAGACAATTCTGGATATATTTATCTATTTTCAAGAGAATTTCACTTACTAAAATGTCATTTTTTTTCAGTATTTCTGACAAAGCTGCAAGGATGAGAGAACTTCATTTTCTTCTTCCCATAATCTTCAGGAATTTTAGATAATGCTGGATAACATCTTGTAGAACACGTGACTTGTGGAACATTCCAGATATTTCACGGGGATGAATATGTTTAGGTAATATGGTTGAGTTGATGGTATTTGAACTATAATGTATATAACTAGATTTTTAATAACCTATAATGGATAATTCGTGAAAAAGGATGTTTCAAGCATAAGCTGTTAAATGAATTCAGAAATGCAATGATTTCTGAAGCATTTTAATGATAAATATTCAAAATAAAATTTAGTTGTAGTGGGTTGGCACCGGCATATTTGCTAGATAGGGTTTATTAATGATTGTTTATCTATTTAGGGTTTATAAACAATGATGATCATTTACCTGAAATATGCACATAAATTGTGAAGTACACTTGGCATCTCAATCATGGAATCACCTGTATACTTATAGCTGTGCTATAAATATCTATAAGTCGCTCCAGCAATAACGGCCTTCCATTAACATGGGTGTGAAAATGTGCAAGTGTGAAAAGGCAGACAATCATGGCTCAGCTATAAGGTGAGGAAGTTTCTCACTGATACTCTCACTCGCAGTATCTCTCGCCACTGTCTCCTTTTCACAGCAACGCCTGCGGTGAGTGACTGTGTGTGTGGAGCGTGCCCTCGGTAGGAGAATCACTGAAGGAAATGATCAATCACTGGGCATAAGCTGTAAACAGGCGAATGACACGTGGCAATATAAAATGGAAAATTCAAATAAACAAGAGCAAGCCTGTTTAGAGGCAGGAGCACTACAATAGCCCTGCAACAGGGCATCTAAGTAATCATTAAGAGCCATAACTCAGCGCCAGAGAACTTTAAATAAACAGTATACTTCTGCAGGCATATACACTCGGCCCGAATTTACTTTACCCAAGTCACTGAGAAACCGTAGGGTAAAGGCCATGGACCAACTTAGAACAGTTGGTATCTCACCATCGAGGAATCCTTCAGCAGTGCTGTGTAGTGTTGTGTAGTGTTGAGACAGCTGATCTTACACACAACATACTGTAGGAATGAATTATGCCCTTTCAATCAGAGGTGAATGACACGAAAACACTTTTTTTGAGATCAGGTTAGCACTGACACATTATCTGAAAGATTCAACAATCAAATTTGAAATGCATAAATACATTCATATCTAGAATAAATATCATAATAAGCCAGGTTAACGCGTGGGTGTTGGATTGTTTCCGTCTGAAATCTATTTATTTGAGTTTCCTTTTAATATGCATGTCTTGACAGCAATAGAGAGAGTGACTTCAGCTATTCATTCAGCTTATAGCTGCGGTCATCATTTCCAAACACTGTAGTTGGGCTACACTTTGTCATTTTGTCAGCGTCTTCCCTAAAAGCATGGACACACTAAGGTGCTGCTGCTTCACAGGAAGTCACGCTGCTTTCTGGCAACTGACGTGATATACAAAAGGAGCGAATCACATGAGAAAATAAACAAACAAATCATATTTAATAATCATTTGAATTGTTATTATTTAATATTTTGCTTTAAAATATAAAATAAACAAGTATTTCAGCTGTTGTGGCAATTGATTTACCAATTTTGCATTGCACATTTACTTCATTTTAACCGAAAAAAATTAAATGCTGTGATTTGACAGTTTTTAATAGTAAAGTCGATTCGATTTGATTCGATTAGATTAGAGAGTTTTACTACCATTCTATCCATATACAAGTATACAGCAGAACATTATACCATTCTCCAAAGCCTTGGCATGACATTATAGAAGACATTATATACTGGGTTTCCTATTATATACTCGACAACATGTACAATAATTTGAGGAAGACAATAAAATACAACAATGGGGACAATACAGTACATACAACACAAGATATTACATACAAAACACAACATAACATGACACAGTTAAAGACTATGCGCTGTGAGATACTGTATGTAGCACTGAGAGCATTTTTTCAGTAAACTGTTTGGAAATCCAATTCATCCTAAATCTGTTTTTTTTTTCTTTGTTGTTGTAGGATTTTGCAATATTTCTCCATTTTTTTTGGCATTTTTCATTATCAGGGTTACACTGGGTGCTACACTGGGTACAAGGTGGGAATACACACTAGACTGGATACCAGTCAATTACATGTCACCGCACAATATAATTAAAATATAATAGTTTTGAAAAAAAAAAAGAAGTGTAAATTGTCAACAGTTGTCAGTGAAGTGTAGCACAGTCAGAAAACCTCCATCCATCCATCTTCTATACCACTTTATCCTTTTCAGGGTCACGGGGAAACTTGGAGCCTATCCCAGGGAGCATAGGGCACAAGGCGGGGTACACCCTGGACGGGATGCCAATCAATCGCAGGGCACAATCACATACACACTCATCCACACACTACAGACACTTTGGACATGCCAATCAGCCTACCATGGATGTCTTTGGACTGGGGGAGGAAACCGGAGGAAACCCCCACAGCACGGGGGGGTTTGCAAACTCCGCACACACACAGGGCCACATTGGGTATCGAACCCTCGACCCTGGAGGTGTGAGGCGAACATGCTAACCACTAAGCCTTGTGGGATATGTAGCACTGAAAATGTTGGCCGTCCATAAATTGTTTGAAAATGCAGTGCATCTTGGGATATGTATAGTTATAAATACTTTCGGGTTAGATACTAAGCCTTGCCCAGTGCAAGCTGAGATGGCTGCTATAGATTCAGTATTCATTTAGGAAACCTTAAACTGGGATGGATCCAGGAACATTTTCTCTGCTGACCTCATGGGCAAATTCCTTCCTTTAATTGAGCTCTAATTGAGGCTGATTACATGGCAGTAAAGGGGAGGTCAGGAAGTAAAAACATCAGGCTCGTTGTTTCAAGTCCACTTGATGGGTTAGGTAATACCGACATCAGTTACTCTCATCTATCACAGGTAAGGTGTCACGGCGAGTCGAGACGCAGAGGGACTGAAACTGGAGTCCACATAAAGGGCTTTCAGAAGTGAAATTCGGCATCCCCGTTGCTCCTTGACAAACTCGAGAGCTTTCTCACTTTGATATATTTCAGGCCACATCAGGTATTGTTTTTGGTGCCATTTATTTATGCATTTTTTTTTTCACTTCAAAGAGGTTTTGCATTGTGTGAATTTTTCTTTACATCATATATGATGTACTGAATGTGGGGCTGAGTAAAACATCCAGGTTAAATGTTTGACTGATGCTGAATGCCTACCGGTTGTCTATGTAGACACCACAGACGTGTTATTGCCCTCCGACTTATCAAAAGAAATGAAATTGATTCAAATGTTGGGATTGCCAAGATTGTTCATGTACTGTAAGTGCCAACATCTTGTAAAACATATCCTTACTGCCAGTTGGCACAGGCTGGGCATTCGTTCATACAGGACTGGTGCTCATTTAGAATCAAATAAAGTTGCTGCGCTGTTTTCTGCATTGACATAACGTGGAGGGAATTCGAAACATGGCTCAATTGATTGTCATATATTCATTTTTATTTGCTCATTTACATTCAAGTTCATTTGTAAGACCAGAGTATGTCTGAATTTGACCTCCATGCTGCGACAGTAATGTCTCTCGCTCCCCATTTCATGCTGCGTGTGTTATCTCCGACTTTTACTTCATGTTTTAGGTTTCAGACATGACTAGCCCAGGTGGAGTGCTGACCTGAATGATATATTCATTTTTAGCCATGCTCATAAAAATTCATTCTGTGCTTTTATATTGAGTTCAGAGCACGGGAGGTTTTACTGGAGGATTTTTCAAAATGGTATATGACAGCTAATAAAAAAGTTCAGTTCCTACAATACAGTATTTACTTCAAGGTATGCAGTGAACGAGAAACACGAAGAGAATTATAATTAGTGAAATGTTTTTAGTGTGAGTTAAATCTGCAAAGGCTTCCATTGGATCAGCAAATGTGTAAAGCAAATCTGTTATTCATGTCATATTGAGGGTCCCTAGACAGCCATTACTAACCCAATATCCTGTTTGAGAGTGAGCCCCCGCTCCAGCTTGTTGGTCTTGGCCATTCACCAAAGCGTGAAAGTATGAAAATTGTCCAGTCATGGCCTGGAGCGCTCAGAAACCACCAATGTTCTGTGGCCCTGCACATGTGTTTCAAACAGGCCTGTTAAGATAGCACGCCACAACACTCGCAAATATTTGCCATGCTGCATATTCCGACAGGCCGAGCGGCTATGCCAGGGTGCAGATAAACAGCGCTGACTTCCTCCAGGCATTTTATCAGGCATTTCTTTTTTTATTATTATTCCAAACGTGTCGAGCCCCTGTGGGGGACGGCTAGGCCCAAAATAGCCCTGACATGTTGCAGCACGGACATGAAAACAAAAGCCATGACGGCAGCTCTCATTCAGCAGGGGCCTGTGAGGGGTCCAAGATGTCCTCCGCTGAGAGAGACTTCCAGCCACATATTCTGACATCACACCAAATAGCTCAACACAAACAATGGCCAGAGTTCCCATGTTTCTTTTCCTGGTGAGCAGAAATCACACACAATGGGTTTGAAATTGCTAAAGAGTTCAATTCACGTCCTAATACTTTTATTTTTATCCAACAGTTTTTATATACAATACAAAAACCTAATATCTAATACTTAAACATTACTTCACAAAATAATATCCACTCCTTAAAAGTAATTAAGGAAGACTTAAGAGTGAGAGTTTGCCATTTCAATAGTAATAATAATAATAATAATAATAATAATAATAATAATAATAATAAGTGTGTGTGCCAATGTGTGTGATTTCATTTCTGAGTCAAGGTGAAAAAGCGTTAAGAGTCCTGCTTACTAAAGTATAAAACATTTTCCCAGTCAATAGTAACTGATAATTTGGTGCACATTTGGTACAAATATGTACTGTCAACTTTAAAAATGATATTCATGTATTTGAAAGAGGTTAGATGTGGGTTGAATTGGAAGTTGAGGTCAGTATGTTCAATATTAGCAATCAACTTAAATAGGCTACTATGAGAAAAAGAACCTCTTCTTCTTTAGTAGAGAGATCATGAAAGTAGAAAGCTGTATAAATGTGAAATGTGTATACATCAAATCCTCCCAAATGACCAAATAACTGTTATTCTTCGACTATTTAATTATACAGGTGTTGCTTTAGCCCCCTCCCATGGTTATAAATGGTAAATGGTCCTATTTCTGTTTGCTGTAGTTTGCACAGTTTAGAATAATCCTAATTCATCAAAGCTTGGCTAAACTTCTCAATTTACACTCGAACTGCGTGGACTGTGATAAGATTCCTATACTTGTTTACCTATTTATCCGTTTTTGGAGCAAAAAAATTGCTTGAAGGATGTATATATGGCAGGGAATATTGACATTACTTACAACTGCAACTCCAAAAAAGTTGGGATGCTGTTTAAAATGTAAATAATTGTAAGTAAAACAGAATGCAATGATTTGCAAATCTCATAAACCCATATGTTATTCACAATAGAACATAGAAAACATATCAAATGTTAATGGTTTTAGGAAAAAACAATAAGGTCATTTTTAATTTGATGGCCGCAAAACGTCTCAAAAAAAGTTGGGATGGGGCAACAAAAGGCTGGAAAATTAAGTGTTACTAAAAAGAATCAGCTTAAGGTACATTTTGCAACTAATTAGGTTCATTGGCAACAGGTCAGTAACATGATTGGATTTAAAAAGAGTATCTTAGAGAGGCAGAGTCTCTCAGATGTAAAGATGGGATTGAATCTGGATGGAAGCATGCATTGCTCTAAAACCTTTATATACCTTTCAGCATTGATGGTGCCTTTCCAGATGTGCAAGCTGCCAATTCCATAGGCACTAATGCACCCCCATACCATCAGAGATGCAGGATTTTGAACTGAGTGCTGATAAAAAGCCTTAGGGTCCCTCTCCTCTTTAGTCCTCTTTAGTTTAGGGGATGCGGCGTCCATGGTTTCCAAAAAGAATTTCAAATTTCGATTCGTCTGACCACAGAACAGTTTTCCACTTTGCCTCAGTCCATTTTAAAAGAGCTTTGGCCCAGAGAAGCCGGCGGCGTTTCTGGATCATGTTCACATATGGTTTCTTCTTTGCATGATAAAGCTTTAAGCAGCATGTGTGGATGACACGGTGAACTGTGTTCGCAGACAATGAGTTCTGGAGGTGTTTCTGAGCCCATGCAGTGATTTCCATTACAGAATCATGCCTGTTTTTAATGCAGTGCCTTCTGAGGGCCCGAAGACCACGGGCATGCAATATTGATTTTCACCCTTGTCCCTTGTGCACAGAGATTTCTCCAGATTGTCTGAATCTTTTAATTATATTATGTACTGTAGATGATTAGATATTCATAGTATTCGCAATTTTACGTTGAGGAACATTCTGAAATTGTTCCACAAAATGTAGACGCAGTTTCTCGCAGAAACGCAGACGCAGTTTTGCCCATCTTTATTTCTGAAAGACTCTGCCTTTCTAAGATACTCTTTTTATACCGTCATCTTACTTGCCAATTAACCTCCAGCTGTTTCTTTTTAACAACACTTACTTTTCCAGTCTTTTGTTGCCCTCGTCCCAACTTTTTTGAGACATGTTGCAGCCATCAAAATCAAAATGACCGTATTGTTTCCTTAAAATGGTAATTAATTCCTCAGTTTAAACATTTGATATGTTTTCTATGTTCTATTGTGAATAACATCTGGGTTTATGAGAACTGCAAATCATTGCATTCTGTTTTTATTTACATTTACATGTTACACAGCGTCCCAACTTTTTTGGACTTGGGGTTGTACAACTCCATGTCTCATTCTATCAATCAGACCAGTGGGTGTGTTTAATTCTTCATGTCTTTAGCAACTGATCATTTTTGTCTCCTCATGGCTCCAGGACTCCCAGTTCAATCCTGAGCTCGGGTTACTGTCTGTGCTGAGTTTTGTGTATTCTCCTCCTGTCTGTGTGGGTTTCCTACAGGTTCAGCAGTTTCTTCACACCTTCCAAAAACATGCAGGTGGATTGGCTACTCACTGGTATGAACGAGTGTGTGTGTGTGTCTGCTGCATCCCATCCCAGGTTACACCCAGCATTCCTGGGAAAATTACAGATCCATCGCAACCCTGACCAGGAGAAAAAATTCACTTAAAATGAATGAAAGAAAATTAATTTATTTGAAAGGTTTTAGAGGGGGCACGATGGCTTAGTGTTTAGTATGTTTGCCTCACACCTCTAGGTTTGGGGGCTTGAATCCTGCCTCCACCCTGTGTACAAAAAGTTGTAGGCTGAATAGCATTTCCAAATTGTCCGCTGTGTGTGTGTGTGTGTGTGTGTGTGTGTGTGTGTGTGTGTGTGTGATGTCACCCTGTCCAGGGTGTCCCCTTGCCTTGTGCGCCAAGTTCCCTGGGACAAGCTCCAGGTGACCCTGTGTAGGATAAGCGGTAAATGGATGGATGACAGGTTTCAGGAAATCTTTTACTATTTGATGAAGTAAGAGACCACCAATATATTTGCTTTGAGATTAGACTAGAAGCATGCTAAAATAATGATGGCCTTTAGAAACGAACATTGCGGAACAACAGTACAGCCTTAAAAATTACAAACGAAAACAACTTGGCAATGTGTCCACTGAATTCTTTATGATCTGTCAAACACTACAAGAAAATGTAAGAGAAAGTCCGCACATCACACCGAACACTGAGGTGATTTGAGGGCATCAGGCAACTTGCCTAGACTGATTTAAATGCTAATACACCATTGTTTCTTTGAAACATCAATGTTCCAGTGAAGGTATGGAGCATAACAATACAATAGAACGGAGGAGCAGATGTTTGGAGTGAGAGTACTGGTTTGGGGCTACAGCTGCTTGTGAAAATGTGCAAATAGAAGTTCAGGAGTGAGGTAGACTGATGTTTTCATAGCTGTGTACCCAGAGGCATGATCTCCTCATTAAACGTTGTTATAGGAAATGCATATAATGTTTTATGTGTGCATTGCCCTACATATTTAAAGGGAGAACCCCCCCCCCCCATATCTCTCACCATGCAGGCAGCAACAGCACCTTAATGACTGCTTTTGCTCTGTCATGCTAATCTTCAAAGTCGTCTCGGTTCCCGGCTTTGCCTACGTGCTCACGTGCTCCTTGAATTTTTTTAAAGCGAGTCACGGTGCTGTCTGAGCTAGAAGAAAAAAAGAAAAGAAAGACATTTTGCACTAGGCTACTGATGATTCGATTTGTAAGCCAATTTCGATGAATAAACATGATGTGTTTTGTTCTGCCAAGTGTGTTCTAAATGTTGGTCAGTGAAATGAAATGTGTTTCACGTCAGCTTGATGGTATTCGAACGTTTACTGAAAAGCGGTATCACAGAAAGCAAACAAGGGGCAACGTAAAACATGATGCAAATTAAAACAGATGTACTACATTTTGTGTGTTACTTTAACAAAGTGCTTATTTAAAAAATGCTGTACGCACTTCTAGTGCCATCCACTGCCAAAACATAGTTACTGCAGATGACATTCTCCTGTGCGTGTGTGTGTGTGTGTGTGTGTGTGTGTGTGTGTGTGTGTGTGTGTGTGTGTGTGTGTGTGTGTGTGTGCATGTGTGTGTGGGTGGTGGGATAAGGTCAGGGGGTTTTAATCATCCAATCCTCGGGAACCTTGGGGACAGGACTGATTCCAGCTCTCAATAAACCTGAGATTATTGCAGTCCTACACTTTTGATTAGCTGTCGCAGTTGCAATAATAATAAGGAGAGGAAAAATAAGAATAATAAGCCTCTCTGGGTTTGGTCTGGGTCCTCCGGTTTCTTTTGTAGATGGATTGGCTACTCAATTGTTCTCATGTGAGTGTCTGTGACCATTATCTGACCGATTTGACTTTGTGGGGACATTTGGCATATCTCCAAAAGGAAAACTGCTTAAAGCACACCTATTGCAGTTTTGAAACGTGCCTAATTTTGTTTTAGAGGTCTCATACAATAGATTTACATGCATCCAAGGTCAAAAAACAGTTTAATGTGCTCATAATTTAAATTGCAGAATTACCGTTTTTTCCCCTCAGTGTCGCAAACAACTCGTTCAATGATCCGTTCTAAAGGATTCATTCTAAACTCCTCCTTTCAGAGAGCATACTCTGCTCTGATTGGTCAGAGGTCCCAGTCTGTTGTGATTGGTCTACCACTGTCAGCGAGCAGCTGATAAAGATCAGAGGCGGGAGGTGGGGTTTTTGTTACAAGCCTACGTAGGTTAGTACAGGAAGTAAGTCTGGAATTACTAACGAATCGTTTCAACTGTTCAGAATCGGTTCCTTCTTTTGGGAGTCAATAACTCCGTTTGTCCTGTGCTTTGATTTTTGAAACTTTGTAGATGTTTTACATTCACAAACAGCTCTATAACACACTACATGAAAGGTAATATTTGAAAAACCATAATAGGTGCACTTTGAGGAAAAAAAAAAAAAAACCTGTAGCAAAAGGTTTCCTTCTGGTTACTGGGGATAAGGTTAGGGTTAGGTCTATTAATTAGATTCATTAAAATTTATATCAATGGAAGTGTGGAAGTACCTCACAAGGATAGTAAGACAAATGTGTGTGTGTGTGTGTGTGTGTGTAATGTTCTGAAATGGACTGGTGGGGAATCCAGAACATACTCATACATTGTGCCCGGTGTTCCCAGGACTAATCAGGATCCACCATGAACCTGACCATAAAGTGGTTCAATATAAAAGTGTAGTTGTTTATTTGTTTTCATTTCTTACTTGTACAAATAACCTGGAAGATATGTAGAACATCATTTAATATAAAAATGGATTAAGCCGTAGCCTCAGCAAAAAGTTTATTAAGTCGCTGAGAAAACATGTTTAGAAAACGTGCTTCCAGTCAGGAATGCTTGTTTGTGTTTCGCTGAGCCTCCTGTCATCATTTTATAGAAACTACAGTATATGAGCCACCTAAGATCCTGTGGGTAAAGCTTATTAACCATGGGCAGGAATTTAAATGTTGAACCCTGCAACTGCTAAATGCTATAAATGATAAAAATGCATGTATTAAACACCAATCAGTGAGTAATAAAGCCATGTAAAGACAATAAAATGGATGAATAATTAATGACAGTAAAATGGTATAAGAAATTGAGTCTAATCAAAAGCAGGGGACAACAAATGCATCTTCAGTTTCTTTTAAAAGGTCCTGAGTGTCAGACAATTCAAAATTTTTCAAGTAGAGGATTTACAATGTTTTTATTGCATTTCTGAATGCTTGATGGAAGACTATTAGACTGCTACAGTACTGATTAATTGTGCTATAATACTATCAGAATACTAACTTAGACTCATAATAAAACTACAAGTCTGTATGTAAGGGGCGCAAATATTTATTTCTTGCGCCAGCCATAGTCCTGTTTATTCAGCATGCACACACACACTCACAAAATGTATACTCTAAAATGCTATTTGTATCTATAATGAGGGACTGAAAATATAACGACTCAGAATGTAATAAATATTGACTTTAAAAAAAAAAAAGATTATTATATAATCTATACAATTATATAAGACTGCAATGTTGTGTTGTGTGTTTACAGAATTTTCAACACAAGGGTCCACAGATGAAGAAGGAACAGCATTAACTAGACAATAAATTTGAAAACTGTTTCGTAAAAAATCATCTAAGGAACGATGGTTTATTCAGAATGTGTGCAAAAGTTTGCACCCCTGTGGTTTCTGAATGCAAAAAAAGGAAGATATTTTACATTTTACCTACAAATAAAAAGAAAACCAAAAAGATTGGAAATGTTTTGCCATGACCATCTCAATCTGAAGGAGGTAGATTATGACATCTTGTAGATATATCAGTACAATTGTGGAATTATACAATAGAGAAGACTCAAAAGCTGCACAGAGGAGCAATTATAAAGGCAAAGTGCAGGAGTACATTTTATTAGAAAGCATTTATATCATATTGAGAAAGTGAAAGGCAGACCTTTAAACTAATTGATTTTACTATTAAAGCCCTGACATATGCTATTTGGCTGTTGTTTCCTGTGATAATGAAGTAACATCATGTGTATATATATATATATATATATATATATACACACACACACACACACATACAGTGGGGGAAATAAGTATTGAACACATAATTTTTTTTTTCAGTAAATATATTTCCAATGAGGCTGTTGAAATTTTCACCAGACATCAGTATTAACTCAAGAAATCCAGAAATATAAACAATTCACAACATTAAAGTCCATAAATAAAGTTGTTTTATCATGAGATGTTTCTTGTGTGACACCTTGGTAATGAAAAGCCTTTTTATAGACCATCAATTTACTAACCCAGCTGATATTAATTTGCACAGATAGGAGGTATAATTACTTACGGACTTCAGCTGGTTCCTTGCCTTACCTTGCCTTGGAGAACTGCTTTTTCTTAGCGTGTTCAATATGCTTTTTTTCTGTGTTATTCCACTTTATTACACATAACTTTATTTATGGACTTTAATGTTGTGAATTCTTTATATTTGCAGATTTCTTGAGTTAATACTGATGTCTGGTGAAAATTTCATGTGAGTAGCCTCATTGGAAATATATTTACTGAAAAAAACGTTGACACGTCCAATATTTATTTCCCCCACTGTGTGTATCTGTGTATATATATCAACAACATATGTATATATGTATATGTATATATAATTTTGTCTTCTCTGTCTATGCAGAAATGAAGAACCGAATATAGGAAAAAAAAAATGATTAGTGATGTATTAGTAAAGGGAGTATACAGGGTGTCCCAAATGTCACCATACATAAGGGACTATGTACTGTACGCCAGCACCATGCCGTGCATTCGTTAGTGGATGTTTGTGGATGTCCACTTGTCGGTTGGATCACAACACTTCTAGTCTTTTTGAATTTGTTAATAAGTTTGGTAGCAGTGTTGTGTGTGATGTGCTCACCATGTTTCCTGTTAAAGTCACTCGGAAATCACTCTCTGTTGCTGATGATGGCCCCACATGAACAGTCAAGAGATCAATATCAAGAATCAAGAATCAAAAGTCTGATATTAATTGGAATTTGGTAATATTCGAATTAAGGTTGAGTCAAGTAAACATTGCAGTCCTATTGGTGGATTCATATTAAGACAATATTCTGATTTCCACCCCTGGAATATGCCTGTTTTTGTAATTGGAAATGTGTTGCATGTAAACACCTTATTCAGAAATTCCACTATTAGGAGATAGATGTGCATGCTCAGTACGCAAGGAATTGTGGGTAGCAATGGCAGCATCCTGAATCTCCCAGGATAATAACAGGAAAACTGCACGGAAGATAAAAGGAAAACTGCACGTGTAGATCAGCATACTTACAGTACAACAACCACGTATACAGGAATATTCCCATGCCTGTACACATATAAACATCGTATTTGGAATACAGACCATAACAGAATTTGATTTGATGTGTAAACCTAGTCAATGAGATTACTGTGTATGGTACCACTTAAAAACCATGAAGATGGCTTTGGACTGCAATTGATATGAAAAATATTTCTATGATAGCTTTAGGAATGCAGTTGCCATGAACAGTTTTGCACTCAAGTCTCCATCAGTGAACAGTTGATAACTTCAACAAAACAGACTTCAGGTGAAAACTAATGAAATTTCCTGGTTACACAATTGCACTTTTTGACCATGTAGTACACAGCAATAGATTTATTTAATTATTTATAACTGCACTATTCGTTGTTACCCAGATGGGTTCCCTTTTTAGTCTGGCTCCTCTCAAGGTTTCTTTCCTCATATCTTCTCAGGGAGGTTTTCCTTGCCGCCGCTGCCTCTGGCTTGCTCATTAGGGATACACTTATAAATTAAAAATGTATATCCTGAATATGTAGATTTCAGTAAAGCTGCTTTGAGCAAAGTCCACTGTTGAAAGTGCTATACAAATAAAACTGAAGTGAAGGCCATCACAACCTCGTGACTGCTTCCCGATCCAGCATAAGAATGATTTCAATACATTCTTCTTTTCTTAAAGGCATTCTTAAAGGCTATCTGGAAAAAAACAAAAAAAAAACAAAAAAAAAACATATACATTATACATCAATAAGACTTAGTGTGCTAGGTTTCCCTGATGTTACTATACACAGTGCTGTGAAAAAGTATTTTTGATTTCTTCTGTTTTTGTGTATCTCAAATTAAGTAGTTTTAGATCTTCAAACGAAATACAACATAAAACAAAGGCAACCTGAGTAAACGGACAATACAGTTTAATTTTTTTTATTGAAGCAAAAAAAAAAGGTATCCATCACCCATGTGAAAAACTAATTGCCCACTTAAACTTAAAATCTGGTTGTGCCACCTTTAGCAGCAATAACTGCAACCAAACGCTTCCGATAACTGGAGATCAGTTTTTCATTTACTTCTAGGACTAGGATTTACTCCTCTGCTTTGGATCATTGTCTTGCTGCATAATCCAGTTGTACTTGAGTTCCAATTTAAGGACTGAAGACCGAACATTCTCCTTTAGGACTGGTTCTCCTTTAGGATTTCTGGTAGAGAGCAGAATTCACGTTTCCCTCAATTAATGCAAGTTACCCAGGCCCTGAAGCAGCAAAGCATCCCCACACCATCACACTTCCACCACCATGCTTTTTTTTGTGGGATTCTGTGTTTGGTTTACACCAAATGTAATGGGACACTATCTTCCAAACAGTTCCTCTTTCGACTCATCAATCCACAGAACATTCTCCCAAAAGGTTTGAGGATCATCAAGGTGTGTTTTGGCAAAATTCAGACGAGCCTCAATGTTCTTCTGGGTTAGCAATGGTTTTATCCTCACCACTCTTCCATGGATGCCATTTTTGACCAGTGTCTTTCTGATAGTGGAGTCATGAACAGTGACCTTTATTTATGAAAGAGAGGTCTGTAGGTCCTTTGATGTTGTCCTTAGCTCTTTTGTGACTTCCTGGATGAGTAGTTGCTGTGCTCCTGGAGGAATGTTGGAAGGTCGGCTACTTCTAAGAAGGTTCACTGCTGTGCTGAGTTTTTCCATTTGGAGATAATGCCTCTCACGGTGGTTCTTTGGAGTTCCAGAGCCTTTGAAATAGCTTTGTAACCCTTCCCAGAATTATGTATTTCAATCACCTTCTTCCTCATCATTTCTGGAATTTCTTTCAACTTTGCCATAGTGTGTTACTGGGTAAGACCTTTTAACCAACTTCCTGCTGTTGAAAAAGTTCTATTTAAGTGTTGATGTCATTGAACAGGGTTTGCAGTAATCAGGCCTGGTTGTGTCTAGTCAAGCTGAACCCCATTATGAATGCAGATTCATAGATTTGGGGAATTAGTAACTACGTGGGCAAATACATTTTCATACAGGCCCAGCTGGTATTGGATAACGCTTTTGCTTCAATAAATAACACTATTATTTAAACTGTATTTTGTATTTTATTCAGGTCGCCTTTGTTTTATCTTAGATTTTGTTTTCATTTCTGAAACAATTTAGTATGAGAGATACACAAAAATGGAAGGATTCAGGATAGCGGTAAATCCTTTAATATAAACATTTTTTTTTTAAAACTAAATTTCGGAAGACATTTTGCATAAAAGTGTTAATTTCCCTCATGCATGGAAACTTTTGGGACACCCTGTATAAACTTAAATGAAGAATGGTAGGAATCAATGATCGCACCGCACTGCTGATTTCTCATTAGATGTGAAGAGTGTGTCGAAAGAAAAAGTTTAGGATTTAGGTTGGGATTAGGATTTAGATTTAGGATTCGGGTTTAGGATGTGGTTTGAGTGGCTGTATCGGCCGATAAAGGCTATTTTTCCGGCTAGTAAGTTTAAAAACATCCGATGATCAGGGCCGATTATATCCTGTCAGTTAAATGACTGTGGGAAAACACACTGATTTCGTGCAGTGTGTAAAGATGATGTCTCTCATGTGGAATGATGAAAAAACTGCAGTTTGTAATCTCTGTAATCTCTGCACTGCTAAAATTTTACACCGGAAGTGAGCAGCAGTGAAGCGGGAGTTTCGGTGTCGATTTTATTTTATTTTTTTGCCATGCTGCTCACGCTCAATTAAAGGGCCAGTACGCCGTTGAAAGATTTAAATGAAGATGAGATGACAAATATATATATATAATGTATATATTGCACAGAAAAATATATTTCTAGAGTAGTGAATTTCATATCCAGTTAATGTTAATATATAAAAAAGTTGATATTATATATTACCAGTTTGATGTCAGTGATGAAGTAGAAATGCTTTTGTTTGTGGTGAGTGAATGTGAGACTAACAGGAGGTTTTTTAAAATTCAGTCAATGTTAATAGGAATTAATAACATTCAATAAGTGAAGAAATCTTACTTTAATCTTCAGAATTGAGTTCATGTGTTAATGTTAATTAGAATAATGTGTGAAAACACATTTTTATGAGACCAGTTACTGTCAAACAACTTGTTGAAATGGAGAGAATAAAGTTTTTATTTGCATTTCTTTCAGAATTCTAAAAGGCAGAACTGTCTGTATCGGTTATCGGCCGATATCACTCTGAATAATCAGTTATCGGTATCGGCTGAGAAATTTACATACACTACATCAGATCTGCTCATGAATCAGACCTGTCCCAGTTTAAACTCTGTTCAAATGTGCCTAGAAGTGAGCACAGAGAGCAACACAGAGAGTAACTTAGTGATGTGTGCATCCACCTGTGAGAAGAATGAGCAGAAAGTCCTGAGTGTCCCTGAGCAACAGGCTCATTAATGCAAACACTGGGTTACTATGGAGCCTAAGAGGGGCACAATGAGTTTGTATGGACTTCACACTATAATCACTGATCAGCGCCACAGCAAACATGGACGAGTCTCCAGTTGAGGAGAAAAGATTCGAGTTTATAGAGGAGTATGTACTAAAAACACTGCGATTAAAAAAGGACCGCTGGCAAAAATGCGTGAGCGTGGAGGAGCAGAAACAAGTAATCCAGGACTTTTTGGATAAACCCGACCACACGACGCTTGTTGTGTACCTGAATGCCGCCGGACAACTTGTACCTACTAATGGATTTGCAGCGATTTCGAAGAATAAAGCTGTTTATTTTATTAAACAAAGCCAAACTGCTCTGTCGTTTGACACCATAAAGGCGGACTTGATGTACGGAGACATGTCCTACTCGCCCCTGGAGCAGTTCTCAGCCTTCGTCGAAGAGGTGAGGAAACTTTCCGAGCGCGCGGACTGTTCACGCGCCGTACGCTCTTTACGTAACACACAGTACAATACGTAAAGCGTCCCTTCAGCGACGCTTCTGATTGGATGAATCCCAAATTGCTGCGTACTCACTATAGAGGTTAGGTGTACTTCATAGCGTATACAAATACACCGTGTAGTACACTTTGTATCCAGCAGAGTGGGATTTAGGATTCAGCCGTGTGTAGTAATGTCATGGAAATGAGTTGAGATTTAAGGTCTCTCACAAACATTTAGTTTGTTAATGAAAGTAACTTTGCTTGTTTCATGTTTGTAATGTGTTATTTGATCAATCCGGACTAGTTGAGGATCCAAGACTGAAGTACGTTTCTGTCAGAAAACAAATAAATAAATAAACAATTAAAATCGTGCTTAATAATGATTTCTTCGCTCTGTGAACGTTTAATGTTTCATTTAGGCTGAAATACTTTTTTTTTTTTCAATAATGTTATTAATAATACTTCAATCATATTTTGAACTCTCGAAATAATCTGTAAATGTTGAGCCTTGTTTATGAGTGAGCAGGTGTCTAATCACGTGGTACATTGTGTGCCGTCAGATTATAAATACAAAAGTTGCTGCTACATACAGGAATATACAAATACTAATGCAGAATGTATTTTTGTAGACTTGTATGGGGGTTAAAACGCCAAGGATTACATTTAAGCTTTTGATCTTTTGTTCAAGCAATTCACAAAAATTCTCAAACAATTGGAAACACAAGACAGGTTCATCCCCCCAAAAAACTTTGTTAAGTATAGGTGTGCGACAATTATTGGCACACTTTTAGTCAATACTTTGTGCTACCTCCCTTTGCCAAGATAACAGCTCTGAGTCTTCTCCTATTATGCCTGATGAGGTTGGAGAATACATGGCAAGGGATCTGAGACCGTTCCTCCATACAGAATCTCTCCAGATCCTTCACATTTCAAGGTCCATGCTGGTGGACACTCCTCTTCAGTTCACCCCACAGGTTTTCTATGGGTTTCAAGTCAGGGGACTGGGATGGCCATGGCAGGAGCTTGATTTTGTGGTCTTGTAAACCATTTTTGTGTTGTTTTTGATGTATGTTTTGGATCATTGTCCTGCTGGAAGATCCAACCACGGCCCATTTTAAGCTTTCTGGCAGAGGCAGTCAGGTTTTCATTCCAAGATGCCATGTATCCTAACAAAATGTCCAGGTCCCCTGGCAGAAAAACAGCCCCAAAACATTAAAGAGCCACCACCATATTTAACCGTGGGCATGAGGTCCTTTTCTATATGGCTACCTCGCTGTGTATGCCAAAACCAGCTCTGGTGTTTATTGCCACAAAGTTCTATTTTGGTTTCATCTGACCATAGAACCCGATCCCATTTAAAGTTCCAGTAGTGTCTGGCAAACTGAAGACGCTTGACTTAGTTTTTGGACGAGAGTAGAGGCTCTTTTCTTGAAACCTTTCCAAGCAACTTGTGGTGATGTAAGTGACTTCAGATTGTAGTTTTGGAGACTTTCTGACCCCAAGACGCAACGAACTTCTGCAATTCTCCAGCTGTGATCCTTGGAGATTTTTTGGCCACTCGAACCGTCCTCTTCACAGTGTGTTGAGACAACATAGACACACATCCTCTTATTTGTGTTTGTGTGCGTGTGTGTGACATTATGGCTTAAGCATTCTTCAAAGTTGCTAGGTTTAGTATAATGTATTGGTCATGAGTGGAAAAAAGCAATGACATTATTACTTTTATGTTGGATTTTGCTATTTTTATTACTACAGTTTAAATTAAGACATGTTATAGATGTTGTTTCCACCTTGTAGTGTCTTGCCTTATACTATTTTGAATTAATCCTGGTTGGTGCATTGACCGATGAACGACCACACTGAATGTCTTTGGAGATTCTGCAGTTCTGAAGCATGAATCTGTAATTGTTTGTGTATTTAAAAAAAAGAAGTGAATTTTCTATTTCTGTGAGTGAGTTAAGGCTACACATAGGCTAGTACTAACTGTATTCATTGCATGTTTGTGTCTATTTGGATACAAGCTGAGCACCACGTAAGCAATAACAAAATATGATTCTGTTCACACCGGGACGTTTTAAACACGAGCAAGGCGCTGGATGAAAGTGTAAACTCACTATCTGACAGTAGACGGCGCTACATGAAACGCAGAAATACTCCGGTACACAAGGTGGCGCTGCACAACTTTCCGTTTCTGACACCCACTTATCACTGAGAAGAAGAAGAGAGACAGTATTTACAGCTTTAAGCCGTTCACACACGTTTTGCAAACTCGTTAAAGCATGTACGCACTTTTGTGAAACGTGAGGTTTCTTGTAATTTGGCCACTGCAGCAAATACTTCTTTAAAGCGAAATCCTTAATTAAAGTCCTAATTTTAAACAGTATACTCTTTTTCTAAATAAATCATTATTTCAATTATATCAAAAATAATTATGTGAATGTATGCATTCACATACTTATGGCAACAATTGTTGTGACCAGAAATGTTAATGTTCCTGCAAATTGATGAAGTGTTGAATATGAAAGTCTTTTTTTGTGGTCGATATGATAATACAGCGACGCAATAATGGGGCAATCAGCGGATTATCATCTGCAGGGAAGAGACAAAGAAACAAACAATGTTATTTAGTGTAGAAAACAACACTGAAAGAATTAAATGGATCATTTAGAATATATACTTGCATTACAGTGTCGTCAAAAAAAAAAATAGCCACAACATAATAAATACACTTATGTCGTATTCAGTGTGTAATTTTGAATCTGGTGCTTTCAAAGGACACCTTGTTTATGTGTGTAGGCAGAAGGATTTATTAGCAGTGAGCATTTTATTTCCAGTGTCACTTAAGCACTCTCTCGCTAAAATGGTGGATGCTTGGATCTTATTCAGCTGCTTCTGCGTCGGTAAGACAGTTTTGTACTTGAACGCCATCAAGTCGTACTTTTATGTAACTTCAGCAGCTCCGGACATGTGAACAAAAGCGTGAATCTCATTGGTCGGCCAGGTTTTAACGCGGCACATCACAAAAAAAACAACATTGTTAAAAATATTTTACGCCACGCGTTTTACGCCTGGGTGTGAACACTCACTGACTACGTTTACACAGACAGCAATAATCCGATATTAACCTGATTAAGACGATACTCTGAATAAGAAACTACCATGTAAACGGCTATTATTGATGACCTTAATCCGACTAAAGTCATACTCGAAGTAAACACAAATCAAATTAAGACGTGTGGAGTATTCCTGTTTTAGTCGCATTATCAAAGTGCATTAGTAGACTACGTTTACATGGACAGCAGTAATCTAATTATCGACCTTATTCTGAATAAGACAATATTGTGATTAAGGTGTTTACATGAGTCGCTTTTAGAATACTCCTTTCATGTTCAGGTTTGACATGTTATAAAACATGGAGCGAGTAACGGCACACGTCATTACGTCCCCACGCCACGCCATCCAACCTTCCTCCAGAATTTCACGTATCGACATACAGTTGGTCTTTGTTATGGTACCGTATACAGTTTTGGGCATTTCATTTTTAATTTTCGAGAGCTTCAAGTGCAGTTAATTATTTGTCATGCTATACATGCAAATAGACGACTGCTTGAAGCCACAGGCTGCGTCCCAAACTGCATACTTACCTACTATATAGTAGCTGAAATACATGTATATAGTAGCCAAAATACATGTATTTCTCCTACTATATAGAAGGTAAGTACGCAGTTTCGGACGCAGCCGTGCTCTCTTGTTTGCCATCAAACGGTTGAGCACTGCCGTGTGTGTATGTGTCCTGTCGCAAAATGCGGTGAAAACTCCCACATGACGTTAATAGTGTGATTAAGGTGTGTACATGTCTGTAATACACATCGAGAATGCGACTAAAACAGGAATTCTCCACACGTCTTAATTCGATTTGTGTTTACATCGAGTATGACTTTAGCCAGATTAAGATCATCAATAATCACTGTTTACATGCTAGTTTCTTAATCAGAGTATCGTCTTAATCGGGTTAATATCGGATTATTGTTGTCCATGCAAACTACTGAGTGACAGCCATTGGGGCGTTAAACGGTGTGAACAGGGCTTAAAGTCTTATTGTTTGCTCTTATTGTGCATTTTTTTGTACTTCTTTACCCATTCAGGTTGTGGCTCCAGTGTTGCTCAACAACGATAACCACTACCAATGGCCTCACGTCATGTCTCAGGACCTAATGCGACACGTCCATGCCCTGAAATCCAGTGTGTTTATGATGTCTGGACAAGTCAAAGGCAAAACTCTCCTTCCTCTTCCTGCAGGATCAGAGAGAATTGAACAAGCAGCTTTTGAAAGAGAAATGAGGTGCAGGAGAAATGAACTGTTGTATTTTTAAATGTGTGATATTCATTCATTGCCACAGTGAACTATGGGATAGGTTTGACCTAACTGCTCAGTATCGTTTTATTTGGAACTTTTTTAATTAGTTTCCTCAGGGCTGTTCCTGCAGTGCATTGATAATGGTTCACCTGTGGCCACTGACATTTCTTTATACACACCTCAGTGCAACATGACAGCAAGAAGCATCAACTATGACAGATCTCGGCTCAGCGAGAAACTCCCTTGAGGGCTAGCTGTGTACAATCATCAAGAAACTATCTTTCTTTTTGTTTTTGCTCTGTGATTTCAGTATGGCTTGTTCTGTTTGCATGGGAACTTTAACAGTGTCTCCTCAATTGAAGCTGTCATGTCAGCAGCAATTAAAAATAAAATCTATGACTGCATTAAACGTACAATAGTTATCTCAGTTGAGATACTTTCATTCTTTACCTGACTGAATTCATAAAGTAGATCTCAGTGTATGCGAATGCTTGTATGTTGTACTGAACGATCTTTGGTCACGAGGCAAACACAAACAGTCCGGTTTCTTTTGAATGCCTCAGGGGAGATCTGGTGGATAAGAGTATCATCCACTCCATTGAATCCATGGTGATTGAGTGGAGTCATCAGATTCATGAGGTTCTCAAGAGAGACTCGTCTGAGCCTTTGCTGGAGGGCGAAAACCCCACGCCACATGTAGAGCTCAACTTTTGGAGGAATAGGTCAGTGGAATTTGTTGTTATTACTTGAAACCAATATCTTTTCAAATCCTCATCACCATTTACACTGTATTTATATTCTTTCTCTTGAATTTATCACTAGGTATGCTGACCTTGAGTGTATACACAACCAATTTAAGTCACCCAAAGTGACCAAAATGGCTGAACTCTTGGACGCAATGGAGAGTAGTTACTATCCTGCTTTTATAAACATGCTACAGCTTGTAAATGGAGGTAAAGGCCAAACCCTGTGCTGTCGTTCGTTTCTAAAGTTGCAGAGCACTTTTCCGCTCAATTTGTTTCTTAACAGCACAAACGCTACTGATGCTTATGCATTGTGTTCCTTTTACAAAGCTTTGGAGGAAGCGAGGGACATCAATATCTTCCTGAAGCCTTTAGAGCGTCTTACAGAAGATTTGGAGAACACAGATTTCACCGACGTGAAAGCCAGACTTGCGCCCCTCATGCACACGGTGTGTCTAGTGTGGGCCAGCTCCAAGTACTATAACACTCCAGCCAGAGTAATTGTGCTTTTACAAGAGTTCTGCAACCTGCTCATTCAAAAGGTGTGTTATTAAACTGCTGAGTGCTTCACTTTGGCTAAAAACATTAGTTGTAAGCTGTGATCTTAATCTCTATCTCGTACCTATCGTAGATGAAGGGTGTTATATTGTTTCAAATCGGTTATTGTTTAAAATTACATGTTAAATATAGACTGTTACCAGTTCATTATGTACACCTAGGTTGCACCAAGTGGCGTTTCAAAAATATTGGGCTTTAGTGGCAGACTTTTGTGACAATGGCGTAAGCATTTCATTTGGGTCATGCTCATGTTGCTTTTCTCATTAAAGTGTTTGTATGCGCTTACTCTCACACCCTTAATATTTCATAAACAATCCGGTACCTGGTGGCCAGTAGAGCTGTCTACACCTACACATAACCCAACACTATCACAGCAAAGCAGAAAACAAGCACAGCTACTAAGCAACTAGTAATTCTCTCTCTCTCTCTCACACACACACACACACACACATTGTGATTAGTAGGTGCATCAAATCATTTGTAGTTTGCTAATGTAGTTATGATGGCGTTTGTTGTCAAGGAAGGAACACCAAAAGGATCAGATAATTATAAATAAAACAATAATAATAATAATAATAATAATAATAATAATAATAAATCATGGCAGCATTACCCTGTCCAATTCTTTCTCTTCACTTTTGGGCTCCACTTATCCAATTTGTAGGTATACTGCACAACTACTGACTGTTCCTCAATTTGTCAGCCCTTCTAACCTGTCAGTTAGTGGAAATAGCTGCTGGTGCGTAGCGTAGAGGGCAGCTAGGAGATAAGCTGAAGAGGACAGCTTAAAGAGATTGTAATTTTATATCTCACAAACTCTCCATCTCAGATCAAGTCTAGGTTCCCAGTACACTTGATATTGTTCCCAGTTCTTTGTGTGTTTTTATTTAACTTTCAGCATATGCCACCGTTCTGGTTTTGGTCTTGTTTTTGATTACCGCTTTGTGTTCACCAGTTCTATGTTCAGCCTTAATTCATTATTTATTCCCTTGTTGTTTCTAGTTCTCATCACAAAGTCTTGCTAAATATGTGGTGCATTTTTTCTCTGTATATTGTTTCTGGTTTTTCAGTTCTTGTATGATTTTTGTGTGAATATGTATTATCCCATGCATTGTCCCCTACTAAAGAGTATCTCAATCATTTTTGAATTTCCAAATATAAAAACCATCCTGGGTTTACTCATTGTGTCTTGCCTCTAACTGCATATTACAATATAACTACAAAGTGACCTATATGGAAGGTGTACCTGATAAAATGGCCAATCGGTGTAAGTAAAGAGTACTGCAAATAGCAACCCGGTGTAATTGAGATGCTTTGTGCAGATTTTGTAAAGATAAAACCTCTTTTCCACTTCCTGGTATCTTGTGTGAAGGCTCGGAGCCATCTCAATCCAGAGGACATCCTGAAAGGTGATGTGGTGGAAAGTCTTTCATGCATGGAAAGTACTCTGGATGTACTTACACACTTCAAGGAAATCTTCAATGAGAAACGAAACAGCTTGACTCAGTACCAGAGAAACGGGATGGAAGTAAAGCCTTGGGACTTCTCGCCTTCCATGGTGTTTTCTGGACTGGATCGTTTCACAGAGCGTCTAAAGGCAATCGAGGTGAGTCTAGGGGTATTTGTAAAGAACCAGACGATATAGACCACAGTGTGGTTCCTTGTTGTTTTACTGCTTTAACTCAATGCTATTTAAAAATGAAATCCCCAACCAGTTTCTCATATTAATATGAACGATTCTTTTTCTTTTTTATCGATACGTACCACTTTTTTTTAATCTCCTCCAGACTTTACTGCTGACTGTGGTCGATATGATGAAACTGGAGAAGGTGGAATTCGGAGGCGTTCGTGGACGAGCTCTTAGTCAGCAGGTTGCGTGGCTACATGAGGAGTTCCTGGAGAGATACAAACTGTTCACAGAGAAGTCTTCTGACTGCCTTGATGTTTGCAATGCGGTATGTAGGCCAGATATATTAAACCGATACAGACGCAAATATTTGCCCAGATCATGCCTTACTGAATGAAGGTATTTTTCAGGAGTTTGAGGCAGATTTAGCCGAATTTGAATGTAAAGTGAAAGACACAGATCGACGCCTCGGTGCAATTTTCTGCCAGGCGTTTGATGATGCTTCAGGGCTCGAGCATGCCTTCAAGGTGAGTGATAGGTAAATGATGGATGTTGTTGTATCTCAGATTACACACTAATTCAGACAGTCTACAGTAGATTCAGTGCCTTTTATTAGTTCCTTATGAATTTCACATATCTGCTTAATGAAACTGTCAGGAATGCAGCCTGAAATGTATGACTAGGGAGAGTAAAAGCAGTACGAATTCTTAAGAGTGAGAGAGATCTTCACATGAACCATACATCACATAATGTCTGGTTCATAATCAGTATCTTATTTCACTTTGGTTGTATCGTATTGCCATACATGTCGTGGGTGTCTTTACTTTGCAGGTTTTGGACATGTTTGGCAGTCTGCTCGAACGCCCTCTAATAGCAGCTGATGCTCAGAAGAGATACCCGGTGCTAGTGAAAATGTTTGACAAGGAGCTCGACTGCTGCAAGGCACTCTACAAAAAACACACACAGACCGAGGAGCAGCTGGGTGAGATGAATATACACTGCCCGTCAAAAGTTTAAACTTTAATCATTCTTTATTCGTATATCCCCTCCACATTTTATAATAATAATAAAGTCATCAATAGAATAACACAAATGGATCTATGGGAATTATGTTGTGATAAAAAATCCAAAATAAATTGAAATAATTTAATATTTTAGCATCTTCAATGTAGAAACCCTTTTTGCCTAGAATTTCCAGAAATGTATTCTTGGCATTTTCTAAACCAATTTCTTGAGGAATCTCCCTGAGATGCTATTTAAACAGTATTAAAGGAGTTCCCACCTACACTGGACACTTATTGGCTGCTGTTCGGAATATTTCGCTCCGAGTATTTTTTGTATTTTTTTGTATGATAGTTGTAGAATGAAAGAAATGAATATGTTGGCACAAATATATTTTGGTCTACAACACCGATTTCAAACATTTAATCATACACCTTCAGATCAAAAGGTTTTTAAGATCATGAGAAACGTTTCAGTCAAGTGTCTCCAAACGTTCGACTGGTAGTGTGTGTGTGTGTGTGTGTGTGTGTATGTGTGTGTGTGTGTGTGTGTGTGTGTGTATATATATATATATATATATATATATATATATATATATATATATATATATATATATATCCAGAGCATTTATTTGGTTAAATAATGAAATGTTAGTAACAGCTCCTATGAATCCTGTATATTCATTATTCATAACACATTTATAATGCATTTCTGTATGTTATATAGCATTCACATTAAAGTAAAGTGAGTTTACTTTTCCACTATCTAAACACAGTACAGCTACTACATCAGAGCCTGTGTGTTATGTAAGGAATAAAACACCACAGGGTGTGCTGTTATAGGAAAGTAATCAACGATGTGGTGATGTGATGTAAAGAAGAGGGGTGTTACCACCTCTAGGGTCGATTACTTTCCTATAACGGCACATCCTGATGTGTTTAATTTCTCTTATTTGCCAACCAGGGATAAGAAATGATTCTGATTTCAATCCGCTTCATTCTCACTCTGCTTACTGAAAGCCTAGGGCATAAATCCAATCCGAACACTACGTTTAACAAGAAATGGCTATTTATTTTTAAACATCTTCAGAGCATCCTCCTACCTGGCATTGTGATTTGTTGCTTGCAGAATTGTAAAAGATTTTCTTCACAGATTCTCCTGCTTTCGCCCCATTTTCAAAAAATATGACTATATTTTACATTATATTTTATACACTATATTTTACACATGGGTACACACAGGAAGTATTGAGCTGTACTTAGATAACCACACATAAGTAGTGTGTAGGGATTAACAAGTCCTTGCGCGAGGGAGGATGAGCTTTGTGGCTTTGCTTTGCTGAACTCAAGGGCGCATTTTAGAGAGGTGTAAATGTGGAAAAATAAATCAAGGAAATGATGAATTAAACTATATAGTATAAATAATATACAAAGTATAAATAATGAAAAAAAGTGTTTTCATCCGGGCAGCAACGTTCTCTTCCGTTACATGACACATTAGTATGTCCTAGTACTTGCACAATCTTTTGCTACACACTCAAAAGTATGCACTTTTTACAATCACATACACAGTCACACACCCATTTATACACTACGAACACTTTGGACATGCCAATCAGCCTACCATGCATGTCTTTGGACTGGGGGAGGAAACCGGAGCACCCGGAGGAAACCCCCGCAACATGGGGAGAACATGCAAACTCTGCACACACAGTTCCATGGCAGGACTCGAACCCCTGCCCCTGAAGGTGTGAGGCAAACATACTAACCACTAAGCCACCGTGCACCCACATCTTAATAGGAGTGTGTAAACTTTTATATATATATATATATATCGTATTCTGGTTTTAGAAAATTTCCCCACAATTTGTATTCTAGGTTACCCGCCGGTCAGTAGGAACATGCCAGTGGTAGCAGGTGGATTGAAATGGGCACAGCAATTACAAGAGCGCATCCAGATCCCGTACAACAACTTCCAGTACATCATGCACCCGTGAGTGTTTGTGGGACGTTTTCACGTTTTTAAAGCTAGGTTTGACGTCAGTCATATAAGATATAATGCATTGTACACTTCTTACTTATGACATCGTTGGTGTCCTTTATCAACTAGGTTTTTTTTTTTTTTTTAAATGTGACTAGGTGCATGGAATCAGCCGATGGAGAAAAAGTCATGCAGAAATATGAGGAAATGATGCTGCTGCTTAAACGGTGAGTCACGCATGTCCTTTCCTCCAAAATGAAAGGTAATTACAATGCCAGCTGCAGCTTGCCTCCTCCAGCTTATGTTTCATGTTTTTCCACATTATTTGCACTTGCATTATTATTATTCACTGGATCCCCCCCCACTCCTTGCCTTAATATTTTGTCTGTTAATGTTTTGTTTTGTCTACAAGCAAGTTATTAAGTAGTACATTCTTCATAACCGTTCTTATTTTGTGTGTGTGTGCTGTGGTGACATCATCTTAGTACGGAGGCCTTTATAATAGATAATGAACTTGCAAAGTAGACATATGTGGTTTTGTAAAGCCTGTAGCACATGTGCAACAATAAAATACAGAGGAACCAAACGGAGACATCCAGTCCCTAGCATGATTTATTTGCTCATATGGAAAGCCAGTATTTATAGGTTATTACACAGCGGTCTCATTTTCTCAAGCTCCCCTCTATTCTCTCAGTTGTACCGAAAGAACAATAGTTCTGTCAAGCGGTTCTAACAAATATGTCTGGGTAGCACATAGCTGGAGTTGTAGCACACATTTCCTTGAACATGTGTGCACTTTAGAATATACATTTATTTTCGCGTGTGTGTTATTGCATGGATTAAAACCAAATGATGAATTACCCTGTGGCACAGACCCGATGGTAATCGCTAGCATTACGCAAGCAATCTAGTTAGAGCTATTATGGGCATCTCTAGTTATTACTTCTTGACACAGCAGCTTATGATTTATGTGCAGCATGGAGCTATTTGATTTCTCAGGACTCTGTGCTGCAAACCGCAATAAGACAATTAAGCCACCATGCACTGTGCAGAATTCCAATGAAGACCAGAGTGCAAAGGCTCTCACAATAAGCTTATAAAGAGATTACTTTAGCAGTAGGGACCAGGCACATCTTCCTGTTCCTGTTTTATAATAAATGGATCTTGTTTTATGCTGCCTTTTTGTATTTCAACCACCAGAATCGGTTCAGTAGTACTTAAATGTTTGTCAAATATTGAGTTTCTCACAAGGGAAGAAAATTCTTCGAGAGGATCTCTGCGGATCTAATATGTGCGCCAAGTGGGAATTTCACTGCTGGACTAACAATGCGTTTTTTTGGACTCCTTAAAAAAAACAAAAAACAGTAACACTTTCTATGAATGGGCATAATTATAATGACCTATGAATACACTGACAGCATAACAAACAATGTAAAAATGTTGTAATTACTTAATAACTTAAAACTATAATTACAACAAAAATACCTTCCACTTTACAGCAATGCATTATAAGTTGTTGCTATAAATTGTAACGCATCACCAACACCAAAGAAGCCGTGATGTTTTTAAAAAGTAGCTGAATATATATATATATATATATATATATATATATATATATATATATATATATATATATATATATTTCTTCGTGAATGAGCGTCAATTACTGACAGGCATGTGATATTATTGTATATGAAATTATAAGTTGTATTTATGAGCAGTAAGTAAAGTGGGACATTAAACAAAAGGAAATGTTTATTTAACCAGTTGCATTTCAAATGTTTTTCTAATAATTTTCTAATAACAACTCTGGTATTATAAGTAAAAAGTAGCAATGCAGGTCAATGTGCCCTCACATAATGTGTTACTAACACTGCTTATAATGCTATATGCTAAGAATTCATAGTGCTATAAAGTATTGTATTTTCTTAAGTAATTATATCAATGATTTATATGGCTTATATGGCTTATAATGCCATGTGGATGTGTTATAATATGTTGTGAATGTGTTCATAGTTCATTATAGATAATTGTAGTTCATTGTAGCCCTTACAGAAAGTAGAGATGGCACAATATATTTTTGTTTTTATGATACACTGATACTGATGCTGATATTTAAACCTTGTCAGCTGATAACGATGCTCTTCTGGTCAGTTGTTTTTTATTATTATTATTTAAATACTACAAAGCTTTAAAATGATTTTAAAAAACTGAAGACTAAAAAAAAAAAAAAAAATACAGGAAAAAATACATAGCTAAAACACAACCACAGCTGCTTTTTTTTCTTCTTCAAAAATCATTTACACTGCAAATATGAAGTATAAATATAAGAAAACCAATCCTAGAAAAATCAAGTCTCTTTATATATAAAAATATTTCCAGTTACAGAAAAAAAAAACTTTTTCCAATCCAATTCCAATCTTTTACAATTTTTTGTATACAGGATTGAATCGAATTCATTCTATTTTTCTCCTTTTTCTGATTTACAATTTTTTGCTGCTATAAGCCCGATCAAACTGATGCCATCTGGAATATAAAATATTACCAACAAAAACATTACTAATGAAATGTACTTAATAGCAGTATACATATTCGTTTTTCATTAGCTGTGTTCTTCATGTACTGTATTTACTTCTAGGTATTCCACTAAGCTTTATAACAGATGGACTGAATCAGTGGGTGAAAAATCCCAGTATAATCTCAACCAGCCCCTGATATCCAGAGACCCAGTGTCTAAACTTATCAGTGTCAACTTCAACCCACAGGTAATGACTTCTAATAATCATGTGTACATACAGTATTTCAGATGTCTGTACAGAACTGATATTTTCAAATCAAAACGATCAAGAAACAAACCAAGTATTTGTTTTGGAAAGGAAAAAAAAATGGTTAACACTTTGTTTATGCTTAGTTTGGATTTGCTTTACAGTTATCGACTAGACCACTGTAACACTTGTAAGAGACAGCATTATTCTCTAATCTTTCCGGTTATAAATCCATACAGACTCTCCACATTCTTTGTATATCTGCAAATACTTTGTATATTCAGCTGTTTGCTTGTTTTTTTTTTGTTTTTTTTTGGAAACAGACTCTGGGTACGAATATCTGCCAAATCACTAGTAAATAACTAAGTAACTATTATTAATGGAAAATCCTGTGCAGGATGTCACTGCGCTATGGCTATAAATGGAGTAATCTTTGACTAAGATTCCAAAACAAGACCCCCCTTCCCTTGTAGTTCATGTTCAGTCATCCACAACAAAATACAATGTTCTCACATCAACCTGTCCTACTGTTTTCCAAAGAATATTTTCTCTTCTTTTTTCTCATTAAGAAACTCAGTGTTCCCATTGACAATAAGGACGTTTATTGTAATTACACTGTTGCTTTTGCTTCCAGCATTTAATAAGCCATTTCTCTTTGTGATTCCACAAAGTTTTGGAATTTGAAGCCATTAATTCTTTTACCAAATTACTTTGGGAGTCTTTATACCAATTCAGAAGTAGAGGTGTAACACAGTGCCTCTATCTGTATCTGTTCAGTACTCCCAATATCCATGTTTGTATTTGTATTGTAACTTGAAGTGGGTGTGGCTTAAATATTTATTTGGCTCTATTTCCCCCAAATATAGGTTTAAACTAACTAGCCTGATTTAAACCACCACAACCCTGACCAGGCAGTTACAATGATGAATGAATAAACACTGTAAATGCTTTGTTTATGTTCACTTTAATGAATGTACTATTTTTTTTGTCCCAAGAGCTTCATATCTCTTTTTCTACTCCCACAAACTTCAACGCTTGCATACACCCACGAACTTCATATCTGTCCACCCCTGCTCCCACATGAAAGTGAAAACACTCACAATTGCTTGACTTTTCTGTTGCTTCCCATAGGATCCTGTTCCCAATGCACACCTCTAGACTAAACCAGATGCCATGTGAACCTTTCTGGCATCAAAAAGGGTGCCTCTTAATTGTATCTGTATTTCTATCTGTTTAGAACACATTATTTGTTCAGGAACCTTTCGAAATTGTTGCTTTAAAGCAACACAACATCTTAGCTTACATTCTACCATCCGTCCATAACTCAGCATGTATTACCCCTCATGTTTTGCTTGTTTATTCTGTAATGTTGGGGTCAGTCCATCTCAAGTGGTCCAATAATTGTAAACAATCATAAACATAAACATTAATGAAACTCAAACTCAGGTTTCAGGTTTGTCTCTGGTCCCCCACCAGAGATATTCAACCAGAAAGTAAGGGGAATATAAAAAGAAAATGCACTTTCTCACCTCCATAAAAAAGAGAAGTCTCAAACCTGAAATGTTCTGCATGTACATTATAGTTACCTAGGCACCCCCTAAAAAATTAAAACTGAGACTCGAACCCTTCCCATTATAAATTGACCCTAAGATAGCTCACTGTGAGCTATCTTGAACATTACATTTGAACTTAAGTTCTAAGGTTAAGGAACAAGAATGTGCAAAATGGTTATTTATATATATATATATATACACACACACACACACACACATGTATCTTGTAATGCACTCTAGAGATCGGTTTTTGTCTTAAGGAGCTAGGACCATCCTGAGCCGAGATATTGAAGTTTCTGTAATATTTGCTGTATAACCAAAATTTGTTGTGTGCCATGACACAAAGATGGCTGTCGTAGTTAAACCAAGTAAAAAAAAAAAAAACAACAACCTGGTGGTTCTGCAATGCCAATATGTTGAGGTTATCACTCAAAAAATGAATTAGGGAAATTAAAAATGATCAAGCAACCCGCATTGGACCACTTGATATTGAATGACCTGTTGCTTAATATATATGACTGATAATGTCACTCTTTAACTTATCCCTTATCCTCACACATAGACATTTTTTTTTACATTGATCTCCTTTAATAAAAGCAAAGATGTGCAGGGTTCTCTGGTTTTATAACAGCATTTTTATAGAAATGGTACTTGTCGATCTTGTCCTCTAGTTGGTGTCAGTACTACGAGAGGTAAAGTACCTGGAGGCCAGGCAAGACGAGGATATTCCAGATCTCGCTGCTGATATTTACTCCAACAAAGAGCTGCTCTGGCAGTACATAGCTAACCTGGATCTCATGACTGGCTGGTACAACAAAGTGATGGGGACGGTGCTGGAGGTGGAGTTCCCTCTGATCCAGAACCAGCTGAAAGACATTGACATCAAACTGAAGGATGCTGAAGACACCATCAACTGGACAAGCAAAGGTATAGTACAATGTATATATAAAGGTATAATATATCAGAGCTGTTCAAACTAAGACAGCATTTATTATTATTATCGCCTCAAAGCCTTTAACCAAAGTGTCACTGCCTCTTCTTCATTATTATGATACAGCAATTAGTTTTTCATTTTGTGTAGCCTCAGTGTGAATTCACAGAAACCGTGAAAGCCATTAAAATCCTGGTAGCTTAATCTGTTATATTAATAACTTCAGTCATGACCATAGCTCATGTGTCACTGCTAGGAATCTGGGAGTACATCCAAGATGTGCGTGAGGCAGTACACGATCTTGAAAAGCGACTTCAGAGGACAAAAGACAATGTGGAAAAGATCCAGAGCATTATGAAGAATTGGACGCATCCCATATTTGAGAGGAAGGATGGAAAGAAAGACAGTCTGCTCAACTTGGAGGACAAGCAAGAGCGTTTGGAGAAAACCTATGGCCAGATCCGTACCTCTGGCACCATGCTCCATTTCTTACTGAATGTCAGTGATGGAGTAATTTCATAAAATAAGATAGTGGATGTCTAGAATGTATATAACTTTTCTTTTGCATTCTTTTTAAAACATTTAGGATAACTTGAAACTGTTCCAAGTGGATCCCTCATCAGCTGAATGGAGGTCCTATGTGGAGTACATTGATGAAATGGTTATAGATGGATTCTTCAACAGCATTGAAAGCTCCCTCAAATTCTTTTTGGACAATACTGGTTTGCTTTTGTTTTTCTTAAGTTAAGCTGAAGTTTTCGGTGCTTCTTGTGTTTTTGTTCATAGGCAGATTATAATACTCTTCATTAAATTTCTTTAATGGCCTACAGCAGACGAGACACCTGGATTGGCTCCACTTTTTGAAGTCCATCTAAATCTAGAGGTTCCTGACATAGTTTTCCATCCACCCCTTGAGTTTGGGGCTGCTGATGGCTTCTATGATCTAGTGGAGGGTCTCATCAATGATGTCTACAGGATCTCCTCTCTAGTCCCACGACTGGCTGAGTATAACAGCTTTCCACATTACCAGGTATTGCCGTGTCCCTAACAGTTGACTTCATCTGTCCTATAGCACATGTGGTGATGGGTATATTATATAGAGAAGGTGCGACTGTACTGTACATAGCAAAGTTATTACTATCATGCTATAGATCATTAGTCGATAACAGTCCAGAAGTGGACCGAGCAAAGTATTTCATTCAGTATTTCAGTGTTTAGAAGAACTTCTCAGCCATTGGAAAAACCTGGCTGTAGCTCAGCCCAGTTTTCTAAACATGAACCCTCATGACTTCTGTTGCAGCCAATCACATACGTTATGTAAATTATTTAGCGGAAGGCAGAGAATCCTCTCAGTTCTGCTTGGTGAAATGATAACATGGTTCAACAATGAATGTTTAAAGATGACTTAGAGAGGCCTATGCGTTTCTGCTCTGCTTCACGTTTAAACAGATGCCACATGTGTTCACCGTGCAAGTCACATGAATTTGTAACAAGTGTGAAACAAAACATAAGCACCTTGAAATATAATGCGTCATATTTACAGCCATGAACTAATCACTAATGGTTAAAGATTAAAAGCTCTGTCATGTTATTTGCCTATCTGAAACTTTATTAGCAAAGAATATTGTCTATGAATATTTGTTGAATACCCTAGCTATAAATCTAATCCAGGTTCTAAGTACATCACTAGAGCTTCTTTCTGAAACATGGACACTCATTGTCTACAGGCTGAAATGGAGGAAATGGCAGATCTTGCAGACATGCGTCAGCTTCTAATGGACCGAGTGCAGAGGGTCATGGTGAAATGTTGTGAGCACCGTAATGCGTTCGAACGTTACGGCTACCTCTACGTTGACGACCGGAAGGAGTTTATGAGGCAGTTCTTGCTCTATGGCCACATCCTCACAAACGAGGAGATCGAGGCGCACGCAGTGGACGGAGTCCCTGAAAACCCCCCGACCCTGGAGCGCTTCCGTGAGCAAGTGGACTCTTACGAGAGTGTGTACGAAGAAGTGCAGAAGCTAGAGCCTGTCTGCGTGTTCGAAGGCTGGATGAGAGTGGACGCACGGGCCTTCAAAAGCGCTCTGCTCAATATTATCAAAAAGTGGAGCCTTATGTTCAAACAGCATCTTATCGACCATGTGACACACAGGTAGCTTACTGTTTCTGAAGGAAATTTTTCAGATAAGAATAATATCAGGAGTGAATTGTAGTTAAATAGCCTGGAGAGAAAAAAAATGATGTAATTGATTGAATAACTTTCACTTCTCTTTGGTGCCTTTTTTTTTCTTTCCCTCTCCAGTTTGTCAGATCTAGAAGAGTTTATTAAGGTAACCGAGACTGGCCTTAGCAGGAAGGTGGGAGAGGGAGACTATGCTGCGCTGGTGGAGATTATGGGTCACTTAATGGCAGTGAAAGAGCGACAGAGTGCCACGGATGAAATGTTTGAGCCTCTGCGGCACACCATTGATCTCCTGAAGACATATGAGCAGGAACTTTCTGAAGTGGTGTATAAACAGCTAGAGGTAATTGCGTTCATAAAACGGCTAAACAGTCAATACTACCAAAAGGCCATAAAGCTGTTACGGCTCGGGTATTTCACTTTATAAATATAGGGACAGTGCACTCCCAAATCCCACATAAGCAGGCACTTGATTAAATACTTCATCAGAGGTGGTCTATACAGAGTAACATGCAGCTACACACAATAAAACACTAAACAACTAGATGGAGTCCACTCAGACTCTTGTTAATATGTCATAGGAGCTGCCAGAGAAGTGGACAGCCATGAAGAAGCAAGCTGTAGTGATGAAGCAACATGTGGCGCCACTGCAGGCCAATGAGGTGGCTAACCTGCGCCGAAGGTGCGCCGGATTCGACGTACAGCAGCACGTTTTCAGGGAGCAGTTCCGCACCAAAGGACCTTTTAGGTAAACCTTGCAGGACTTGAATATTATCCTTTTTATAATAGACATCAGTAGCATTAACAGAGTCATAAGTAGTGAATGACGGCCTGTTTCTGTTGTTGATGCTCACTAAATTTGAATGTAAACATGACCATCCTGATTTTATTCACTTTTAGGTTTGACAGCGCAAACCCTTACCACATGCTAAACATAGCACACAAACAGATTGAGGAGAAAGAATCAGTTATGACTGCACTCACTGAGTCAGCCAGCCTGTTTGAAGTCAACGTCCCTGACTACAAGCAACTCAAGCTGTGTCGTAAAGAGGTGTCCATCCTTAAAGAGCTGTGGGATATGATAATGGCGATGAGGTTCAGTCTTGACTCCTGGCGCACCACACCATGGAGGGACATCAACGTGGATGACATGGAGATGGAGTGCAAGCGCGTCTCCAAGGAACTGCGGGCTCTGGACAAAGAGGCACGAGCATGGGATGCTTTCAGTGGTCTGGAGGGCATTGTGAGAAACACATTGACATCACTGCGTGCCGTAGCCGAGCTACAGAACCCAGCCATCCGACCCAGGCACTGGCAACAGCTGATGATGGCCACGGGAGTCCGATTCACCATGGACCGAGACACCACGCTGGCCGATCTGCTGGACCTAAATTTGCACTGCTTTGAGGATGAGGTGAGGGCCATCGTGGACCGGGCTGTGAAGGAAATGGGCATGGAGAAGGTCCTGAGTGAGCTGGATGCCACTTGGACGGCAATGGAGTTTGGCTACGAGTCACACCCTCGCACCAGTGTCCAACTGCTCAAGGCGGACGAGGAGCTGGTTGAGACACTGGAAGACAACCAGGTACAGCTGCAGAACCTCATGTCTTCCAAGTACATCGCCTTCTTTCTGGACGAAGTGTCGTCTTGGCAGCGCCGGCTCTCAGCGGCTGACTCGGTGATCTCCATCTGGTTTGAAGTTCAGAGGACTTGGTCCCACTTGGAGAGCATTTTCATTGGCTCAGAGGACATCCGCTCACAGTTACCTGAGGTCCGGAATAAATTTTGATATATATTTGTTTCTCACTTTTCTATTCTCATGTGTATCGTTTTGGTGACACTATAAGTCTGTGCATGATTAATTTATATATATATATATATATATATATATATATATATATATATATATATATATATATATATATGCAAATCATACCATCAGTCCAAAAAGACAATATGAATGTACCACAGAATGTATCTGTTATCAATGAGTGCACCAGATGCCTGTAATGAGGACTTGGCCTAGTCTAATGAGGTCATTACTGACTGGAGAATCATCTTGTCCTACCCACTGGCAGTGCATTCACTGATTTAGTTCAGAGATGAAAATGTTTGTCTCTTGAAAACCATGCTTTTGGCTGAATACGTCTAGATAATTATCACGGTATTCTAATAACCAGGAACACAGATGTTTGCTAGTAATGTTGGTTATTATTTTACCGCTGCAATTCTCTCATGGATATCTCGCAGGATTCCAAGCGCTTTGAAGGCATTGACACAGATTTCAAAGAGCTGGCTTATGATGCTCATAAAACGCCCAACGTTGTGGAGGCCACCAATAAACCCGGGCTTTACAACAGACTGGAGGACATTCAGAGCAGGTTCATTGCTTGTTTTTATGTCTTCTTTTTTTTTTTTTTGGTCATTTATGCTTTTTCAGAGTGGCCCACATTTTCACAGCAGTGCAATATGGGAGTGAATGTAGTGTGACCATTCATATCATCTATAACCCTCAGGGTGTATTTCAGTCCTCTATGAAAGTACAAGCTACAAACACACATTATCGGCATGGTGCTTCTTCCTGCAGGCTGGCTCTCTGTGAGAAAGCTCTGGCTGAATATCTGGATACAAAGCGGCTGGCTTTCCCCAGGTTCTACTTCATCTCGTCTGCCGATCTGCTGGATATTCTGTCCAATGGCACCAACCCTCAGCAGGTAACACACACCCCAGCTTTATATACAAGCTTTACATGTTCATTGATTTCAGCATGTTTTATTTAAACTAGGTTTTTAGGGAGGAACTTTGCATGCAGCACTCGACATCACACTCCAGATGGCAGTGTTGATCGCTGCTCAAGTCGCCCGCTTGGTTGACTTGAAGACACATTCTGTAATGTTGTGATGGATTATGTGTAAACATTTCTAAACAAACAACATGCTTTTTAGTTGAGCTTTTTGTTCTCCGCCCTCAGGTTCAAAGGCATCTGTCTAAGCTGTTTGACAATATGGCGAAGATGGAGTTTGAAAACGATGGCGAGGGCAACCCCAGTAAATCGGGGCTGGGCATGTACAGCAAAGAGGACGAGTATGTTCCTTTCAATGAGCCCTGCGACTGCACTGGCCAGGTATATTTACCTACTGAAAATCATTGGTCAATGAAAATTCTAAGCATGTAAGGATCTCGTGCCTTCACTGATAGTAATGATGGTTCGTTCATGTAAAATATTATTGTGAAATGCTGTTACATTTCTTCAGATTTCTTCATGTTCTCCTTGTGTTTGGATGGGTTTTGTCCGGGTTCTCCGGTATCTTCTAAAACATGGCAGATTGGCTGTGCTAAATTGCCACTAGGTGTGAGTGGGTGTGTGAAAGTTTGTGAGGAATTGGCATCCAATCCAGGGTGTGTCCTATCTCATGGCCAGTGTCCCCAGGGATAGGGTCAAGATCCAACTCAATCCAACTCAATAATGCACTTACTGAAGAGGAATGAATTCTGACTCACCCTTATACTGCACCAAATTACACACTTTGAGGGGTTTATATTTTCTATTACACTGACTTGTTGTAATGATAATGCTCAGGTGATGTAGAATAATGTCTGCTTTGCAGGTTGAGTTATGGCTGAATAGAGTTCTGGATACGATGCGTACTACTGTGCGCCACGAGATGACAGAGGCTGTTGTAGCATACGAGGAGAAACCGAGAGAACAGTGGCTGTTTGACTATCCTGCTCAGGTATGCACTAGATCCCTTTCTTAACATTGACAAAGTTCAAAATTTCACAAGAATAAGGGAAGCCTCCACAGACATTTTGAAAGCTTATTATAAACTGAATTGATTAGGCTTAAGTTTGGAACGCAGCTATAAAACAGCTTAATCAAAGCGTGACGTTCACTGTGTCCGGAAATCGCACTTAACTAGCAAGGTTTTAGACGTCTCTAGGCACACTGACGGTTTTCACCACTGCATTTGTTAAACTGGCCCAACATGATATTTGAAAAAGATAGCCAAGGCAGGTTTAAAAAGTAATCCTAAAAAGTAAAAAGTAATAATCGTTTTTGGAAAGAATTCGAACACAGTTTTGGCCAAACCCAAAGAAAAAAACTGCCACAACCAACTACAGTGCCATCCAACTCATTTATACTCATTTAAAGCAATAAGTTCCAGCGATGAATTATTAAGCTGGTACCAGACTCCCAGGGTACCCTGTAAATGCTATTATGTGTTTGGGTGTGCGTCTTGTTAGGTTGCACTCACCTGTACTCAGATCTGGTGGACCACTGACGTCGGCATGGCCTTCGCCAGGCTCGAGGAGGGTTATGAGAACGCTATGAAGGACTATTATAAGAAACAAGTGAGCCAGCTGAATACGCTCATCACCATGCTGATTGGACAGCTCAGCCCTGGAGACAGACAGAAGGTCATGACCATCTGCACTATAGATGTCCACGCCAGAGACGTAGTGGCAAAGATCATCGCCCAGAAGGTACCACCATCAACCTCAACGTCATCCACTTACCATATATAGCGGGACGGCTGTAGTCTCTGCAGAATCATTGTGTATTCTGTCACAGTCAGCACATAGAGAGCGACATTACAGAGCCAGCACTGCATTAGCTTGTTCAGTAAGGGGGTTTGGAATACATTTTCATTAAGAAATGTACATACGATATTATTTGCTGTGTAATTATATTATTATTCCATATTATTATTTTAGAAGAAAGCCGAACCGTGCTTTAATTTTTTTTTTGGATTTGCTCGAGTAATGACTGCTAAGTCAAATAGAAATCCTAATGAAAGCAAAGTGAAGAGAGTGGCTTAGCCTCTGGATAATTTCTCTTCACCACTCAGGTGTTACATTCTCTCGTCTTTAATCCTCCATAATCACCGTCTTTGCATGGTGCAGAGTATTAGCCGAACATGGTCTGGCACTCGCAAATTGGTTCTCACATGCCAACGTGTATGAAAAGTTCGAAATTGTTAGCAGTTGTAGCTTTTTTTTTTTTTTAATGACTATAAAAGACTTTGTACAACTTCAACTTCTGTGTGAGATCCGAGTTTAGTCTGTGACTGGGTTCCTTCATTCCCAGGTGGAGAACTCGCAGGCGTTCGTATGGCTGTCCCAACTGCGCCACCGTTGGGACGAGGGGGAGAGGCATTGCTTCGCCAACATCTGTGATGCCCAGTTTCTCTACTCCTACGAGTACCTGGGCAACACGCCACGTCTCGTCATCACGCCGCTCACAGACAGGTGAGTCCAACAGAGGCTCTCACCAGCGTGATGTGACTCTTTATGTAAATTTCAAGTCTAATGTTAGTTATCGATAACTGTGTGAAGCCCTTCCTAATCAGAGATGCACTTGAGTGGAGATAAAGTACACTACAGCAGTCAATCTGGCTCCATAACATCCACTAATTCAAAATATTAACCTTTGAAAGTAGGGTTGCAACTAATGATTATTTTCATAATCGATTAGCTGGCTGATTTTTTTTTTTTTTTTTTTTTGATTAATCGGATGGGGCGGGGCAAACTTTCAGTACCATTTTTTTTTGTTGTTTATTTAAAATAAAATCCACAAACTGTGTGTTACAAATATAAACTTCAGACTAAACCTTTACACAACTGTTTGTCCAACTGTATAAGACTGAAAAGAACCCAATACACACACACACACACACACACACACACACACACACACACCAGAATATATATTATTCATTTAGTACTGTAGTTTAATTCAGTGCTTTTTGTGCATCCATAAAAAATAATGCATAAATACTTGTATATAGTAGTTTATATTATATAATAGTATTTATGCATTTTTATGGATACACAAAAAGCCCTGAATTAAACCACAGTCCTAAATTAATAATAAAAACTCTTTCACTGCACCTTGTGGTTTCTGTTACTCACTGTCTTTAGGAATATTATTTTCCTTGTGTCTACTTTTTTGATCTTACTGTTTTAATTAGACATTACAGATCTTACTCACGCTCCCACTGTGTATCAGCGCGTCTACACCGCGCGTGATCAGCAACGCAGCCTCGTTACTAACGCATCGCTTCCGTTATAATAAACAACAGAATTTACACTGCAAGCGTGCAAATACAACATATAATGACAATAAACTTAAATGAAACAAAATCTTTTAAGCAACTCGCACCAGTTTCCCCCACCCCTTGCACACAGTGGAGCATTTCGGATATAAACATAGGTTTGTGCTCTTGCATCACTGTCGTGCTCCAGTGCTACACAAACTCCGCTTTATAAAGTTTGATCTTCTCTGCAGTGTTTAATATAAAAAGCTCCCCTGCCTTAAAGGAGAATTCATTGTCGGTGACTCTGGGTATTAGGCTAAAGCTAGAGGCTAAAGCGTTGCATTACGTGCGTACGACATCATGTGCTACTGTCTGGTAAACAGCTTATACTTCCGGTTATTAAAAAAAAATACGCTCATGTTCCATTTGAGATGATATTACCTTTCTAAAATTCATACACTAGACAGTAGAGTATACAGTACATAGTGTAAGTGTACAGTACTTCATTTGGGACAAAACTTTAGTATTTACTGTTCGAAGCGTGTTTTCGGGAACAGAAGGTTCCCGTAATAAGTATATGTGCTCCGTGCCGCGCGCAGACCACCTAATCGATAATGAGATTCATTGAGAACGATTTTCATAATCGATTATTATCGATTTTATTGACTAGTTGTTGCAGCTCTTTTTAAAAACCCACTTTATTCGGTTTATGATCTTAAAGCACATTTTGCAGTAACCACTTATGGATGATTCAATAAAACGAATAAGAAAAGAATGTGATTAGGAGTGTGAGGAATGTAAGTCTGGCCCCATTTATGTTAGGAGTTTAAAGGGTTAAATTTCAAAAGATGAAAAAAAAGTTCAAGTTCTTCAAAACTTGTCCACGGTGTGACAGTGGATAGTGTTGCTTGGATTAATGTCAGTGTGAAGTTTCTTCCAGGTTCTCCAGTTTCCTCCCACATCTCAAAAACATGCCAGTATATGGTTTGACTATGTTAATTGTGCATTTGTGTGTGCATGGTGCCGTGTGCTGGGCTGGTATCCTATCCAGGGTGTACTGTATGTATTCCCAGCTCTCGCTCATTGTTCCGGCTCAGGATCCACCATGATGGTGACCAGGATACAGATGAAAGAATGAATAAATAATAAACTGCTTGACATGGATGCTCCATAAAATAAAGCAATTCAACAACATCGAGAGACATAAAAAATGTGCCTTACACTTTCCCCTCTTAAAAGAAATGGGTCATGCAAATGATACAACATGCCCCAAACTTACATTCAGCCATACACTTCCTGTGTTAAACCAGTCTAATAACAGAAGACGTTTGCATATTGCTTCTTGTATTTCATGATGCAATATCACTTTCCTGTTGCAATATATTCTCGCAGCCTCCCACAGCAAAACTCTTGCAGTGACAGTTTTCTCTGTTTGACCAGCTTGCTCACTCAAATGAGTTCCCCCTGTATATATAAAAAGAAACAGTTTCAATTCAATTTCATTTGTATAGTGCTTTTAACAATAGACACTGCCACAAATCTGCTTTGCATAAATCCTGATATAGATCTAGTTCCATAATGAGCAAGCCAGAAGTGACAATGGCAAGGACAATGTCTCTGAGATGGCATGGGGAAGAAACCTTGAGAGGTGCCAGATTAAAAAGGGAGCCAGACCCTTGTGGGTGACACCAGATAGTGGGATTATAAATCATTACAGTATACAGCTGGTAGTGTGAAGAGTGAAGGCTAACATACTAAGCATGTTGAAAGGGTGCTCAGTATGAGGGTATTGTGAATAAGAGTCCTGGGATAACCACAGGACAGGGATTTTGATTACAGCAACAGTGCTTATGTACAAATCTACAGTATCCAGGTAAGATTATCAGCTAAAATAAGGGTGAGACCCGGGCTTGAAAGTGTTTTTGGAACGTTTGAACTATAAAGTTTATGCAGATTCTAAAGTTTAGGATGACTTTACAGTTTAGGCAAATGAGTCACCTAGTGTGTATAGCAAGCAGATGTGGATAGGAAGACAGCACTTGAAACTTCCTTTTCAGGCTTGCTGATTTTAGTCTTCCCAACACACACACAGCTCATCACAGTTGTAGCGCAAGCTTCAGAGCCCAATAAAGAAAGAAAGTGTCCCATTAAACACTTTCCTGTTAAAAGCAGATAGCAAGTTGCTGAAGCTCTTCAGCAAGCTGTTTATACTAAAAATGCCCCAAATGGATTCTGGATGTCTTTGAAACAACAACAAAGCGGAAATGCATGTCTTTGATGGAGAAATCAATGGCGCAGAGTCTTACCAAGCATATGGTGGTGGAGGGGGGTTTCATAGCTCCTGGAATAGTCCGTTGACCTGTAACTCTGTCTTTCATCCATGTTGAGATGAATGCGGTGAGAAATGCTAGCGGTGCAGATGGCTCCATTATGTTTTGGGACTCTAACGGTGTAAGAAAGGTTATTGCTTCCTATAATCATAAACTGTCATTAGGGAAAATGTTTCTGGGAACTAATGGGGCAGCATCTACTTTTTAACTAAATTAGGCTCTGTGTAAGCTCATGTTTAGTTACAGTACACAAAGATATTGATATTAACAAATATTTCCCAAAATCAAATAAATGAATAACTGATTTATTTATTTATTTATTTAAATTTGCCAAATGGATATTGTGTGGACATGCTTGTGTGTGTGACCGTCACAGATGCTACATCACACTGACCCAGTCCCTCCATCTGACCATGAGCGGAGCCCCAGCTGGTCCGGCAGGCACGGGGAAAACCGAGACCACCAAGGACCTGGGCCGAGCGCTCGGCATCATGGTGTACGTCTTCAACTGCTCCGAGCAGATGGACTACAAGGTGAAAGACTCTGCCATGTGTAGATCTTCAGTCGTTTATTTTCTTCTTTCTGGGAGACCGTTTTTTTTGTTTTTGTTTTTTTGCATCTGCATTCACCTCAACTTCAGCGCACAACTCTTGGCATGTTGTTTTAATTAAGAGGAAATTAGGGTCGGTGAGTTCACCGCAGGTTTGCTGATGAATGTGTGTTTTTCCGAACGCTGCTTATACCCTGCAGCACATGTCCTCCTTTCTCGCTCTCTCTTTCTCCTTTCTTCTTTTCTTCCTTGTCCATCATCTCCTGAGCTGTGTATTAAAGCAAAGCAAAGCTGTCCTCTGCCAACATGGAGGCCAGCAGATTAGTAAAGCTCTGATGCCTAGGCTTATTTACCTCCTAAGCCTTGTCACCTATCTCCTCAGTATTCCGGCCTCGTTGCTGCTTGTCGCTGTATTCACTAGTCGGGAGAAAAGGCCCTATAATATGACAGTCAATAGAGACACAGGACTAATCTCTTTATCCAGCTTGTACCTGCTGCATCATTACTGGACCTGGTTGTACACTGCAGTATCATACTGGTCAGAGTGAGAAAGAGAATCAAATTAAATACAGAGAGGCTAATAAAAAAAAAAATGAACGGGGACGGGGCTTTAGGATCACACATATCCACAATCAATCAACACTCATTTGTGTCAGAGTTCTTCCTCCCTTGATATTTAACATTGTGTTCCCCTGCACGTAAAGAGGCTCTGCTGCTCTGCTTAGAGTTATTGCATGATGCTTTTTGAATATGAATTAAATGCAGGGATATTAGCAAACACTAGGCCATTGACGCTTATTGGCCGTGGACGGTGTGCAAATTATGCAGCATTCTCATGACTCGAGCGATAAAAAGGGAACGCCGGAACGTAGCTACGATTCGGTCGTCGCACCGCATCTATTCACTATCATCTGTTCTGAAGTGATTCAGTTGAGACTCTAACCAGCATGTAACATTCTCACCCTGCCTCCTTTTCTCTCTTGTCTTTCACATCCCATAGTCCTGTGGCAACATCTACAAAGGCCTGGCGCAGACAGGCGCCTGGGGCTGCTTCGATGAGTTTAACAGGATCTCAGTGGAGGTGCTGTCTGTGGTCGCGGTGCAGGTGAGTTTTCACCTCACGCATGACGTTAACTCTGGAACGGATTAGTAGGTATGCTTGTGCGACGTTGATTTAACATGCTCGTGATTTTACCGCATACACAATAAAAAATCCGTGATACACGATCGAATCGTTTAAAATTGATAGCTTAAAAAAATAAGCAAGCATTTGCACCATTTCAGGTTTAAGCAGAATAAGGGGAAGGCATAATAATATTATCAGCTGTTTGCTGGCAGCGGCAATGAAAATACTCCTGAACGCATGATGGATTTTAAGGTGATTCTGCAGTAATGTACAAATAAACAGTAAACAAACATAAAGGTACATTTTCAGTTTAATCATTTTACTAATCAGTAGTCTAACTGGCCACCTGGCTGACGTTTTTCACGGTTGATCTGCTGCTCAAAGGTGTTTAAATGAGTCTGAGCTCCTTTAATCACTTTTTAATTATAATCTCGATTAACATTATTTGTGAAATGTTCGATTTGACACGTCTTTGCAGGCATGTTTTAATCTTTTTTAGGTCAAAATTCCATCCCCCCCCAGACAACCCCCCCCCCCCCCCTTGAAAGTGCTGACCATTTTCAAACAAAATGTTTTGGTGGCATCCCTAATAAATATAGTTAACTGATGTTAGTGGTATACTTGTTATATAGTTATTACCTTGACATAAAGCAGGGGTGCCCTTGCTACCCTGGGTGTGAGTCCAGTCAAGAACATGTGAGATGTGGGAAGGGGAACAGGTTTCCAGTATTAGTTAAAATCAAACCGCCTGAGTTCAAAAACACCTGGGAAATCATTTCAAAGGAAATATTCCTTATTTCCTGTTTTCCTGGGAAGAAGAAGACTGCTTTTTTTTTGTTTGTATTTTTGTATGACTGTTTGTACTAGTGTACTCGGCTGTTAAATTGCACAGCTCCTACGCAAAATGCGTAAAGGTTAGCAGATCTAGTAATACAATATAATCTGAGTAAATGTCACAGGGTATTATGGCAGTGTAAAATTATGTAGAGATGATTACAGTACATTGTTCTATCGCACAAGCCTATAATATGAAGTGCTTCAGTATCCTTAGTACTAAGCAGAAGACAGGCAACTGGCTTCTTTCTTGCTTTTCTCCTCACAATCTCATTTACCAAATCATCAAAGTCCAGCTGTTTAACAAGCTCAGACTGAAAGACCAGCACTAACAGCATGTTGTGTCGTATTTAGTCCATTTTAGTTTGGAGCTCATTTTTAATCTGAGCCGTTCTGACTTGGTTCGGGTTTTATGGTTATCCGTGTTTTTTTGTTTAAAAAAAAATCTAAATAATCCGCTTATCTAGTTCAGTATGGCCATAAAAGAATGAGTATCGGTACAAATTCAGACCCTTACACCAATAGGGGCTTGATAGGTGGTGTTTGTGGCTTAGCATAATGGCCAATCAGTCTAATCATTCAGCGTAAATCTATAGGAACATTTCCAGTAGGTCTGGACGGTAAATCCTTCTCTATGTGTCACAGCCAGAGTTCTCTAAAATTGGCACAACACTTTTCACACTCAGCTGCTCAGAGCAAAACTCAGAACCGGCCATGCTCAAGGAAAACCTCTAATGTACCATTGGGTTAAATCTCAAGTTGTTTTAATTAGCAGTTACGAAAGGCATTTTGCTGTACATTTGCTTTTAGAGTGGGCCTGTCAGGCTTTTATGTGGCACATTCTTGAGAAATTACACGACAAAGTAAATCTTAATTACACGGTCACAAATACCTGCCTGCAGACATAATCTACCCCTGATGATGGATAGTTTCATAAACCTGAATGACCGGTGAACGTTACGGTGGCGCGTTTTTTCCAAGAACTGTGCTACACTACCACAGAAACTGTTTAACGGCACATTTCAGGGACTGGTGACTCAGAGATAGCTGAGAATGAAAGCAAAGGTGGGCTGTCTTTAAGCATCAACGGCACTGTCTGAATCCTCAAAATGTCAGAGCAATGTATGTGTTTTTCGGGTGCTGTGATGAATAATGAATCAACGTTCCATTTATTTTGGCGGTGCGCTTGGAAAGAATAATCTTACCAAGTTTGAGAACATCAGTGAAGCTGTGCTGGGGCGTTAATGTGCCCCGTGTTCCCGTGCACTCGCAACACAGAGTGGCTTTTCGGTGGTGGAGGATCGTTTGATAATCCATTCTATTTAAGCCCAACTGCAGACAGGATGAGAGAATACACGGCGTTTAGGTTTTGTATGTGAGAACTGTTGCTTAGGCGAAAACAAACAGAAGGAAGCCAGCAGACATATCAGTATTGAGACAAATTAGCCCAGCTCAGCTTTTCACTATGGGAGGCACAGCACTAGTGGTAAATGGGCTCCTTAATATGGAACGCTTTATTTTCCTCGTAAATGCTACTAGTGGAAAAGATGTGGCAATTTAACTGATTCTTCTCCATTTTCCCCAAACTGGGCATGATTTTTCAAGTAAATTCAATTTCCTTTGGAGCAGAACTTACTTTGATTTGATCCATCATTCAGTTGAGATGCTCACCTCTAAGATATAATGTGAAAAGACTTATGGATTTGGAGTTCACTCGAGGACACCATCTCTATTATAGCCTACATGACGCTGGCATTATAATGGTCTAATGCCACTGTTTATCTGCATCATTGAGTGCTGTGAGGGTATTTTTTTTTTTCTTCCCCTGAATAATTTGCATTTAGCAACCACTAAACTGCTTCCAATGTGCCGCCGCACAGGTGGAATATATTATATGATGTGATTTTCTGATGTGCAGTGCAATTGATGCCATCCCCAGTGAATATTAATCTGATGTACAGCTGAATTTGCTCTCACTTGGCAATCAAACAGGCTCGATGAGAGAGATAGGATGAAGAGCTAGAGCATATGGCTATGTGATGTCTGCCTTGCATGTTTGGCGCAACGTCTGAGTTACGCTCGAAGCAAAACGCTGCGATTTTTCCTCGATGAAAAGCATTCCATGAAAAGCATTGTGCTTATTTAACCTCCACTTCTTAACTTGAAGTGGCGCATAAATGGATTAAATACATCTAGCTCATTGACAGCAACGCAGTCTTTGGGTGAGCATTACAACCACCTCAAATACTTCTGTAGAGAATGTTATCAAAGCCGTCTTATGATTTCATTAAAGATGCATAATACACCAGGCATTCGAGAGTAGCTGTAAAGCATTTAAATGATCCTCCAGTTTGATCCTTAGCATCAGGTGTCTGTGGTGTTTATCAGGTAAAAAGTATCCAGGATGCCATTCGGGATAAGAAGAAACGTTTTAACTTCATGGGTGAGGAAGTGAACCTGGTTCCTTCTGTGGGTATCTTTATCACGATGAATCCAGGCTACGCCGGCAGGACGGAGCTGCCTGAGAATCTGAAAGCTCTCTTTCGGTAAGTGTGGGATATCAATAAAAATTTGTAAGTGTTGGCAAATTGTGTTGGTATAAGAGGAATAAAATACAACCATTTAGGATATGCTGTTATTGTTAAAAAAAAAAAAAAAAAAAAGTTGTGTTTTATTCCATACTTAATCATGGCATGCTTTTGCTGTGTATTTTCTGTATAAATCTAACACAGATCTTGTATGCCGTCTATTAGAGTAGCTCTTAAAGCAGTAGGTGTATAACCCCGGCGTCCTGGCGAAATTCCCCCATTGGTCTTTCTCTGTCATAGCTGGTGTTTATTCGGTCTTCTGGTGGTGGTTAAGGAGCCCCCCCCAATACTATGTAAAGTGCTTTGAGTGTCTAGAAAAGCGCTATATAAATGTAACTGCATTTATGTGTGTGAGTATCTTCATGGTTCTCCTGCAGGCCCTGTGCCATGGTAGTGCCGGACTTTGAACTCATCTGTGAGATCATGTTGGTAGCAGAAGGCTTTATCGAGGCCAGACTGTTGGCCAGGAAGTTCATCACACTCTACCAGCTCTGCAAGGAGCTTCTGTCCAAACAGGTAAAGGACATTCCAGCATTGAGATGGTTAAAAATCTACTCTCAAACTCAATCTTTAAACATTCTTTAGTGTTTCCCAAAGTAATCTCTACTCTACTGTAGAGACAATGGGGCAGCTGTGGCTCAGGTTGTAGAGCGGGTTGTCCACTAATCGTAGGGTTGGTGGTTCGATTCTCGGCCCATGCAACTACACATACCGAAGTGTCCTTGGGCAAGACACTGAAGCCCAAGTTGCTCCAAGTTGATGGCAAGCTAGTACCTTACATGGCAGCTCTGCTACCATTGGTGTGTGAGTGTGTGTGAATGGGTGAATGAGACACAGTGTAAAGCACTTTGGAAGTGCAGACCATTTCCTGCATCCGGAGCGTATGGGTGATTATGATGGACACTTTTGGCATGTGAAGCCCAACATTTTCTTTAAACTGTTGCTCACAGGACAGTGTACCAGACACAGAGTAAAGCACTATCTACCTTCTTACGCATATATGACCTCACAGATCCAGACCCCGTGATATGATGCGACAGCAGACATAGAGTATGCTATGCATCCCACACAGTGAGCATGGCTCATTTCGCTTCCACAGCAGGCTGTAGCAGTGCCAGAATTTGACCTAAGAAAACTGGGACAATTTCCCAAGGGAATAATTTAGAGGTTTAGTGTTATCGTGTTACTCGGCATTTCTACAGTTGAACTCATAAGTGTCTCAGTTTCCCGTGATTGCTCACGAAGAGTGCAGAATAAGTGGAATTACTTTTTATTGATTTGGATGCTGATGAAAGTCAATAAGATAATCTCTCATCCTAACACCTTTATTTGATTTGATTCTTTTTTAGAGTTCAACAGGTGTAATTTTGAATTCCCATATTTTAAACCTTTATTGACCAAATTTAATAACTGCTTTTAGGCCTTTATTATGAGTTTGTCAAGTCAGTGGGTTTTCCACTTTTTTTGTTTTTGTTTTAGTTTTATTAATGCAAGAATGTTTTTGTTTTTTTTATCAGTGGCAATTGCCTATATGCAGTAGATGTAGCAGATAAAGGTTAGCTTGAAAAAATCTGAAATATTCCAGATTACAGTTACAGCCAGCATTGCCATCCCATGAGGCTGGCGAGAAAGTTTATCTGTTAAAATAATATTTTAAAGAAAGCACTGTTCCTTCTAATTCCATTTTACACCTCTCTCCATTTTCTACAAAGGCCACATTTTGACAGTTGCAGCAAGACCGTTTGACTTTTTATGGCAGTTATAACCTACTGCATTTGACTTCGGTATTTTAAGGCACTCAAATATTTTCCTGGCAAAAAGGTCACCACTTCTTTATAGCATGATAAATAATTTTAATGATACTGTATAGTGAGTAACAGGGTAAGATGAGCATAATTTTTTTGTTTGTTTGTTTTTGTTACTTTGTTAAATCAGATTTTTAAAAAAAAAATACAATATTGTTGATAAAAGCATTATGGCTCTTTCATAGTCTAAACACATAGTTGGTCTATTGGCTCAATTTAATCTTGTTAGAGCTTGATTGAGAAAATGAGTGATGTCAACATTTCTGAATAATCTGATGCACATCATATATTTATAATTAAATGCACAAAGAACTGTACTGTTTCTTATAAAGCAATGAATACAATTGTGTATTTTGTAAACGATCGAACTGTAACTTTAGCTGCACTTCTTTACCTTGTCATGAGCAACCACACAGTCTGAGCCAAGAACTTTATAATAATACATATGTATTCATATGATGATGGAATATTCCCTCTCTTTTGAGAACTCTTTCAGTATTGTCCGTGTTTACATCATGAATAAAATTGTTTGCTCTTCGATTTGTTTTGAATATGGCTGTCTAAGTACTTGGGGTTGCTCATCTTAAGCTGTTCTCTACTACTGTGTATCGTTATGAGTATTCTTCTTCTTCAAGCAGCACTTTTCAAATATGTAAAAAGCATTTAAGATATCGGTAACAATTTACAATAGCTGTAAATTATGTCAACTGAATAATCATGCACTAATACCTGAATGAAGTTCAAACATTATTGGATGGCGTTGAGATGAAACGACTGGTGTTTATCGTTGGTGCGTCTTTCTACGTTCGATAAGGAGGATCGATGTGAATTATGAAAGCGATTCAGCGCCATCCGATGATGTTTGCGTACCACTCGAAATTAGGCATGTTTAATTCATGTTCTTTCTTATAGAGCATGTTTGATTTAGTTTACCCCTGATGTGTTAATGAATATATATACTAACAAACATGTACTTAAGGTAGTCGTTATTCGTGCTCTTCATTAGGTTGTGATTAGTACATGCCTTAATTTATTAGTTCGTATTTTTTTAACTAAGTATTAATATTAGTGCATGATTATTCATGTACTGTTGTTGTAAAGTATTAAATGAAAACTGTTCAAAATGTGCTACTAGGTAGACTTTCAGAACATAACGTAGACAAAGTGTTGATACAGTGTGGAATTGTGTCGTGTGCCATATTAGATTTGGTTTCCTCTGACCCACTCTTATAACTCAGGATCACTACGACTGGGGATTGCGAGCCATCAAGTCTGTGCTGGTGGTGGCCGGGTCTCTGAAGAGAGGCGATCCAGAACGGCCCGAGGATCAAGTGCTCATGAGGGCGCTGAGAGATTTTAACGTGCCCAAGATAGTGACTGATGACATGCCCGTCTTCATGGGTCTCATTGGAGACCTGTTCCCTGCTCTGGATGTCCCCCGTAAGAGGGACCTGGACTTTGAGAAGTTCGTCAAACAGTCTGTACTGGACCTCAAACTGCAGGCCGAAGACAACTTTGTGCTTAAGGTGAGGGAGCCTGCGCATTGGGTTTTCTTCAGGTCCTCCACTTCAGGTCCGCCTACCTCACAAAATCATACTACTAGAGTGCTTACACTAAATTTCCCCAAGGTGTGTGTGTGTGTGTGTGTGTGTGTGTGCATTTTGCTCTGTATCCACGACGACCACCCTGACCAGGATACACTAGTGTAGAACGCCGATAGGCACCGAGGGGAACAAGGACACCGAAAGCAGGCTTTAGAGAGTGTGATGCTGTCTTTTTATTGATGCTTTATTAAGCTATTTTCAGCACTTTACTCATCAAATTGTATTTGATGAATAAAGTTTCACAAGGCTGTCTGTCTTGCTCTCTCTTTGCAGCGTCAACAGAATCTTATTCAAACACACACAGACTATAAAAACACTTCATTCTAAACCACACACCAGTGTACTTGCTCGCACATTACCCACTATTTCTCTGTGACTCCTCCACACACTCACGCCCGGTGCCTGACCCTGTCCCCACTGCCACAAGCAGTTACTGAATATGAATGAATAAACGAATGAACGAGTGGCTTCAGATTTCAGGCTGAAAGTGCAGGTATCCCCTAAACTATATTATGCTCAAGCTGCTTGAGACAGCAGTCTTGTTTAGAGGAACATGACAAGGACAGACTTCTCTCTCTCTCTCTCTCTCTCTCTCTCTCTCTCTCGCTCTATTACCTCACTATTATCTCAGTCTCTCACTCCCTGACATTCTCTATTATCTCTCTCTCTCTCCCTTACCTACCCTCAATCTCTCAGCAAGGTCACATATGGATGATATACTGCATATGTTCAAATGCACCATTTAAGACTGACGTACGCTTTATCCAATAGACAGGCATTATATTTCAGTAATCCGAATAACCAAATGATTTTTGGTGCTGTTGCTAACTCCTGTAGGTTGCTTGTTCATGCAGCATAATAAGCTTCTAAATGTAACCATTACTCCTCAAAGAGCTGTCATCTCATATCAGCCCACAGTTGACAGGTGTTACAGGGCATATCTCTCTAGTGAGAGGTTCGGAAGAGCTCAAAATGTCAAGGTGTCATCAGCAGAGAGCTAGGGAATGGCCCTGATGCTGCAATCACTCTTCCCCCCTCCCCCCCCTCCCTTTTTCTCCTTGCCAGCTCTGCTTTTCTTGCACATTGCCTTCCGTTAAGAGCCATAAACCCACTGGTGTGTTTGTGCCAAATAGACATTAGCGTCAAAGGAGTCTGAAACTGGATATATTGGACAAATATAAGGAAACAGAAATTACAGTGTGATAGTGCCTCAGGTGCTGGGGTTGAGTTCTAATTTCCAGCATTAGGGCGAGTCTCGGCTATCAGCGCCATCGCTCCCGCCAGAGCCAAGGGAAATAAGTGCAATCTCGAACAGGTCAAAGAGCCACCCAAACAGGATAACAGCACTCCATCAGTGGAGGCTGAGCTCTGAGTGAGGATTTTAACCCCTGCCATGGTGCAGGCGAAGATGCTCAGGTACCTGACTCTAGCTCAGCTGTGCCCCGCACTTTGATGCCCCTCTTCCTCTGTGATTTGTACAAGAAAGGAAGAGCGGAGACGAGGAGGGGTGCACGGAATTAACCCTTAGCCACTGTCCCCGACGAACCAGCTGACAGCCATTGCTTCAAAGATGCAATCATTCGTTCCTTTGAACCACTGAAACAGCTCTGAGGAGCCCAACGGGAAACCACGTCAATGCCATTGATTGAACATGCCATCTCTCAATCACATTCCCTCTGTCTCTCTCTGTCTATTTCGTTTCTTGGTCGTTCTCTCTGTAGCTTTCATCTCTTTCTCACCGTCTGTCTCTTTCCCACTCATCTCACACCCTGTCTCCCACTGCCTCCTCTCTGATGGCTTCTCTCGTTTAATGCTTCTTGTTCTTATCACACTCCAGAAATGTCCCAATCGTTCAGTATTCAGCCAGATGGGTCTCGCTGAGCAGCCTGATCTTCATCAGGGATGTCGTTTGTGAGAGACAAGCCCTGCCAGCACAATCCTACACCAGCTGATGATGTATTCTACAGTATTCCAGTGTGGTGTTGGATTCAGGAACGGATCTGTATAAAGCTGCACTTAAAAACTGAAACTTGTTTTCTGCAGGTGGTTCAGCTAGAGGAGCTGTTGGCTGTTCGACACTCCGTGTTTGTGGTTGGCAACGCCGGCACGGGCAAATCACAAGTACTCAAGTCTCTCCACAAAACCTACCAGAACATGAAGCGCAGGCCCGTATGGGCCGACCTTAACCCCAAAGCTGTCACCAATGATGAGCTTTTCGGCATCATAAACCCAGCCACAAGAGAGTGGAAAGACGGTGAGGGCTGGCTCTGCATTTCTTGCCTTCCATTCCAAAAGGCTTTCTTTTTAAACGATTCTGCACATTTTCCCCCATTGCCTGTTGTTTTGTAGCATGACACTGAGAATAGGATTTCATTTCAGGGCTGTTTTCTAATATCATGCGCGAGTTGGCCAACATCAGCCACGCCGGGCCCAAGTGGATTGTGCTGGACGGAGATATCGATCCAATGTGGATTGAGTCTTTGAACACAGTAATGGACGATAACAAGGTACAGCTCCGAGCTTTCATGTTTCAGCTCAGTGAATGCCATTTCATCTGCTCGGCTTGCATCTTTGACAATGTGTAATTATTTAAAGCGCACCGATTATGCTTTTGAAACCTGCCTAATTTTGTTTTAAAGGTCTCATACAAGAGATTTACACACATCCGAGGTCAAAAAACACTTTAACGTGCTCATAATTTGAATTGCAGCATTACATATATCCCCCCCCCCCCCCCCCAGGGTCACAAACGACTCGTTCAGTGATCCGTTCTAAAGGATTCGTTCTAAACTCCTCCTTTCAGAGAGCATACTCTGCTCTGATTAGTCAGATGTCCCAGTCTGTTGTGATTGGTCTACCACTGTCAGTGTGTTTCGAAAAGGAAACGCCCACTACCATAACGACTTTCAGCGCCGTCTGTTCGCGAGCAGCCGATGAAGAACAGAGGCGGGTTTTTTTGTTACAAACCTAGGTAGGTTAGTACAGGAAGTAAGTCTGGAATTACAAACGACTCGTTTCAGCTCTTCAGAATCGATTCCTTCTTTTGGGAGTCAATAACTCCGTTCGTCCTGCGCTTTGATTTTTGAAACTTTGCAGACTTTTTACATTCACAAACAGCTCGATAACACACTACAGGAAAGGTAATATCTGAAAAACCATAATAGGTGCACTTTAAATGTATGTAATTAGTCAGCTAGTTAGGTTAACAGAACCAACAAATCATGTTACACAGTATTTTTCAAACTGAAACGTGAGTGCATGTGTGTATGCGTTGGTGTGGAACGTTGTAGGTGCTGACTCTGGCCAGTAATGAGCGGATTCCTCTGAACCCCACGATGAGGCTGGTGTTCGAGATTAGCCACCTCCGCACTGCTACCCCTGCTACAGTCTCCAGAGCAGGTCCAAGTGCCTTCTATCACACTTACTCTTATAGAAGAACCTCTCCTTTCCACCTTAGAGTGGAAAAGAAGTTTTCAGAGTATTTGACAGAACTTTTATAGATATGTAGTGATGATTCAGAACTCTTCAACCTAGAGCTCGAATGCGGTATGTTTACATTGTTTAGTATAGTTCTGGTGTGCTCTTGCGCTTGTGAGTATCAAACTGTGTTTTCTTCCAGGTATATTGTACATCAACCAAGCGGATTTAGGATGGAATCCACCAGTGACCAGTTGGATTGACAGGAGAGAAATTCAGTCTGAGAAAGCCAATCTGACCATTTTGTTTGACAAGTACCTCCCACCATGCCTCGATACTCTCAGATCAAGGTAACATGAAAAAGGTTGTGCTGTCAGCTTGTACTGTCATATGGCATGTCATTTTGTTTTCTCCATTTTTCTTCCATCGAAATGATGCTAGGATTCGGACCATATTTCAAATGATGTCAGCAACTTAAGTTCAAATGATATATGCCTAAATATTGACCTTTATTAATATATTTACAGGGAAAGGTTTATTTTTATTATTATATTTTATTGCAGTTATTGGAGCTCTTTTATTTGTGCCTCAAAGGTTACCAGGTTTATTTCGTGTAGCGCTGTTTGGGAAGAAGTTTTTTTTTTTTTCCCGGTAGCATCTAGAACACAAGCACTTGTCTTTAAGCAGGAGAAAGAGAAAGAAACACTGAGGGAAGGATCAAAAATGTGGAAATTATGCCAATTGCAATACAACAAAGCAATTAAAAGACAGTAAAAAAAAAAACAGTTTTGACAAACAATTCTGATATGCACATAAGAAGAAGGCAAAGCTTTAAATAAACATCTAGTAATAATGCATAGTCATAGTGGTGATTATCATATGAATTTGTGAGTACTGCAATTTGTTTTCTTGATTGAACGATATGGGTTTAAACCACCCGTTAGCCTAATTACCTTGCACCTCCGGGGTTGGGGGTTCAATTCCCACCTCCACCCTGTGTACAGAGAGGGTTTCCTCCCCCAGTTGAAAGACATGTGTTGTAGGCTGATTAGCATTTCTAAATTGTCTGTAGTGTGTGAATGGGTGTGTGAATGTTGGCACCCCATCCAGGGTGTCCTCTGGATGGATGGATGGATGGCTGGATGGTTTTACCAACCATAATAGGATAAACTTAATTTAGATTTATAGAGCGATGCGTATGATATAATGATTATATACAGGACATGTTTTAGCTAGTGCCAATGTGCTAAATTGTGCATACAAACGAGTTAATGTGACCGTGAGATGCGAAATCACGGTCATGTGTGCGAATGATTTGCTTTCTTCATACGCCTCATAATCAATTTTCTATTTTGCGTTCTTGAATGGATAAACCCTCGCCATGTTTTGGTTAATGAGCGTTCTCTTATAAAGCGAATATGCCTACAGTTAAACGAATAAGCCGACTGAGCCGTCATCTGCTGTGGTTAGGAGCATCTCATAACTTTATTATAATAATGCGTTTAAAATGAGGTCCTTGAGAGAAGGAGAGAACTCCTGTCTCTGATGCATCTCTTTTGAGCTCCTGTATGAACACGTATTAATACAAATCTTTTCATGACCTCTTCAGGGGCTTTGATGATCAGTTATTTATAATATACAGTATAGTATCATATTTATAATGATAATGAGTCTTTATTGATCACGTATACATTACAGCACAGTGAAATTCTTTTCTTCACATATCAGAGCATGTTAGGAAGTTGGGGTCAGAGCGCAGGGTCAGCCATGATGCAGCGCCCCTGGAGAGAGGGTTAAGGGCCCTCTCAAGGGCCCAACAGAGGCAGCTTGGTACCCCTGACCTTCCGATCAGTAACCCAGAGCCTGGCAGTGCTGGGGCCTGAACCCCCGACCTTCTGATCAGTAACCCAGAGCCTTAACCGCCAAGCCACCACTGCCCCCTGCCAAGCCACCACTGCCACCCACCAAGCCATCACTGCGCCCTGCCAAGCCACCACTGCCGCAACTGGAATTTCATATTTTAACTTGACTCTGAGTAGAGCACAATTAGTTATAATATAACTTGTACAGTATGTTATGCTGTTCTTCTGTAATAAGTTCAGTCACTGGCACCATATTCATGGTGGTCACATTGTCACAGCTGTCAGTGTTTTTCCTCCAGATTTAAAAAAATCATCCCGGTTCCGGAGCAGAGTATGGTCCAGATGCTGTGCCACCTCTTAGAATGTCTGCTAACCCCCGAGCACACTCCTCCAGACTGCCATAAAGAACTCTACGAGCTCTACTTTGTCTTCGCTGCCATCTGGGCCTTCGGTGGGGCTCTATTTCAAGATCAGGTACGTGATTTCTCTCACACTGTTCACCGTTCAAAAATGTACAAACTATTAAGGCTCTGTCGAAGATAATGCCACAGATGGTATTTAATTTTGCTAATTTGTTTATTTTTCCATGCTGGCAGTTAAAGTATGATGAATACTGTGTAGTTTTTTTTTTTTCTGGGGGGGCAGGGTTGGTTTTGTTTTTTTGGGGGGTATTATTAAGCATTTATCATTCAGGCGAATAAAATTAAGGGCAGCCTTGAGATTTGCATGTGTCTACACAGCTGGTTGATTACAGAGTGGAGTTCAGTAAGTGGTGGGTTACTGAGTTCAAAACCATCAAGTTCCCCTCTCAAGGCACCGTGTTTGACTACTACATCGACCCGGAGACGAAGAAGTTTGAGCCGTGGTCTAAGATGGTGCCTAAGTTTGAAATGGATCCAGATATACCTCTACAGGTTGGTCTGAGACTTTTTTTTTTTCCATTTACTTGTCATTAGAGCTAATGGGGCATTAGATTAGTTTATGGCTTCCATGTCCTTGTGTTTAATGGCCTTTCCTCTGTATAGGCGTGTCTGGTGCACACCACAGAGACCATTCGGGTGAGCTACTTTATGGATCGTCTTTTGGAAAAGAGAAGGCCTGTCATGCTCGTAGGAAACGCCGGCACTGGCAAATCTGTGCTTGTAGGCAGCAAACTTAGTTCCTTAGACCCTGAAAAATACACCATCAAAAACGTCCCCTTCAACTACTACACCACGTCAGCCATGCTGCAAGGTATGTATACGAAACAGAGCCGTGCATTTATTTTATTGAAATTGCATTCATCTTTGGACAACAACAGAGCATGTTTTTGTTTTTTTTAACTTGAGGTTAGGGGTAGGTGGGGAGCTTTAAACTGTAACAACACGAGTAGCGATTTCATCTGCTTTTTTTTGTGTCCTCCTGTGCCTCGTCAATCTTCTGGGTTTGATATTCATCATGTGTGGTGTGTGTAGCCATGTGTCCCTGATGCTTCCTCAGCGCATCTCATCCATACCAGAGACCGCTGTAGCAAAATGTAGCATGCACATCAGAAACGAACAGGCAGATTGTACGCAGTGCTGGGCGTGATTGGGATTTGCTGCGCTAATTGTTTTATATTAATATTTTGCTGCTGCGATCTCATACGTACTCAAAGAGACTGCAGACTGATGGTTCATTAGCTGTGTTTGTCTGGTTTGCATGTGCAGTAGTGCAAAACTGTTTTAACAAAACAAAACAAATGCACACACTGTGTTTAGACAAAAACAAGGCTGGATTAATTGTTTCCTTTCTATGCGACCGCTCTAGCCGTCTTGGAAAAACCTTTAGAGAAGAAAGCAGGAAGGAACTACGGCCCTCCAGGAAGCAAGAGACTCGTCTACTTTATCGACGACATGAACATGCCGGAAGTGGACGCCTACGGCACGGTGCAACCTCACACGCTAATCCGCCAACACATGGACTACAATCACTGGTACTCGAAACTTTTCCACTTTGCTTATTTAGCATTATTAATATTAACAAGCGCAGGTCTGGATCGCCTGCATAAGCCTGGCTTGTGAATTATGAACCAGTGTGTTGGAGCCAAATTATTAGAAGCTCAAATAAACAAATTTGTGATTCAGTGCTGCTAAGAATATCGTTGCCCCTGAGCGTTTGCCCGCGTTGGTGCGGATGTCAATTAAGCGGGTAATTGCGATGATGTACGCAATCAGGGTGTTATTCTGGCTGAGATGGTTACAGTATGTGATATTTGCTGAAGAAATTGTATTAGATTGAGCAAATGGTGACAAAATATGGCAGATTTTATTTGCAGAGACGGGTAGAGTGCACACTCGGTTTCGCAGCATGTCTGGGGTGTGTAAGATTTAAAATAGTGAGAAATAGCTGAGGTCAGTAAATCTTCTAGTGGATTTGGGCAAAGGCAAGCTGTGCATGCTAAGTGAGTGTGTGTGTGTGTGTGTGTGTGTTGTTTCCTCACAGGTACGATAGAAGTAAGCTGCAGCTGAAGGAGATCCACAACGTGCAGTACGTGTCCTGCATGAACCCCACAGCGGGAAGCTTCACTATTAATCCACGTCTTCAGGTTGCAAGTTCTTACACACTCACACACACACACACACACACACACACACACACACAAAATACCACATTTATTGCGCCAGAATGCCCAGCACACACCAGCTATCAGTGGAGAGGACAGAGTGATGTAGCCAATTCAGAGATGGGGATTATTAGGGGGGCATTATAGATAAGAGCCAATGGGGGAATTTCGGCAGGACACCGGGGTTATACCCCTACTCTCTTACGAGAACTGTCCTGGGATTTTTAATGACCACATTTTTTATGTCTCAGGTTCTGTTTTTACAGTATAGTGTTCCCTTCACTACACTGGGGCATTAGGCTCCACACAGACCACAGAGTGAGGCCAGCAGGTGGCACTCACCAATACCACTTCCAGCAGCAACCTTAGTTTTCCCCAGCTTTCTTTTATTTATATTATATTATATTATATTATTTTATACCAGATAATACCAGTAGTCTTTTTTCCTCCTGCAGTAAACCTCCAGTACTGTACAGGCTGCCAGGCCTAAAGTCAGAGTGTAGCTTGCTGGCGTTCGAATAGAAACGAGGGGAAAATGGTGTTTCTGACTGGTGTCTCACCATAGCAGACGTTAGACAATAAAATGGGATTAAACACACTGAGACCCATTCATTTGATATTTGGCGTGGTTAAATACTGTATTGTAACGATGCATCAGTTGAGCTTTGAATTATATTTGACACTGAAAAACATTGTTGCATAGTAATTGAGATATTATTAGAAAATATTGCAGGCAGATACAAGCAAAAAATTAACAGTATGACTTAGATTTTTTTTTTTTTAAAAAAACAGTAATTCTAGGTCTAGTCGAGACAGATTATAATCTGGAGTGATGAGGAATTGGAAGAATCGTGATTCAAGACATCACTGGTATTTCTGCTTCTGGCTATCCTTGTTTTTGTGCTTCTGGGGCATAGTGGTAGGGTCCATATTTAATTTTGGAGAAAAAAACAACTTTTGCTTTAGGTCACACTTGCTTCTGATTTAAATCCAAATACAGATTCAGATATTGGCATGGGATTACACCCTTACTGTAGATCTTGCTCAAACTTCTAACACTTCAACACATTCTCCAACATACTACAATGATTGCTTTTTGCCAAACAGGATTTTTGTTGATGCACACTACCCATGGGAAGCATAAACTAAACCACTAAACTCGGAGAAAATACTTCAAATTTTGTGCTAGTGTTTTGAAGTAATCCAAAATATGCAACTGTTCAGTAGAAAATGAACATGCATGTTTTAAAACGCATTGCCGACGGGAACGTAATCGAATATCTGCTTATGTAATCCACTTTCTCGCACTTTTTCAGATAAACAGTCACTTTGAGCACCATCACGTACAATGCACTCTTTACTTTGGGTTATTTTATTAGACTATCTTCTATTCTCTCTGTATAGTCTAATCTCCCTTTCTCTTTCTGTCCGTCTCTCTCATGGGGTTGCGGTGAAGTGAAATTGTCTCATACTATTGACTGGCTTACTTACCCCAAGTCCTCATATCTGTGCTATTACGAAATCAGTTCAATTCAATGCACTTTCAGTTAGGACAGTTTCGAAAGTACTTTTATATCTATCTAAAGTTCTCAACCCGTTCCTTCGCAGCGCCATTTCTCTGTGTTCGCGCTCTCGTTCCCTGGAGTGGAGGCTCTCAACACCATCTACTGCAGCATTCTGAGCCAGCACCTGAGTGGCGAAGGATTCAGCAGCGTGCTTCAAAAAAGCTGCGGCCAGCTCGTCCAGCTGGCTCTGGCATTTCATCAGCGCGTGAGTGCCACCTTCCTGCCCACCGCCATCAAATTCCACTACATCTTCAACCTGCGTGACCTCTCAAACATATTCCAGGTATATATATATTTATATATTTATATATACACATTCAGACCCTGCTTGTCTCCACAGAGATTGAATTATTCAGTGTTAACCAACCTCGCCTCCCAGATGCCCTTGCCAGCCCAAAAGGTTACTCCAGAGTGTGTTTGAGATGTATTTAAAGTTCATTGGGCCTGATTATGCCCTGGATTAGATTGATGGCATTGCTTTTATAAGCCTTTCATCTCCGAGAAGTAATTTCTCTTTTAAATGGCTATTGATTTTAAAGGCAGACTTAATCGGAGAGTAGAGTTAAAGAAAAGGGTAATAGATCACATCTCACAGGTATTACGCTTTTAATGTATTTAAATGAACCAACTCAAATGAAAATTTGGCTGAGGGCAATCCCTTGGCAAATATCTCTGTCGCTGCTTTCTGACTTAACAGGGTCTTAAATGAATAATTAATTCTTCCTGTTGAGTTTTTTTTTTATTATTATTCATAATTCAATGGAAATTGTTTCATTTCAGACAAAAGACCAAGAAAATTGGCACTTTTGTTCTACACTGAAAGGACTTTTGATGTCTCTCACAGAAGTTACTTGGGTCAACCCTTGGTTACATATTCTTTTGTAGTCAGTTTTATTGTACTTCCAAAATGCATTTGTACTTTCAACAAAGTTGGATAAGCATAGCCTGCTGGAAACTTTGTGCCATTAACTACAGCTTTATATATAAAGAAGAAAAAAAATGAAGTGTCCTTTCCTTTTAAGTGTGACGTGTTTTTTTTTTTTTTTTTTCCCTCGACGTGCTATTGTGCTGCTTTCAACAAGCTGGCACTGATGTCTGGTATTTAAAAAAACGGGGATTTATTGGGCCTCATCCTCAGCACTGAGAAGATGAAAGACAAAACAGGAGGCTGGCCTCTAAACCCCTGCACATTGTGTTCAGTGCAGTCAGAATAATGAAGCAAAATGAGAGAGAGAGAGAGAGGCGAAGATGGGACACAGTTGAGAGAACATTTGAAGAGCCGACCTTATTTCTGCTTTTACTAATTCAGCCAGCAGTTCAGGCGAGCGTTGTGTCAGACTCTAAGTCATGTCCATTTAGGCCACACTTTCCGGCAGTTTCTCTGCTCTTACAGAAGCTTTTACTGAACCATTTTATCTCATTCAGTTTGAATAGCTTATACGTTTGCGTTTTTCATATTTACTGTACGAGGGAGTCAGTAGAGCTGATTGTTTCTGAACTTCAGAAATGTAAACGTGAACAATACACTATGAACATATTAACATATTTATTGTTAACACTAACGTTCACGCACAAACGTATTAACATATTCACTGTTGACATTAACACACTATTAACATATTAACCCATTGAAATATTTACTGTTAACACTAATGTTCATGCATAAACTTATCCACTGGTGATGTTAACAAAGTAACACTAACATATTTATTGTTAACATTAACACACACACACACACACACACACACACACACACACATATATATATATATATATATATATATATATATATATATATATATATATATATATATATATATATATATATAACCCACTATTAATATATTTACTATTAACATATTAATGCACTATTAACACATTAAACCATTATGAACATATTAGCCCACTGAAATATTTACTGTTAACACTAATGTTCACGTATTAACATATTCACTGTTAACATATTAACACACTACTAACATATTCACTGTCAACATATTTACTTTTAACATATTAACACATTAACATATTTACTCTTAACATATTTACACGCTATCAACATATTCACTGTTAACATTTTTACTCTTAACATATTAACACATTAACATAATTACTCAACATATTTGCACATTAACATATTTACTCTTAACATATTTACACGTTATCAACATATTCACTGTTACCATATTTACTCTTAACATATTTACACGTTAACATATTTACTCTTAACATATTTACTCTTAACATATTAACACATTAACATATTTACTCTTAACATATTAACGCATGAACATATTTACTCTTAACATATTTACAAGCTATCAACATATTCACTGTTAACATAGTTACTCTTAACATATTAACACATTAACATATTTACTCTTAACATATTAACATATTTACTCTTAACATATTAACACATTAACATATTTACTGTTAACACATTATTAACGTATTATCCCATTAAAATATTTACTGTTAACACTAACATTCAGGTATTAATGTATTCACTGTAGATGTTAACACACTATTAACATATTCACTGTAAACATTACTGTTGACTATAACAGTTGAAATAAGAATGGTAACAAGGTAAAAAAAAATAAAAAAAAATCAGAGGCATTTCCTCTGTAGCAAGATACGTTTACTTTTAACATTATAAAACAAATCCTAATTCAAATATTGCCACAAGGTTCAGTGTATATCTGGAGTTCTTTGACAGAGCTAAAGTAATTAATTTATAGCCTGTGAATGTGGGTGCTCAGATAATTAGGCTCCATTGAGGGTAAAATCCATCAGCACGCATTGTGTAGGCTCTGCTGCGAGCTGACAGCCTCATGTTTTCTGTAGGGTCTGCCATAACAGGGAGGCAGAGCTCTAGGCGGTTTGCAGTGTGTCTGTGTGTGTGTGCATGTCATCTTAACTGACTTCTCCAGGCACGTTCTTGCCAAGGGAAAGCCGGGGACTGCGGAGCTCATCCAGATTGAATGGGCAATCAGTTTGATTTATCTGTTTATCAACCGAGGGCACCTTACGAAACATTATTATGCCACCATTTCAGAAGACTGTTATTTGAGAGGCAGGGCATTACTTCTATTTTGCATTGAGGATTTTTAGTATAGAAAAAGGCTCTTCTTTTACATAATATCATTCACAGACTACTACGTTGTATGTTTATGGCGTTTAGGAAGTCCTGGTGAATTTGAGGTGTATTTGCAAAGATGGTGCTACGCGTGTCTTGAACAGTTGTAGTTTCATTAACAGTCTGCCTCAGTCCAGAGTGCCACGTCCTCTAGGTTCACTTTACATCATTTGCTTACTTCAGTTCACACCGGACATGGAGGACAATTGTCACATCATTACCAACGTTGGGATTAATTTGATTGCTTCCAAGGCCTATTCCAGGAAGCAGTATGCAGGAACTGTAGCTGAGGCAGAACTGTAGTCGCAATGTACAATGCCGGCAAAATGCCATCTGCATACCTGACCACAGTGGATATTCTGCACTGTCAGAAATATGATCAATTTCCTATTAATCAAACAATTAACAGATGGGTTAAAGCACAGTGCTTTTGGTTGATAAGTTAGTTTGAGGGCTGCCAGATCTTTACAGTGCATGTTGTTTAGTTACATTCAACAGCTTGTGGTGAATGTAAGCATCATTTAATAACAATCAATTAGGAGGTAATGGGGCTTAGTGCAAGTTGTGAAAACAACAGGAAGCTGTCTTAATGATCGAAGAGTCAGAATCCAGAAAGTCTGAAGGTTGAGGCTAAGTAGAAAGTTAGCATATTTGCAGCTGTTTATGTTCCCTCTGAGTAATCAGTGCCTTGTTGAAACATTAAGGTCGGCAGGTACAAGGTGCTGACAGGAGAGCTTTTCCAGAAAAGGTCTGTAACGCTAAGCAGTTTGTTAAATCCATTGGAAGAATGTTATTTAATTTAAAGTGTTTCCCTTAACTAATGTAGTATATAAAGTCCTTCTCAAATTGACAGATTAATATTCTTTAATATTCATATTATACATTAAGTACTTCTTTCTTTGGAACTTTCTGCTTCCAAAAGGCACAGATGCAAATTTCTGTACAAAACACCCTCAAAGATCCAATTGCCCAAACTGAACTTTGGTTGTTATTATTAATAATAGTTATTGTTGTTGTTGTTGTTGTCATTGGTGTGATAGTGGTGGTGGTGTTTTTGGTGGTGTTCTTTTTATTGTTACTGGTGGTGGTGTTTTGGTGGTGGTTGTGTTTTTGTTGGTGGTGTTTTTGATGATGTCGATGGTGTGTCAGGTTTTATTGGTGTTTTGGTTGTTGGTGTTTTTGGTATTGTTGTTGTTGGTGGTATATCTGGTGGTGTTTTTGGTAGTGATGTTTTGGTTATGTTTGGTGTTTTTGGTGGTGTTGGTGGTATTGGTTGTGTTTTTGGTGTTGTTGGTGGTCGTGTTTTTGGTGTTGTTGGTGTTGTTTTTAGTGTTGTTTTTGATGTTGGTGGTGTTTCAGGTTTTATTGTTGTTTTGGGTGTTGATGGTGTTGGGGTTTTTGGTATTGTTGTTGCTGCTGGTGTATTTGGTGGTATTATTGGTGGTGATGTTTTGGTGGTGTTTGGTGTTTTTGGTGGTGTTTTTTTTTTTGGCTTTGTTGTTGTTGGTTATTCACTAATATTCAATGTTATCAGGGATTGCACAGGTCATACAAAATACATTTTGATTTCTATTGTCTATACCTTTTGTGAATGAGAAATGAGAACTTCTCAGAGGATGCAAACAGTCAATTTCCTCAGGTAATTAAGACATTATGCGCCATGACATTTAATAATTTGCCTGCTGTAATAAACTCCAGAAACGGATTTAATCTTCTTTGGAAGTCAATTCATTCAAGAACATGTTTTGGCATGCAGTAAATGGTTCATAACTCTCTCTGTTCAACCTGTCAGACCTTCGTAAGCTTGATGATTTTTGTTCTCTCTGCATTTGGCCTGAATACAGAATGACTGTCCTCCAGGATTCTGCAACCTTTCATTATGAACTCTTCATTATGCATTTTCTACTTTCTCCCCCACACAGCATCTAATGAACAAATGAAAACTGAAAAACATGTCCTCCAGGTTATGTGCAACGACTATGTATATCTTCTCCGTTTCAGGGCATTCTCTTCTGTAAAAGTGAGTGTGTCAAGACACCTCAGGACCTGGTGAAGATTTACCTCCATGAGTCCAACCGAGTTTATCGGGACAAGATGGTGGAAGACAAGGACTTTACCACTTTTGATAAGCTGCAGTCTGAAATAGTGGGAAAGTTTTATGAGGTGAGAGGCTTCAGCTTCAGTTTGAGGAAGCGTGCTGTAGTCATTAGGGCATGTGTGTCCGGTTCAGCGAGGCCGCTCTGGTCTGGTCAGTCAGTACTACCTCAGACAGACAAAATTAATCAGAGCTAAAGCCTGTCAGCCTGCACTGCCATCAGTCCAGCAAATTAGAGGAAAATACGGAGGATAAAGAAAAGAAATGAAGTAATGGCTGTTCTTTCCGCTGCCCACCAACTCCCTCAGTTTATCACAGAGTGGTTATTCTAGTAGAAAGAGGGAGAAAACTGACATTCTTTTTCTTGCTATTCTTCTGTAATGCAGCATTCTGTCAACTTCATGACACACACACACACACACACACATTCTCAACTCACAGTCTCACAGTCAAATCTGCCTAGTCCTACTGCATCAGTCTGTCATGTCAGCCAAGAAAGGAAGCTGCCCAGCTCCAGTGTAGGCAGGAGCGCTGTGAAAATAATAATTATGTATTGTGTTAATAGCATCAATTAAAACAAAAGAACGTAATATTTTAGGTGAATATTATTTTAATAGATTTGGACTGTCCCCTCCCAAGACAGCAGCATTCTAGAGCTCGTATTCAATGTTTAATATTTGATAGCATGCTAAAGTGAGTTTGTGTTCCCATCAGGACATGGAGGAGGCTCTTGCGGAGGCCAAGGTGATGAATATGTACTGCCATTTCGCCTCGGGCATTGGCGAGCCAAAATACATGCCAGTGAATTCCTGGGAAAGCCTGAACAAAACCCTTCTGGAGGCTCTCGACAGCTACAACGAGGTCAACGCTGCACTCAATCTCGTTCTCTTCGAGGATGCCATGTGTCATATGTAAGCAAAAGACCAGGATTGAACTAAATCAGTATGTATAATCCTATACCTGCTGCATATGAGGAAAAGTAAGACGAAAGGCTCGGCCTGATAATGACGGTGTTTGTGGAGCTGAGGAGGAGGAAAATGATGACAGTGATGATGATGATAATGCTGATAACGAACTGACAGCGACGAGTTCCGCAATAACAACTCTAATTCCCTTCCACTTGCATTTCCACCCTTCTCATCTGCTTCAGCTGTCGCATCAACCGCATCCTGGAGTCTCCCAGGGGAAACGCCTTGCTGGTCGGGGTGGGCGGGAGTGGCAAGCAGAGCCTGACAAGACTGGCAGCCTTCATCAGCTCCCTTGAGGTCTTCCAGATTACTCTGAAGAAAGGATACAGCATTACCGATCTCAAGGTGCATCCTCTTGTAACACAAACACAACTACCTGAGCACTTTATTTCTTTTCTAAGCGACACACTGATGAGATGAGATAGCATACTTTTATTTATCTCTTTATCTCTTGGAGCGTATAGCAAGCCTATATATGAATAAAGCTGGTCCTTGCAAGAGCTGACAATTACGATAACATTTGAATATGTACCCGAGGCCCTTTTCAGCACTCTATGATATTATGCAGAATTGCAAAATGGCAATCTGACAGGAGTGTGTGTGTGTGTGTGTGTGTGTGTGTATTTAGAGCGATTTGGCCACACTGTACATCAAAGCTGGGGTGAAGAATGTTGGCACGGTGTTCCTCATGACAGATGCCCAGGTTGCAGATGAGAAGTTCCTTGTGTTAGTCAATGATCTTTTGGCATCAGGTAAGCACTGACATGTACGAACTCACAGCTGGCTTTCAAGTTGGCTTTATTTCTCTGCCAGCTACGAAGAGTAGGTTACAGAATCGTTCTGCTTAGTGGTCTATTAATGCAGTTTTATTTTAAAGTAACATTACTGCCAGATAGCTTTCGTCATTAGGCGTTTGCTATCGACTGAGGTAATAAGTACTAAATCAGAATCAGGTGTGCTCTCCCTTATGTTATTTTGAAATATTTAATCCTAATATTTACAAGACCTGACAGAATGGTAATTTAAAACCCTGAGCCTCTTAGCTGTCATCACCCTCGGCTTCTCACTGTCTGTATATTTGTTTCTCTTGCACACAGGTGAGATCCCAGACCTGTTCCCTGATGACGAGGTGGAGAACATCATTAACGGTTTGAGGAATGAGGTGCGCGGCCTGGGCCTCCTGGACACCAGGGAGAACTGCTGGAAATTCTTCATCGACCGCGTCCGCCGGCAGCTCAAGGTGTGTGAGGATGAGTGAATCATAGGACCACCAACTTGTTAACATAATTGCACAATATAATGGTGTAGATTTCTTTTAGATGGGTTGACATCTGTTCTTTCATTATATACAATAATATATGGTAGCTAAGTCACTGCTTGTCACAGTTTTGCCTTTTAAGGTTGCAGTACGGTGTGTAAATAGAGGGTATTCATTGACGTCACTTTCCCTCGGGGACACGCCCCCTCGGCCGGACCGAGGGGCAAAACATCCAGCAAAATGCCTGGTTTTAATAGGGGAAGATGCGAAAACGCTAGTATAACTAACGATTATAAGCTTAAATTAAAGGCGGTTAGACTCGACAGTGACCCTTACAACTTGCTCAAAAACCTGTGGTCCATGGACATTGGCATGTGGCTAGAAATGAGTTTTCCCGACATTTATATGTACTTGATTTCGAGGCCGGGGAAATACACTAAGCAAAGCCTGAAGGTATACAACAGCCTTGACACTTGCTCATACTTTAAACTGGGATTTGTTGGAGATATTAAAGTGATATGAACACCAATAAACATTCTGGTTGTATGTGGACCGGTTTGCACACATTTTTATTTTAATATATAATGTTATCTAGTAACCCGTCAGCTAGCTAGTCCTAGTTTGTTTGTAGCGAACAGTGCTTCCACTTCCTAACGTTATAAATCTGCGAAGGTAAAACACAGTCAGAGAATGAATGAGCCCCCGTTATTCATCAATGGAAATAGGTAGTGTTTAAAAAGAAATATGTAGGAAATTATTCAGCATCTTACAACATGAATACCACATGCCAAAAGACTTACACTGCTCGACTTAGTAATAAAGGACTGGATGGGTTTTTGCACTCTGTAAAAAGATAGCTCTGAGTTCTTGTTGAATCTGTTAGCACAGTCGATCTCACAACTTTTTCCCATTTTAGATGCGTTTTTTTTTTCTGTGTTTTCGCGGAATTCACGCTGTACACTAATGCTGCCGCTCAGTCTTTTTGCCACTCAGTGGGCGTGACCGTGGCGAGTTTTGCCTACTGTGACATCACGTGCATACCCTCTATAGGACTGTCTCTATTGTGTTTTGATATTATTCAGACAGTTTACACAACAGTCAAGATGATGAACGCCTCCAATTCCATTGGTAAAGAATAAAAAAATAAAAATAAAAACAGGGAGTGCTATTATAGGAAAATAATCAATAACAGAGTAGTGTGATGCTGGTACCACCCCAAAGTAACAGCATGTCCCAGCATATTTATTGAGGGTTATGTAATGTAAAGGACTGTCCATTAACCAGTCTTGGGATGTCCTATATTTGTAGGTGGCCCTGTGCTTCTCCCCAGTGGGTAACAAGTTGAGGGTGCGCAGCAGGAAGTTCCCAGCTGTGGTGAATTGCACTGCCATCGACTGGTTCCACGAGTGGCCACAGGAGGCGCTGGAGTCAGTCAGCATGAGGTTCCTCCAGGAGGTGGAGCACATTGAGGTGAGAAACACGCATAATGTGGGTCAGGGGTCATTACACAGGGCTCCTTGACACAGAAATGGGATTCGATATATGGTGATTGCATCATATACCATCTTAACTGCATGGACTTAGATAGTATCCAAGTGTGAACAACTATCAGGTTGAGCTGTTAACATAATTCAATGCAGAGTCCTTTTATTTTTTTTTTTGCAAGTCAAGACGCCTGGAGTCATGAGAGAAATAATTAGTCTGCGCCGGGTGGTGTAAAGTCATTCTCAGTGTCGTGTTTGGGAAGAAATGAAATTATGATCCAAACTGAATGCATTGACACCTCTGGCAAGGTGCTGTTCTTTTACACTTGGATGGAAATGAGATTTTTTTTTTCTCTCTCTCCTATAGCCACAAGTGAAGGACTCAGTAAGTAAGTTTATGGCTTATGTCCACGTCAGCGTCAACAAAATCTCGAAGGACTACCTGGTCAATGACAGGCGATACAACTACACTACACCCAAGTCCTTCCTGGAGCAGATCAAACTGTACAGGAACCTGCTGGCTCTCAAGAGGAAGGACCTCAGCATGAAAATGGAGAGACTAGAAAATGGCCTGCAGAAGCTCAACAGCACCTCGGCTCAGGTATGTCCTTCATCCTGCCTGTCTAAAATACAGTCCACATCACGTGGAGACATCTAGTGTTAAATTATTTATATAATCAGCTTACATTCTCAGCAAAATAACAACGAATGGGCGAAAAGAATATCCAATGAAATAGTTTTGGGGTTTTGTTTAAGCTCAGTGATGTTAATGTTCCAGACGGACGCACTCCTTTTTCATTGCTCAGCAGTTTCCAAAATCTGAGAGAAAACTGCAGTAACATGCATGACATTGTACCTCACTATAGTCCATCACCAGCTTCGGTCCACTGTGTTCTGACTTTCTGTTTTGCTCTCCGGCAGCAGTGCATATTTACTCAAATGAGCCATCGTGAAAATGAAAATCAGCAGCCTCTTCCCGGCAGAAGCTGTTTTATTTTCAGGTTACTGCCTCCGTAGACGTCTCTTTAAAAAGACACACTGGAATGAGCTTTAATTGGTTCTATTTACAGTCACCCATTATGGCTCCTATTTCTTCTCAGCCATCAGCTCTCCCTGTAGATTTGAATGAAGAGAACGGGTCAGTTGGTGTCACTATGCTGTGCACTCTGTGTGCTGTGAGGGCTGTGCACACCGTGTGCATTAAAAAATAAAAAAAATAAAAAAGAAAGGTCGGAAAGTTCTGTGGAATAAATTACTGACCGAACATCGCCTGTGTCAAACCAACATGCAATTTTGCATAATCCTGAGGTTAATAATGTTTAATGAAGGGCTGCTGGAAGTTCAAAACATTGTTAGCTCCAGTCATTATCCTCCTAACGTCACTTTGCTTCGGTGTGGGTTCATTTCGACGGCTGTGTGTTACAGCTACCCTGTGGCTTCTTCAAGCTGCTCGTGTCAGTTTAGAAGAAGGTGGGTGTGAATCCCAGAGGTGCAGACCTGCTAAATCTCTCTTTTCATTCGCGACTAATGGCTTCAGGGCGGCGTTCTTGGACTTCGGCACGCTTTCAAGGCAGAAGCAATCGGAGATCTCATTTGCACGCATAAGTCATACTTCTCGAGAGGAAGGTGGGGAAACCGATTTGAAACACTCTATTGTGCAGACCGAGACTGACGCCCACTAGAGTGGCTTGTTTATATTAGTGTCTCGGGAATTGATGATGAAGAAGTGTAGGAAAGAGGGGTGGGTCAGGAGTGGCTGATAGCTGGCTGGCTATCAAAATAAGAAGTGGGTGTTAATGACGGAGAAAGTTTATTGGTGTTGTAGAGCTCGGCTTTATTGAAGTGGGACCACTGTAACATGTAATTAGTGAATATTGATGCAAACTAGCTGGGTCCCTACCCACATGCTGGAAATTCATATGGATTTCTGTCAGGTTATCCTTTATTAAATCCATTTATTAGATCCATTATTAGATTGTGTAGAATTGGCCCATTGGTTTAGGCACACTTTGAGACCACATTACTTCGAATCAGGTTTTTTTTGAAAACATGCAATATTTGGTTTCTCTCTGCTATAAAACCAGATAAGGCTGCTTTATTAGCCATAAACACCTTTTTTTTCTCTCCCAAACCTTGTTATAATAATGTTAGCTGATCCATGTTCACATAAACGTAGTTACCTTTAGTCTTGCTCCAGTCTCGTATTTGAGAGTAGCATGAAAAGCGTTTAACAGAGGTCATACTGGCTTTTGAAGGAATCTTCAGCCTCTACATGGTGCAGTCTCTGTGCCGAAGTTGCATGTAGTTCTCTGAGTACCTTTTCTTCTGCAGAAGTGGGGATCATTATAGCTGTTTCATGCAGTTTGGAGAGCGAAGAGGGAGAAGCTCGGATGAAGTGCAGTTTTAAGTGTGCTTTCTGACTGTGCTTTTGCGAGCAATTAGTACTCCATCATCTCTACCTCCTATTCATCTGTTTAATTACCCACACGATAGCAACTTGATGTGTTTTTGTGTGTTTCGCCATTCCGCTACCCCAAAGGTGGTTTGTCCCAGACGTCTCATTTTCTTCTGACTAATCAGCTCATTTGGAATAAAAAAAAACTCTGGTTTTGATTTCTCATTTACCTTGAGAAGAGTTGAGATTGCAGAGGAACTTTTTATATATATATATATATATATATATATGTGTGTGTGTGTGTATATATATATATATATATACTTATGTAACAATTTGTGCAGTCTAGTTCATACACCATGCTGCTTTAGATTGTTGCTGGTGGCGGTTGTGAAGCTAATTACTTCATTGCAGTTCTCTCCCCTGATTGACTTTTCCCTCTCTGACAGTGCTCGGTGGAAAACGGCCATATCAAGGATTTTGTAATTAGGAAAGACTTTGTCTATTAAAGTATCCGCATCAATCATATCTGCACCAGCCTTCATTCTAGGTATTGTTTTTGCCCGTTGTCAATTAAAAATGACAACTCACTAATTTCTCAGATAACATCATAAATACAATTTCAATCCGACTCCTAAAACAATAACAAATAATCTGTTATTCATAAGCTCTAGAGATGCAATTAGACGATAATGACAAATTCATTAGTTTTTATATTTAACGATTATGATCCTCTTGACAAATATAGCTTGCAGCATATGTTGTTTTCCATTTTGCATTCAAACTGCTTTTGAAAAATTATTATTATTATTATTATTATTATTATTATTGGTATTGGTATTGTTATTATTATTATTAATAATAACAATAATAATAATAATAACAATAATAATCATAATAATCATAATAATAATATACCCTACTTCAAACCATGAGCCTAAAACATTAAATGTTTTCACTACATTAGAATAATTTGAGTCTTACTGGATGTGTGAACTAAAAAAAAAAAAAAAAATGGTGATCATATGCTGTTCATATGCTGCAGAGTCTCGCAGTCCCAGATCAATAATGCAAAACATCTGAACTTAAAGAGCAACTTGTTTACCGCAAGTTAAAATATGCCTAAAAATAAATGTTTGGTGAGTACAATTGATTTCTAGCAATAAATAAACCTTGTTCTACTGGCACTTAAAAATCTATGAAACGAATCTGTTCATTAAATGTATTGTTTAGACTATAATCAGAATTTGAATCCGATTCAGAATGAATTTTATTGACCAGGTAAGACTTAATGCGATGTGCACATAAAATAAACATTGGTTTAAGTCTGGAAGTGAGGAGGTTGTTTGCTTTTGCTGTAGTTTTGGAGGCAGGAAATCAATAGAAGGAGAGGTGCATGTGTGACTTGACTGTATGCAGCTACAATTAAAGTGGGATGTTACTTTGTGTGGCAGGTACGGTGACTTAGGGTTGGGAGTTCGAATCCCGCATCTAACTTTGGGATGTGCGCGGAGTCTCCATGTTCTCCCCGTGCTTTGGGGGTTTCCTCTGGGCACTCCGGTTTCCTCCCCCAGTCCAAAGACATGCATTATAGGCTGAGTGGCATTTCCAAATTTGGCATTTCCAAATTTTCCTAGGATAGGCTCCAGGCCCCCCAAGGACCCTGTGTAGGATAAGTGGTTTGGAAAATGGATGGATGAGAGGTTACATTGCGTACTTACTGGTGAATTTCCCAGAAACGACCCAAAATGGTGTTGTTTTCAGTTGCATTGCACTGTTGCAATAGTGCCAATGAAATATTTCTATTCAGCACTTCATAAATTTCATTATATTTTCTTACACTTTCTTTTTGCAGACACTTTCTAACACTTTCTTTTTGCAGACACTTTGTCCTCAATGTTTATTCCCCAAATTTGTGATCTGATTGGTTGACATCACTTTACATTTTTCAGAATAGTTAAAACTTTTGGAAGCACTATACTGCGGGGGGGAGGGGGGCGGGGGGAATGCTAGTGGCAGCGTTTTTTTAAAAAAAAGTCGTCACATTCAGCCCGCTTTGCGGCTGCTTCCCATAGGACTCCATGTAAAACACGCTCTGGCATTTAATAATATTAATAAAAAAAAACAGTCAGAAAGCAACCTTAGTGTTCACTTACAAAGATCTTGACCTGACAGTCGTTCCCTTAACACAGAGCTGAAAACAAGTTAAGCAGTAACTTATTCAAGTACAAGAAAAATAAAACATAAAAAAAAGAAGCTCGAATTGAATACCATAAAATATGACAGGACAAATAATGAAAGCAGCAAAGAAAATAGTGCCTGAGAATTACAAATGTGTATGCAGGAAAGAACCGAATGTGCTAGATGTGCAAGTTTTATCTCCCTCAAGCATTTTGAATCATCCTCATGCCACTGCTGAAGATTATTGAAGATTCATATTAAAGATTAACAGCTGGATAAGAATCATAATAGAGCAGGCTTGGTCAATTAGTATCACTATCACGTCTTAGGGAGAGCCAGCATGCAGGACCACAGAGCACTGGTGTGCAATAATCCTTTTGAAGAAACAACAGCATCTCTATTTTTTATTTTTTTTCATATCACCATTAGAATAGTTCTTGCAGCTAAGGCACATACCCGATACAATATAGTAGCTTGTCTAAAGCATGAACTTGTTTATTATTTCTCATGGATCCTCTTGGGTCCTGCTGTAGGTGGATGACCTGAAGGCCAAGCTGGCCGCTCAGGAGGTGGACCTGAAGCAGAAGAATGAGGATGCAGACAAGCTAATTCAGGTGGTAGGGGTGGAGACAGAGAAGGTGAGTCGGGAAAAGGCTGTGGCTGATGAGGAGGAGCAAAAGGTGGCCAGCATCGCTGAAGTTGTGGGCAGAAAGCAGAGGGACTGCGAGACGGATTTGGCCAAGGCTGAGCCTGCTCTCATAGCAGCCCAGGAAGCCCTCAACACACTGAACAAGGTCAAACACACAACACAGCATATTTTCTTACAAACTAGCTCTGGTCTATGGTGTTGCTATATGGAGCATGCTAGTATAGGACTGTGCTATTATCAGTAAATAAGCACGGACAGGATGGTGTGAAGTCAATTATTTTCCTATAACAGCATGTACCAAAGTGTTTTAGAATATACCCTTATACCAAAGCAATGTTTTGTGAATTAAAGAATGACATCTCGTTCTTTTTAACAAGTTCACTAGTGCAGATTTGATCATTTTATGTGATAGCAGCTTGTCATGTTGCCAAAAAAAAACAACTGTCCTGAAGAATTTCAGGGACAGGGCGGGACAGCTTTGCCTCATTTACAAAGCTCTGGCACTGGAGACTCCTTCCACAAATGCTACATAAACATCTCCTTGCAGAAAGCTTAACCACATCCAGTCCCTCGAGGATTTTGAGAATTTGCGATCGCAGAACTGAACGCAAAATCAAACAAAAGCCACAATATTCAGCTTCAAATCTTTCAAAATGACCGCAGGTCTTCAACAGATTTTGGTCAAGACGCAAGCCGTCTTCGATTTATATGTGTCAAACATGAGTACAGCTAAAAGGTCTCATTTACCAACAAACATCACTACGACAATTTTGTGCAATTGCAATTTCACCAATTCAAGTCATTTTCCACAAAAAAAAGCACAAAACCTCCGCAAGTTGAAAAGAAACAGCAAAATCAAGCATTTTTGGCCGCAACAATCATAAAACAAACTCTGCGAAATCCTGTATGGACCGCATATCAATCATTAGACATTCTTTGTTGAAGAATGCTTTTCATGTGTTTATTATTAGGCACCCTCAATCCAAGTCCCATGTGAATTACTCTTGTTATTATTGTGTTACTATAAAAATGATAACACATCAGAAGTAGCGCATTTATATAACCGTGACCGTGTGGCCAATCAGATTCAAGAATTCATTCAAACAGCGCTGCAGTATAAGGAAGTATAAAAGCCAGCGTTTGAAAAGAATTTTGTGGCATGAATGAATCAATAATCGAGTTATCATTCATGTATTAGGTGTAGGAACAAATATATAACAGTTTTATTCCTATATAAACCACATGTTACTGTAAATAAATACAAATTGTTACAGGCTGAAACTTCAAATATAGTTTCAGTCTTGACAAAAACTTTGGCTTGTTAGGTCTGTCTTCATACCACTTGTGACCCGTCTGTTATTTTTTCATTCTCTTTGCACTCCGGGTTGCTGTTTATTCCGTCAGCCCTTTCACGCTAGCTATATATTGCCAGCTTTGGCCACAAGGAGAGAACACATAAGCTGTACAGAAATGACAAGAGGCATCTAGTTCTGATGTAAACAAGTGGTAACAGGGAATGAAAGCTCATGGAGCACATGGCAAGTGGTGCTTTACTTGATTATATAATGCACATTTTCTTTAGGATGAGCAGCTTTGAGCAGTATTCGGCTAGTAGGGTTAGAAGTCAGTAGGTTTTGTTTGCAGATTACCGAGCACAGAAGTGTGTCCTTCTGTTCATATATGCAAATGTTCATGTGCAATGAAGTAAATATGGAACTAAGAGCAGCTCTGAACATGACTTTAAGATCATTGAAGACCACATAGAAGTCTTCAAGTAGGAATAACGTTCATTAGGCTAACTAGATGGAACATTCGTTTTGATAACTAGCCGGTTTGTGTATTTTCACAGATTTTTCTAGCAAGCTAGCTAACAAGAGATAACCTGTCAGGAATACTAAGAGGATTTTAATTTATATTGATAGCCTGAGAACTAGACCTAACAGAATTTCGGAGAGAATCTTGTGAATCATGTTTGTATTCTTCACCGCTAGCTAAGCTAACCTGATAGAAGCATTTCTGTCATACTCATCAGTGTTTATAGTACGGTATTTACTGCTAATGTTAATCACATTGATAATATAGCCTAAGCCAGATCCATTGACAGCAGGGTGCTAGTTTGTTCTGGCCAGCTCTACTACACCTGTTGTTTCCAATCTTTTTAATGTCTGATCTCTCAGCAAAACAAAAGGCGTCTTTTGTCTAGGCTCCAATTGCAGACCTGAAAACTGATTTGATGTGTCTTACTAAAACTTGGCAAAAACTTAATGACTTTTTTCATCTAAACCAAACAATACCACCAGGATTTGTTTACATCTGTAAACCTCACTCTTCCGTTAATGAGGGCGTTCTCGCACTCATTTATCGCGAGAACCTTAAAATCACCCCGGTTTCAGTCTCAGAGCCATCCTCTTTTGAAATTCTGGCCATCCAACTGAAGGGACCTACTCCCACCATTGTAGCAGCGATTTACATATCTCCCAAGCCCTCTGCTATATTTCATACTGAACTCACTTCTATTTTGACAAGTTTGTGTGCTATGTCCCCAAGCGTTATTTTAATAGGAGATTTTAATCTCCATTTCGATAACCCCACTAGCACACTTTATAAGGATTTTAATTCCTTGTTGGGTTCCCTACACACGATAAAGGTCACATATTAGATTTAGTTTGTTGTTCTTGTATCTTACCATGTAATTCCCCATTTCTAGCTGCCAACAACCCCTTCGTGGTATACACTGGAACTGCCGCCCTCCACCACTTTCTCGGCCTTCAAACCTTCATCAGTCGAGGATATCATGGATCTCATTACCAAGTCCAAGTCATCTACTTGCTCACTGGATCCCCTTCCTGCCACCTTGGTTAAAGCCTGCCTTCCCTCAATTTCCCCTATTATCACGTCTATAATTAACTCTTTGCTGTTGACTGCCGCTATTCTTTCCTCGTTCAAGACTGCTTCCATTACACCAGTTCTGAAAAAAAAAAACCTTGTGCAGATCCTCATGATTTTAATAATTACCAGCCCATTTCTAACCTTGCTTTTATTGTGAAAATTCTTGAACGGACAGCGGAATCTCTGCTCCAGTCTCACCTGCAGAAGAATAATCTTTACAAGGCATTTTAATCTGGTTTCAGTTCATCCTCATCCTCCGCACCCTCAGTGTCACCTCAGATACCATGTCCCATTCGCTATTATTGGAGCGACTGGCTGACATAAGGTTAACAGCACTGCACTTCTTTGGTTTTCATCCTACCTCACCGACAGGAAACAGTTTGTTCTGGTCAAGAACGTCCGGTCAGAATCGGCCTTGGTTAGTCAGGGTGTCCCACAGGGATCAGTGCTGGGACCACTCCTCTTTATTATGTACCTTTTACCCCTCGGACATATTCTCTGCCATCATGGACTGCATTTTCACTGTTACACCGATGACACTCAGCTTTATATCTCCACTAAACCAAACACCTCCCTGTCCCCCCAACCCCTGTTCTCACTACCTGGGACATCACAACTTGGATGCCTAATAATTTCTTAAAACTTGATGGCAATAAAAGTTAGGTTCTTTTGATTGACTCTGTCCACATTCTCCAAAACTCCACCTTTCACTATTACCATTGACGACAGCACGGGTAACATTTCCTCTCCAACAAAGAGCCTTGGTGTCATATTTGACAGTTTACTCTCTTTTGGTCCTCACATCAATAATATCTCACATACTGCCTTCTTCCACCTTCCCAATATTGCTAGACTCCGCCCTTCCCTCTCATACCACAGTACTCAAGTATTTATTCCCATATTGACTACCGTAATGCCATCCGTTTTGGCATATCTGATAAACGTCTCCAACAGTTCCAAATGATTCAAAACTCAGCTGCAAGAATTATTACTCCTACAAAGTCCACTGACCATATCACACCCTCCCTTCTTCAGCTCCACTGGCTTCCGGTCCAACAACGAGTTCACTATAAAATTCAACTGCTCACTTTCAAAGCCATTGATAATCTGGCTCCCTCCTCCCTCTCAGATCTTCTTTGTCCTTATACCCCCGCCAATCTCTACGATCCTCCTCTGCATCTCTGCTCACTGTTCCAGCTTTTAAACTCAGCACTATGGGTGGAAGAGCTTTCAGTTGGAACTCACTCCCACTGTATATTCATCAGATGGACTTTATTTCACAGTTCAAATCCCAGATTAAAACACATCTGTTCAAACGAGTTTATTCATTATAACGAACTCCTATATATTATTGCTTCATCTATTTTTATTTGGTGTATCTATTTTAATTATGCTGTTCTTATTGTATGTTGTCTTTCTGTAAGGTATCCTTGAGTTGCTATGAAAGGCGGCAACAAATAAAATGTATTATTACTATTATTATTATTAATCTAGAGTGACAGAAAATCTAAGAGGGGTTTTAGTGTTTTTAATATTTATTAATATATTGGTTATAACCTTCACCAGTTCTTGCTAGCTTGCTAACATAAGCTAATCCTGATAGGATTTCTGAAAGTATTTGAAGTGATGTTTATACACATTTATAATCTTCACTACTAATTCTAAATGGATGAAAAGCCTGAATGTAATCATGAAACTACACCTACTTAGAAATGTTTGACAGCTGTGTCTTTTGGTCTATACTCTCTCTCTCTCTCTCTCTCTCTCTCTCTCTCTCTCTCTCCCTCTCTCTCTGTCTCTCATGCAGCTCATTTGCTAATTGGCAAGACACCGACACAGTGTCATTTTTCCTCACTGTTGCTTTCCGCAGCATTAGACAGAAACATTTATTCAGTGTTCGAGCGTAGTCAGTCGTGTGTAGTACCTGCCTAACTACGCCCCAAAAAGTGTGGTATCAATTAACCATGGGCGATTGCATGATGGGAAATTTGGATTAAATGTAATCTGTTTATCACATGGTACGAGTGTGGAGATTAAATAAATCATCAGCTGTCTTACAACACTTAAAGGTACTCATTGTGCACAAGGATGATTGATGGAGGAGGTGGTGTAAAAACATCATGACATCTTCCTGTTTAGCAGACCGACCATACAAGACGTCGTTGAGATGTAAATTGCATACAGTTGAGGTCATGCGTTTACATAAGCTTTGCAGAATCTGCAAAATGTCAATAATGTTTTTTTTTTTTCTTTTTTTTTTTAAATAAGAGGGATTATAAAAATTGTATTTTGTTTTTTCATTTAGTACTGCCCTGAATACACTATTTTACATAACAGGTGTGTATATATATTCCACAAGAAAACAATAATAACTGAATTTACACAAATGAACCATTTCAACAGTTTACATTACGCTTGATTCTTAATTCTGTCTATCCTTATCTGGATGATCAACGACTGTTTTATGTTTTGGGAGAGTTGTTCAGTTAAACTGCCCACTGTTCTTCAGAAAAATCCTCCAGGTCCTGCACATTCTTTGCTTTTCCAGCATCTTCTGCATATTGTACCCCTTTCCAACAGCAGCTATATGATTTAGAGATTTCACACTGAGGACGACTGAGGGACTCGTACACAGCTATTACAAAAGGTGCAAACATTCACTGATGCTCAAGAAGGTAACACGATACGTTAAGAGCCAGGGGGGTGTAAACTTTTGAACAGGGTGATCTGTGTACATTGTTATAACCAATTATATGTAAACATCTGTTATGTGAAATAGCTGATTCATTCAAAAAAAATAAAAAAATGCATAGACACACCCACTGATCTGCAGTCTGAAAATAAACCATTCTCACCGAACTGGCTGATAAAATTGCCGGTAAAGGTATTCACCAAATCGAGAGCGAGTGTTTGTTTAAAAAAAAACAAAAAAGTTTTTAGCATGAGCTTATATTTGATTAGCATACCGGGTTTTTTTTTCAATGTTGTATTTCTTCTCTTTAGAACAACCTGACAGAGCTGAAGTCCTTCGGCTCTCCCGTGGCTGCCGTCACCAACGTGACTGCTGCCGTCATGGTCCTGATGGCTCCTGGGGGCAAAGTTCCGAAAGACCGCAGCTGGAAAGCAGCTAAAGTCATGATGGCTAAAGTCGACACCTTCCTGGACTCACTGATCAACTTCAACAAGGAGAACATCCATGAAAACTGCCTGAAAGCCATCCAGCCCTACCTGCAGGATCCAGAGTTCAAACCAGAGCTGGTGGCGGCAAAGTCCTATTCCGCAGCAGGCCTCTGTTCCTGGGTCATTAACATTGTAAAGTTCTATGAGGTTTACTGCGAAGTGGAGCCCAAGAGACAAGCCCTGAACAAGGCTAATGCAGAGCTAGCTTCTGCTCAGGAGAAACTCTCAGTCATTAAAGCAAAAATCAATGTAAGTCAACTCTACCTGGGGTTCTTTCCAACATGAAACTGTTCCGAAGCATGTGCGCATGTGCGCTTAGTATCTCTTTGCAGAAATTGTACAGGCTGCCTTGAAAACACTCCTACAAAATGTTTTCAGTTCTATATTTCAAAGTGATAAAGCTGCGTTTTCAGCTGCTAATTGTGTTTGTCCCGCTGGTTATTATCACTGCAGCGAGGATTCATTGTCGAGGCAGCTAACTCTGCGTTAACTTTTCAAGGCTACAAAGAGTGTAAACAAATATCTTGTTTATACTCTTATGTGGATAGCGTTTAGAATCGTTCATTTCTGTTTTTGTCTCTCTCTTTTAACAACCTCTGTTCCTCCTCTCCCCCTGACAGCTCCTTAATGAGAACTTGGCAAAGCTGACAGCAAAATTTGAGAAAGCCACAGCAGACAAGTTGAAGTGCCAACAAGAGGCCGAAACCACAGCACGCACAATCTCTCTTGCCAACCGCCTGGTGAGAGCCCCAATTCAACCACCCCCCCCCCCCCCCCCCCCATACAAGTACACACACACACACACACACAAGTATATAGTTTTTGGCAGTATTGCTTTGCTCTCCTCTGGAAGCCACTGAATTTCTATGAAGATCAAGATGATGTGAAAAAAATAATCCATTCAGGTAATTTTGGCAGCTTAGGTCTTAATTACACCATAAACACAGCAGACAGGTGGACAGATCCGTCAATCAAAGCCACATGAGCAAAAACTGTAATCATTACTCTTTACTAATGTGAGCCAATCATGAAACTAGTTAAAATGAAAGATGTTTCCACAACAAATTTGTGTGAACTGCTACCAGTAATCTTAACTACACGATTCATATTCACGTACCGCAAGTGAATCATTCTCTCTCCTCAGGTTGGAGGTTTGGCGTCGGAGAACGTGCGCTGGGCCGAGGCGGTGGCGAGCTTCAAGCATCAGGAGAGGACTCTGTGTGGGGATGTTCTTCTCATCACTGCCTTTGTTTCTTATCTGGGCTACTTCACCAAGCGCTACCGCCTCGAACTAATGGACAATACCTGGAGGCCTTATCTTAGCCAGCTTACAGTGTGTTTATTTCCATGTCTATTAAATCTTAGACTGTTGACTCAGTCTGCTCTTATGCGCTGCTTGACGACAACAGCAGCTTTCCTGTAATCTCTGTAGCGTTATAATAACATCTCACTGTTTGGTCACTCGAGTTCTTCTAAGATTGTTTACTCTTAGAACTGAAACACAGTGTGGTGACTCACTTATGTCTTCTTTTTCTCCATCAGGTGCCTATCCCAGTCACACCAGGTCTGGACCCTCTCACTATGCTGATGGACGATGCAGATCTCGCCACCTGGCAGAACGAAGGGCTTCCGGCCGATCGGATGTCCACTGAGAATGCCACCATCTTAACCAGCTGTGAGCGCTGGCCACTCATGGTGGACCCCCAACTCCAGGGGATAAAATGGATTAAGAACAAATATGGAGATGACCTTCGGGTCATTAGGATTGGACAGAGAGGGTAAAAGTCACTGGCTGGCTATATCAGATTGCAATTCCTCATTTTTGTTATGTAGTAAGTCTATTTTCTTAATATCCCACGATGGGGTTTTCTTTTTCCATATTGTAGATATCTAGACTCGATTGAGAGGGCCTTATCTGCAGGTGAGGTTGTCCTTATTGAAAACCTGGAGGAGACTGTCGATCCAGTGCTTGGGCCCCTACTTGGCCGAGAAACGATAAAGAAAGGACGGTAAGCGTTGCGAAAACCTAGGTAGAATCAATTCAAGATAAAATCCACCTCTTATACAGCCATTTATAAGATTAAATACAGGAACGAAATCCTTGCTAGTAACCTCCCCGTGCCTTTCACATAATGATAATGAGTCTTTATTAATCACATATACATTAAGAACAGTGAAATTCTTTTCTTCACATACCCCAGTATAGGAAGTTGGGGTCGGAGTGCAGGGTCAGCCATTATGCGGCACCCCTGAAGCAGAGAGGGTTAAGGGCCTTGCTCAAGGGCCCAACAGTGGCAGCTTGAACCCCCGACCTTCTGATCAGTAACCCAGAGCCTTAACGGCCAAGCCAGGGTTAGGGTTACGGAGAGTGAAATATACATGACTGGTGGCCCACATGTACAGAATATCTATAACACACCAGTCCTGTATATTTCACGCTCCCTAACATTAACAATGTGAAATGCCTGTGATTGTTCAGATAAGAAGTATACCAATCTTTGACCTTCATAAGCGTTGCATAAACCCTTTATAAAGCAATGCTGGTGGATGTATGAGTTGCCCAACAGCTTTGTTGTGAATGTAGCAGGGACCGTGAAACGCATCCCGTTTTTATTACACATACTGTACAGTACACTCTGCTGCTTTATTCCAGCTACATAAAGATTGGTGACAAGGAGTGCGAGTACAACCCTAGTTTCCGGCTCATCCTCCACACCAAGCTTGCTAACCCCCACTACCAGCCGGAGTTGCAGGCCCAGTGTACGCTGGTCAACTTCACAGTGACGCGGGACGGCCTGGAAGACCAGCTCCTGGCTGCTGTTGTCAGCATGGAGAGACCTGACCTGGAGGAGCTCAAGGTGAGAGCTGACGCACTTAATTATTTTCAATCGCCCTTCGTCTCTGGCATCTCACTATTATGCTGATGGGATAATATGCTGTTTCACAGTAAAGTCTCCCCTGAAGATCATCACTGCGGCTTTCATTAAAAGCAGGAAGACGGCTCTTTGATATGAGCTTATCCTCTTACTGCTTTGTGTGGAGGAATTAATCGCATGGCAGTTAATTGGAGGAGAACTTTTTTTTTTTTTTTTTAACTTAATTGGCTTCATCAGTTGTGTTTTGTAGTTGGGGTAAACGCGGAGATAATTAGTCGGGTTACGATGATAGCCAGCAGCTTGTCAATCGTGTTTTTTTCTTGGAATAACAAAAAAAAATGTTCAGTTTTTCACGACCTTCAGTTTTGATGTACTCTTCAGAATGGCCGTGCTGTTTGACTCATCTAAAAGTGTACAGAAAGGGTGTTATGTAAATCAAAACAAACGAGGCTAGATTACACCTCTTTTACTGTCACACAAATGTTCTGTAGGCTTCCCCTGTCCTCTCATTAGCTTGTAAGCTACTTTCATGCAAGCCTACACTATTAACTGTAGGGTTCATACATTCTACTAATACTCACTAGGTCCATGAGACAGAGAGATGCTTTTATATCTCTCTTATGCTTTTCTTTCTCTGGCTCAGGCTCAGGTGGTAGAGCTGTTTGTTCACTTATCGTAGGGTTGGCGGTTCGATTCCCGGCCCACATGACTCCACATACCGAAGTGTCCTTGGGCAAGACACTGAACCCCGAGGTTCTCCCGATGGAAAGTTAGCGCCTTACATGGCAGCTCTGCTACCATTGGTGTGTATGAGTGTGTGTGAATGGGTGAATGAGACACAGTGTAAAGCGCTTTGGATCCACTAAGCTTAAAAAGCGCTATAAGTGCAGACCATTACTTTATGTCCCAAAGTGTGCACTTAATTCAAACCGGAAACAAATGAGTATTTTTTTAAGTAACTGGAGAGAGAAAAAACCCCAACATTTTTGGTGATTTGCTCCAAATGCACGGCGCTTGAGTGAAATCTGCTGTGAAATTTAATGAAGTTCAGTCAATCAAAAACGAAGTGAGATACTATAGAGACACTACAGTATATTATTACCTCAGTTCATTTTCAAAGTTGTTAAAAAAAAATAAATAATTATCATTTCATGCTGCTGCTTTATAAACGCAGGGGGGTGAGCAGAGCGAACTGATTGATTGCCAGTCATGCTTTACCTTGTTGTGCTTTTTGTAAATAGTCTAATGCAGTTAATTACTTACACGTCACAAACCCTTTTTTTCCCCTATAGATTTAGGTACATTTCATTGTAAAATTTCTTTATTTAAAGACATTCACAAAAACAAAAACAAAAATAATCACTAAATAGGCCTTAAACTGCGTTCATGCTGAAGATCAGGAAAGGATTATGAGCTGTGTAAATGTCAGCTGAGCATGTCTGGGCATCTGCCTCCTTCTTTTAACGAAGAACGGAAAAAAACGCTCATTTTTTTAAATGAACTTAACTGAATGCCTCATTATTTGCCTGAAATTATGAAAGCATTGTCTCCTTTTAATTTTAATTACACATGCTGATTGGTTAATTGTTTGTTTTCCCCCCACATCTGGGGAAATTGCATATACTATACAAGTCAGACTTACTTAGTAGTTACTGACTCATTAAGGAAGATGAGGGCTTCACCTTTTTAGCTAAAGGTTACTGTATGTGTAAGGTCAAAGGTCATTGACTTTTGAATGTAAGCGATTTCCAGTCGAAAGCCAAGATAGCCTATGATAGATAGGTGGAGCCTGCATTATTAATGGTGTTATAAAAGTCTCCATAAATGCACCAGGTCCTGTAGATTTCTGCTTATTGCCTAGGTTTTGGGCAAGAAAACAAACAACATATAGATTTTTTTTTTTCTTAAATAATTATGTCTAAATACACTCACCATCCACGTTATTAGGAATACCTGTACACCTGCACATTCATGCAATTATCTAATCAGCCAGTCATGTGGCAGCATAAAATCAATGCAGATACAGGTCAAGAGCTTCAGTTAACGTTTACATCAAAGATCAGAATGAAGAAAAAATGCGATCTCTTTGACGTTGATCATGGCATGGATATCGGTACCAGACGGACTGGTTTGAGTATTTCAGAAACTGTTGATCTCCTGAGATTTTCACACAAAACAGTTTCTAGAGTTTATACAGAATGCTGCGAAAAACAGAAATCCTGGAGGTGGAAATGCCTTGTTAATAAGAGAGCTCAGAGGAGAATGGCCAGATTGGTTCGAGCTGCCAGGAAGGATATAGTAACTCATACAATCACTCTTTACAACCATGGTGAGCAGAAAAGCATCTCTGCATGCACACAATATCAAACCTTATGATGGATGGGCTTCTACCATTGAAGATCAGATTAAAAAAACTCACTTTTTTCAGTTTTTTACCTGTCCTGACAGGAGTGGAAACTGATGTGATCTGCTGTTGTAGCTCATCCATCTCAAGGTCTGATGTGTTGTGAATTCTGAGATGCTTTTCTGCTCACAACAATTGTACAGAGTGATTATATGAGTTACTATAGACTTCCTGTCAGCTCAGACCAGTCTGGTTAGTCTCCTCTGATCTCTCTCATCAACAAGGTGTTTCATACAGACCCTCCACTCACAGGATTTTTTTGTTGTTTTTCACATCATTTATTAAATATTCAAACCAGCCCATCTGAGATCAACAACCACGCCATGGTTAAAGTCACAGAGATCACACTTTTCCACCATTCTGATGTTTGATGTGTATTTGCATAATTGTTATTTTTTTGCATTGTGCTGCTGCCACATAATTAACTGATTAGATAACTGCATGAATGTACAGGTGTTCCTAATAAAGTGTAATGGATGGTGAGTGTAAATCCATGTACTTACCAGGGATGTAATTGAATATAAATACATATGAACAAATAATTAGTTTTACATGGATACAACTACAGATACGAACAGGAGGAGCTCTTACCACAAGGAGTCTGGTTTAAGTTAGAAGTGTGAATCGGGATTGTGATACTGCAGGATGCAAAAATAAATAAATAAAAGAAATCATGTAAACAGGAGATTTTTACTTTCATTCCGGTGTGAGTAAGCAGTCAGTGATGAAGCTCGCGAGACAAAAAAAAGATGCAGTGTATTTACCGTACTCATTCATTCATCGTTAGTGAGTGCCTGGGCAGGGTTTTGGTGGGTTGAATTAGGTTAGAGACAGAACCAAGTTAGTCAGTTAGCAAATATTGTGGGCAGATGCAAACATAAACCAAAGATTATGTTATCAAATGCTGTTAGATGTTGTTGAGAACTGTCTGAGTCAGAATTTACATATCACACTGATAGTGCTGGCATGTTTACTTCTGGGATTTCTTCCAGAGTTTTCTAGTGTTTCCAGGGCACATAGTGCAAGTAGTGAATAAAAATTCATATTTAATTGAAAATAAAAACTTTCTGATTTATCCCATGTCCACTTTGGATACAAATATCTGTATATTAAAATGCACCTATTATGGTTTTTCAGATATTACCTTTCATGTAGTGTGTTATAGAGCTGTTTGGGAATGTAAAAACATCTGCAAAGTTTCAAAAATCAAAGCGCAGGACGAATGGAGTTATTGACTCCCAAAAGAAGGAACCGATTCTGAAGAGCTGAAACAAGTCGTTAGTAATTCCAGACTTACTTCCTGTACTAACCTACGTAGGTTTGTAACAAAAAACCCGCCTCTGTTCTTCATCGGCTGTTCGCAAACAGACGGTGCTGAAAGTCGTTATAGTAGTGGGCGTTTCCTTTTACAACACACGCTGATAGCGGTAGACCAATCACAACAGACTGGGACATCTGACCAATCAGAGCAGAGTATGCTCTCTGAGAGGAGGAGTTTAGAACGAATCTAGAACGGATCATTGAACGAGTCGTTTGTGATACTGGGGGAAAAAAGGTAATGCTGCAGTTTAAATTATGAGCACAAAGTGTTTTTTGACCTCGGATGCATGTAAATCTATTGTATGAAACCTTTAAAACAAAATTAGGCACGTTTCAAAACCATAATAGGTGTGCTTTCAGATGTGTGTGTGTGTTGTTTGTAAAGGAGAGTCTACAAAGTCCATATGGAGTTTATTGCATGTGATGCCAAGGGGAAGCAAAGTTAATCCACTCAGACTTTTTATTTATTTATTTATTTTTATATCTGCTGTTTGCAGATACAGTATGTATTGATTACTGTCGTCTTTAAGCTGTTTGACACACACACAGCCCATCTAACCTGCGTTTCTTGGCCTCACTTACTTTTCACACAGGTCAGTGGTTTTAATCGCTGGCTCTTTTTTTTCTTCTTTTTCTTCTTCTTCTTTTTTCCAGTCGAACCTCACAAAGCAGCAGAACGGCTTCAAGATCACGTTGAAAACTCTGGAAGACAACCTCCTCTCGCGCCTGTCTTCAGCTTCTGGAAATTTCCTGGGAGACACAGAACTGGTTGAGAACTTGGAGATAACCAAACGCACAGCTGCTGAGATCGAAGAGAAGGTTGTTCAGTTCGCTCTGTATAAATGGAATCATAAAGGCGGATATTGTCAGTAAAACGATGGTACAGTGTTTAAGTAATAAGGAAAAGTCCGCTCTGAAACACATTAAAATATGTTTAGATGGAAATATTTGTGATGTAGTGGTGCAAATTTGTTGGTTGAAGTAAGAGCTCATGATTTTCCATTAACGTTCCTGTGAAAACAAGGTAATGGTTAGATTTAGGTGTAATAGAGCATTAATTATATGGATTAATAATTGTCACTGGAAGCTACTCACAAGGATAATAAGACGTGTGTGTGTGTGTGTGTGTGTGTGTGTGTGATTTCAGGTGAAAGAGGCAAAGGTGACAGAAGCTAAAATCAACGAGGCGAGAGAGCACTACCGTCCGGCGGCTGCCCGCGCCTCTCTCCTCTACTTCATCATGAACGACCTGAACAAAATCCATCCCATGTACCAGTTTGCTCTCAAGGTAGCCCTCACTACTGACCCTGAACTTTATACGCACTCTCTTCAAGCACAACTCACTGTCACTGTGCTTCCTCTTTCTCAGCCTTCGAGTTCGGCCTCGCCTAGAACGCGTCCGCTCGCTCTTTCAGCCGTCGAAATATCCCGCCTAATACACTGCTCTGTCAGCATCCGCAAACAATCATGCGCTTGCTGTAATGAAATGGGAAGTTTGATTCTGACAACGTGTCAGCTTGCAGAAGAGGAGCTGCGTGAGCATTAGTGGAAGATAGATTAAAAACACTTAATTAAGTCGCTCGTTGTCTTTGTTCAGTGACATTCTCATATTTCGAGACGGTCGCCGTGCTGTGACAAAATACAATCTTCAGCAATCGCAAAATAATTGCTTTGTTCTTTTATACAAATTTATGCAGGGGAAATGAGCACGAGCGTAAGCGTGTAGAAATGTCCATAAAAGCTGCCTTCTAAAATGGCTTGTTTAATGCTGAGGTAAAATGGCCCGATGATTAATTGCTCAGCAATGCAAATATTTGGAGCTGGTTTACGATCTAGATTTTTGTCTCCTTGCTTGTGTGTGTGTTCTGTCAGGCCTTCAGTGTGGTTTTCCAGAAAGCTGTAATGAAGGCAGCTCCAGACGAGGTGCTGAAGCAAAGGGTTTTAAATCTGATCGACAGCATCACATTCTCCGTGTTTCAGTACACCACCCGCGGCCTTTTCGAATGCGACAAACTCACATACACGGCGCAGCTCGCATTTCAGGTAGGGTATTTCCCTCATTAGATCTGTCATTGTCTTCATAAGCATCTTTTGCCTAACATTTTTTCTCACTCCTCTCTCTCTCTCTCTCTCTCTCTCTCTCTCTCACTCTCTCTCTCGCTGTGTGTGTCTTGTCTCCACAGATTTTAGTGATGAATAAGGAAATCAACACTAATGAGCTGGATTTTCTGCTGAGGTACCCCGTCCAGCCTGGTGTAACATCCCCCGTCGACTTCCTGTCTCATCATTCATGGGGAGGAATCAAGGTAAAACAGTCATTAGATGCGTGCGTCGAGGTGTCATTTACTTCTGATTTGTTTCACATGCAAATCCATAAAACGTGCACATTTGCAGCTTAAGATGATGACTTGCATCACAGTTACATCATCCACCCAAGTTTGTGTAGGAACTTGAGAAGGAAGAAGGAAAAAAAAGTATTCTTCATGCATGACTCAACCCAGCTGTCCTGGACATTTTCCTTTTCAGCCATGACACACAGAATAGCATTAGTGCTGAACATCTCCAAGGACGATGCAGAGTAAAAGTTTACCCATTTGTCAGATCTGATAAGCAGTAAGCTGAATTGTAATGGCAAGTACATCCCTGATGCTTTCAAAGCATGTTAATATTTCAATCCAATCTTTAATATAAAGATATAAAGATTTAGAAGTTGTTTTAAAATGACTGTTTTAGTTTAGCTTAACTGTCTAATCTACCAACAGCAATACATAACCGCTGTAATGGAGCCATTATGCTTTTTGGATTATATATAAAGTAACTACAGCATTTAAGACCTTAGAATAAATACACTGTAAAGTCAGCCCATATACTGTAAGTGTCTTATAGGCTAGAACAGTAATTTGAGGGGGGAAAAAACACGTTCATACGGCTTGAACTAAGATAAAAATAAATAAATAAGCTGAATGTTGTATTTACTAAGATACTAACATGGTCAATATCACAAATTTGCTTATATTTAAATAGGGAACTAGTAATAGTGCAGGATATTGAATATTAAAATATGATAATATATTGAACATTTATATTATTTGTTTTAAATATTTAAAAACGTTTTTTTTTTTTTTTTCATTTCCAAATTTAAATGAAAAAATATAAATAAATAAAATCCCTGATTTTTCAGTGTGGTCTGCTGCTGCTATAATTAGGAACACGTGCACATTCATGCAGTTAACCGATGAGCCAATCATGTGGCGGCAGTGCAAAAAATGCACACAAAATAAATCATGCAGGTACAGGTGGTCAAAAGCTTGAGTTAATGCTCACATCAGACATCAGAGGAAGAAAAAGTGTCCTCTCTGTGACTTTGATAGTGACATGGATGTTGGTACTAAGTCGGTTTGAGTATTTCATAAACTGCTGATCTCCTGGGAATTTCACACATAACAATGTCGAGAGTTTACACAGAATTTTATTTATTAACAGCCATAACATTAATAGTATTAATATTAAAACCACCTGCCTAATATTGTGTAGGTCCCCTTGTGCCACCAAAACAGCTCTGATCTGTCGAGGCATGGACTCCTCAAGACATCTGAAGATGCGCTGTGGTATCTGGCCCAAGGTGTTTGCAGCAGATCCTTTAAGTCCTGTAAATTGCGATGTGGGGCCTCTATGGATGGGACTTGTTTGTTCGGTACATCCCACAGATGCTCGATCAGATTGAGATCTGGGGAATTTGTAGGCCAATTCAACACCTTGAACTCTTTGTCATGTTCCTCAAACCGTTCCTGAACAATTTTTGAAGCGTGGCAGGGCACATTGAGGCCATTGCCTTTAGGGAATGCCATTACATTGAAGGGGTGTACTTGGTCTGCAACAATGTTTAGGTAGGTGGTACGTGTCAGAGTAACTTCCACATGAATACAAGACCCAAGCAGAACATTTCCCAGCGCGTCACACTAGTAGTACTAGTTTCTTGGACCACTTTTGGTAGGTATAAATTGCTCCATACCGGGAACACCATTCAAGACCTGTTGTTTTGGAGCTGCTCTGACCCAGTCATCTAGCCATCACAATTTGGCCCTTGTCACAGTCACTCAGATCCTTACGCTTGCTTCCAACACATCAACTTCGAGAACTGACTGTTCACTTGCTGCCTAATATATCCCACCCCTTGACAGGTGCCACTGTAACGAGATAAGCAATGTTATTCACGTCACCTGTAAGTGGTTTTAACGTTACAGCTGATTGATCATGTCAGGTTATGGAGGCGAAGACAGATGCAGGTGCAGATTAAGGTTTAATAACGATCAAAGTAAAACACAAAAAGAAACTAGGAACACGTGGCAAGGTACCAGGACTAGAAAACAAACATGAAACAAAACATAAGCGACCGGAGAACCGAACGTGACTCGTTACGTTATAAAGTGCTCGTTAACATCAATGTGAATCAGGTGCAGATGGTCATGTGACAGTGGGGTGCAGTGGCTGCTGGGAATCATTGTCCCCCTGCAACCACCTAACCGCCCCCTTAACGCACGGCTCCCAGAGTGCGTAATAAGTTCAGGAGGGTGTCCTGGATACCCAGACTACAGGTCGTTAAGCATTTAAAAGTTCACTTGAGTGTCATCTCTCACGGAGACGGAAAAAGGACGCTTGATGTCTTCCACGGGGCCGTCTCTTCCGCACCGCAGAGAGATGACATTGATTCACATCACATGAATCAGGTCCAGATGGTCATGTGACAGTGATGCAGTGGGGTGCAGTGGCTGCTGGGAATCGTAGTCCCTAGCTAATTCCTGCATATCCAAGACAGATCACACACACATATGGCCAAAACATTGTGGACACCTCACCATCAGACCCATATGAACCACAAGAAACAGCTAAACTGTGCAGTTGAAAATTTTGAGATGTTTGGGCTTTTTTGTCCTTCGACATCCTCCACACTGCATGAGCTGACGGTGTGCACATGGCCCCAATTCCTAGCAAACTTCCAACTGTTTCCGACGTGAAATATTTTGTTATAGCCCTACTGTAACTGCTTATGTATTTTATAACCATTATCTGATTTGTTCAGATACCATCTACTATCTGTTTATTTTTTTATGTTAAATTTTGGGTTTTCACATGCTAGTGGATGACGAATAGATTTTACAAGTGTGCAACCTCATATTTATACTGCAGGGAAACAGGGCATGGGTAACAGAGTTCCTGGTGTTGAGAGCAAATGAAAAATAATTTTTCAAGAACGGCAATTTGTTTATCATTATTGAAAATATTCAACATAGGAGTGTCAATTATTTTGGAACGTTTATTTTTGAGAGAATATATTAGGACATTTCTCCTAAATTATTATGGTGTGCAGTGTTTTTCTTTTTTTATTACAGTTGTTTTTGCTCATTTTTATGAACACCACCAATAATTCTGGAGCCCACTGTGAATAAGAAAGAGTTTCACAATACGAAGGCTTTCCTTTTGCAGCATCAGCACTTTGCAACTCTTCATTGTGAAGAAACTTGCTAATGTTTACTCAGCAATTTAAACAGTATAAAGACAATTTGCTTCGCCATTATATTAAATTAACACGCAAACACCCACCCCCAAACCTCCCTGGGACTTCTTTTGTTGCCAGCCATTTTAATTTTTTTTCCTTTAGCAGTTCGACATGGCTCATTCAGCAATTATGGCACCTGTGTGCATGTAATATAAAATGCACACCAAGTGTTAGAAAGGTATTATAGTGTATAATGTGCTTTAATCTATTATTAGGACCTGTGAAATTTAAATTGAATTGTTGGTCCCAGTAATGCGTCATATTCTATTCTTCTACCTATCCATTCATGATTAAAATAAATAAATAACATTAATGGGCATAATAATTAAAAATTCACGTCACACTTGATAAATCTGATGATGCCCAGTGATGTATCTTACCATTGCCCTTTGTTTCCTTTGCTAAAAAGTTTATTTTCATATGGTATGTTTTATACGATAAATTAAATTGTTAAAAACTCACTGCTGAATCCGCATAATTTTTTTTTTTTTTTTTATGTAAAAATCATACTACTCATACATGTCCTTACCAACAGAGATATTTAATATCCTTAAAATATCAAGGTTAAATTTTGACCAGGTTCTTTGCGGACAACTTTCTGACCTGCCGGTGTTGTAGTTTAAAGGGCGGTGCTATTGTACTGCTTAATAACTCTAAAATGAAATTATTCATGATAAGTACAGTTAAGTGCAAACATTTGCATTCCATTAGGATAAAATAAAGATTTTAATTCTTATCAACAAGACGTTTGGTGTGATAAGTAGATCATATAGTGCATGTTCATTAATGTGTATGAATAAGAAAAAAATTGATATTAGTTGAAAAGTTTGCATCTCCCATTCTGAATGCGAAATGAATTTTTTTTTCATGGCTTGTTGACACGGCACTACTGAATTCCTGAATCTGATTGGTCAAGGTGTTGATTCATTTTCTATAACTGCATGGCTCTGACTTTAACTACAGTTGCTCTAATGAAAGCAATAACAAGAAATAACTTGTGTCATGGAGGTTCCCAAACATTAAGTGGAACTTTAAATGGACAAAATGTATAACAAATAATTGACCTAGTTGAAAAATTACTGTGGTACAAAAGGAATAAACCACTTCAGGATATCAAATAACTGCCTCCGAATTCTTTGTGGATCCTTTTGATCCTCTAACCAGGTTGTTTGTGTTGTCTCAGGCACTTTGTACGATGGATGAGTTCCGTAACCTAGACCGGGACATCGAGGGCTCAGCAAAGCGCTGGAAGAAGTTTGTGGAGTCGGAGTGTCCAGAGAAAGAGAAATTCCCTCAAGAGTGGAAGAATAAGACCTCGCTGCAGAGGCTGTGCATGATGCGAGCGCTACGACCTGACAGAATGACGTATGCTGTCAGGTCAGTTCTCACACTAATCAAATGAGAATCAGTCCAGCTAATCAATCAATAAGGTGTTAATTAGTAAACAGATTTTGTTATGAACATGCCATCTCTGTGGGACAGGGGGGTAGGTGGTGTCATAGCACGTTTGCCTCACACCTTCGGGATTGGCGGTTCGATTCTCACCACCACACAGTTTACATTTTCTCCCCGTGCTTCAGGGGTTTCCTCCGGGTAATCCAGTTTCCTCCCCCAGTCCAATGACGTGCATTGAACGCTGCATTGAAGGCATATCTAAATTGTCCATAGTGTGTGAATGGGTGTGCAAGTGTGTGTATGATTGGGCCCTACAATGGATTGGCACCCCACACAGGGTGCCTTCTGCCTTGTTCCCCGAGTCCCCTGGGATAGACTCCAGGCTTCCCACTGCACTGTGCAGGATAAGTGGTAGAGAAAATGGATAGATGGATGGATGGATGGATGGATGCCATCACCGTACACTCTGTAAAAACTTCATTGTCAACCCTTAGCTGGTTTGAGCTTTTTATATTCCAGCTCTTCACGTGTATGACTCATGTTATCCGAGGCTGAGAATTCTGATTAGCTGGCTTGAGGCTGTAGTGAAATCTGTGGGCATGGATGAGTAAGCATAGAATTGCTCTACAGTAAAAAAAAAAAAAAAAAAAAAACACTACATGTATATAAACAATCATACCCTTTGGCTTAAGAAGGACCAAACTAACCTTACAAGAATGGTCCTTGTGTAAATGTTCTCTATGCAGCTGATAGTGGAAGCAAATAGCTTGGAATTTGTTCTATTTTGTTTCATGAGCACACCTTTTTTTTTTTTTCTTTTTTTTTTATCCATGCACGTTTGATCTAAAATGTGTTAGTGACATGTGTTAGTGTCATCATTTTTGAACAAACAGATTATAGCACGTTGAACAGACAGATTATAGCACGTTGTACATGCATTCTGAGTGAAAGCCCTCTGTTTCTCTGGACAGAGATTTTGTGGAAGAAAAGCTGGGAAGTAAGTATGTGATGAGTCGAACAGTAGATTTTGCCATCTCCTTTGAAGAATCCGGAGCTGCCACGCCCATATTCTTCATCCTCTCTCCTGGAGTCGATCCCCTAAAGGACGTGGAGAAACATGGTACAGTTGCTTAGACTTCTTTTTTCTTTCTGTTCTCTTAAACTTGACAGTTTTCAGACGAAACTTTTTAATGGCCTCATGTTCAAGTCCACGGTGGCTGGATCGACTGGTGTTTTGGGAGATGTTTCCGAAACACAAAATACCAGTTTTCGTTTAAGAAGAAGAAGAAAAAAGGTATCAGGAGGCTAGCGCTGGCTGTCCATGCGTCATGTGATTTGAAAGGGTACATCTTATAAGGCTCCTGGAGAAGTGTGGAGATCGATTAGGCATGGCTGTGTGTGCGAGTGTGACTAATCGAATCACAGCCAAAGTGCACTGCAATCAATTAGTGTATGCTTGCATAAAGAGAGCCCCTCTGACAATTGTAAGCACATCGAGTGTTTATATACTGTATGAACATGTGTAAAGTAGGTCTAAATGAAGTAGTTCCTATGAACATTTGTGAAATAGCTGCTGAATAATATTTCGTCTCGCAGGTCGAAAGCTGGGCTACACGTTTGACAATAAAAACCTCCACAACGTGTCTCTTGGCCAGGGTCAGGAGGTGGTGGCTGAAAAAACTTTGGACCTTGCTGCACATGAAGGCCACTGGGTAATATTACAGGTAAAGACCCACAGTTTGGTGTTTCAGGTCACTTTTACATACATACGCAGCTGACTTTACAGCTAATTCATCCACTTCCTGTTGCCCTTTTTAATAGCAGTTAACCTGCGTTTAGCTGATCAGCAGCAACCTCGCTATGGGAATTCAGTTACGAGTTGTAAGTATGCTATTGTCTTGGTCAGCACTGTGTGTCTCACCCAGTCGCCCAGGCTTCCTCTCTAGTGATTAATGACTCGTTTGGTCTGCCAGAATAGTGTGTGTGGGGGGGGGAATGTGTTCTTACTCCAAGCTAGCATGATGGCCCAACCCCAGGGACAGAGACGCACTCCACTAATGAGTCTATTAGGTTGCTTATACTCCATCCAAATGTCAGTGTGAAAACACTCTCCGCTCTCCTGCCCAGCTGCTTATTATGGGTATTAGTTTGGAACCCGTCCAGCCCACTATTGAAAAATAACATATTTGCCAAATGCATATGGTTCGACAGACAAAGGATCAGTATGCTAAGAAAATGGCGTTTTGAATACAGGTAATTTACTGGGTTCGGATAAATACCATGGTAATGACGACAAAAACAGTATGTATCCACGCAGATGGATTACATTGCCGTATCTCTTCGCAACAGGGCTGCATTTTTACTTTCTAAAGAAGCATCAGTACAGAATCCTAATGGCTCTTATTGGCAGCTGGAAATGGCACCAGTAGGAAGAATGTGAGTGTTCTTTCTTTAAATCCCTGAGCAGCATATCACTGATCCGGGATTTAAAGAAAACCGCAGGCGAGGAAATGAGTGGTTGTTTAATTACTTTTGCATAACAGTCCAGATCAATGCATTTAGAGGAACGTTTCCCCCCCTCCCATAAGAAAGCTCCCACCCCCCCTCCCCTCTCTCCCTCTGCTAAATTCCCACTCCACCACCCATCTGTTCCACAAAAGTTCAGGGAAGCTCAGTGGGTCAATGGAAAGTTCCCCTCCAGTGAAGGTTAATTATATCACAGCATACAGAGCTCAGTCGACCAAAATGCAGAAATCCACTTGCTGTGGAGAGGCAATCAATTGCAGAGATTGGAAGAGAAAATCCACATTCTTGGGAATCAAGTGGCCTAAACTGGCTGGACCCCTCATCCTCCCCCGACCCCCACCCCGCCTCATGTTCTTAAATGTACTCTTAAAGGCCTACAATGAGCTGTGAATAAGGGAGCATCAGAAAGGAACAAGGTGAGCTTCCTCGGGGCAGGAGAAAAGCATTATTGGAGAAAAGGTTGCCATGGCAGCATTCAACTTTTAATGAGTTTTGGAGGAAAGAAGCGACACCACAAAATACGGTTTACTCTCAGACTGTGTCGCTGCTTAGCACCTACAGCTCATGCTCAGGTTCTGGTGCTGTTTTGATGCCAGTGTGTACATCAAAGTCTCATCATCGTAGTCAAACATAAAGTCTGCCTTAGTGGAAGCTGTCATTTTACTTACATGCTCAAGTTCTGTTCTGACGACACTTTTTTCTCCCCCTGATTATTTAATTATGTTGTTAACAGGTTATGCCTAATGAATCAGACACAGTAATTGTATAATCACTTCATACAGCTCCAAAGCCGCTGATTGCAAACTCCGACACATCTCCTCTTCCATGAATGCAGACACCACAGAGATGTGGCGTCTCCCTGCTGGGTGAGCGCTTGATAAGCCAACGTGTTTAGCCAGGGGAAGGCAAAAAAAGGACACACTCTGCATGCTGGCAAGCCGTAATAACGCACAATAACAGCAAGTACGTGTTGTTAACAGCAATCAAAACACCTCTTCTCCGACAGCGCGGATAACTTTCTGTCGTCTCTAAGTGCTGAGAACATTGAGGGTCGGCACTTTTCTTTCACAAGGAATTCATTTCCACTTGCTCTCTGTCACTCTGTGCCCTTTAGGAACAACGGTTTAATTTGCGCTGACGAGTTGGAAATTGTTTTGTGCTCTACAGTGGTGCGGATCCTTTTCACCCTTTCGTGGCCTGTAATGTGGATATCTTACCATCTTCCGTTTAAATTCAAATGTCCGATTGTGTTCAAGAGCTTTTCTAGGAAAACGATTGGACCGGTATTTTGGTCGCTGAATAACACCTTTTTTTGTCCGTGGAAATTAGAAGAAATCTTTGCAGAGTCACTGTTGGTGGATCAGTATTCGGTTCACACCTCAGCATGCCTGTGCTAAGACCTTGCTCGTTTTTATCCCAAGCAACAGAAAGAATGCTTCAGGATCTGCTGTTAACAGAACTGTTCAGCCGAGTGGTTAATTCTGGATCATTTCACTGCGGCTTGTTCTTTGTGTCATAGTCGAGTCTGTACAAAGTGTCTGGTTGTCAGATCAAACATGATAATAGGCTACACGTGTACAGTACACTCTAGATATTTTGCATGAAGCATTCTGTCGTAGCCATATATCTATTCAGCCTTGGCATCGTTTGAGATTTCGATAACACCATGACACCATGTTCATAATCTTACCACACGTTCATTTCTCTTTCGAATCCAGAACATACATCTGGTGGCCAAGTGGCTGGGCACTCTGGAGAAGAAGCTGGAGCAGCACGGTGACGCCAGCCACCAGGACTTCAGAGTGTTCATCAGTGCCGAGCCTTCGTCTTCCCCCGAGGGTCACATCATCCCACAGGGTATTCTCGAGAACTCCATCAAAATCACCAACGAACCACCGCTGGGCATGCATGCCAACCTGCACAAAGCTTTGGATAACTTCAACCAGGTACACCAAGACAAGTAACATATGGTACATGTGAAACATATGGCATGGCAATTTTCTATCTGTCATATTACAAGCGAAATTCTTTCAGACACATTCAGACAAAATCCAATTACAGATGTTCGTTTCACGAACGTCTAAGACGCCAATAAAAAACCGAGTGCCTTAGAAATAGCGTCGTCCCTCTATCTGGAATCCTGTGCTTTTCATCGTGGTAATCGCTGTCGACTAAATGATTTGGGATATTGTCATAGCTCATGATGATTAAAATTCTGCATGTCTTATCAATGAAACCCAACCGATGCCATTACCCTAGAGCTTTGCTCTGAGCTCATTTTGTGCTTGCAGAAGCTGATGGTTATCTATCAGATAAAATGCTCTTGCAGCATGCTGGTGTTGTAGCTTTTCTCTGTTAAATGGCTCGCGCTCCAGTCATGTATGCACCTTCAAAGCAAATCTACGCTATAGAAAAAGAAACGTGGCCTCAGCGTCTCACCAGTTCTAGGAAGCTGCAACAATATCCAGGAAACTGACCTTTTCAGCAACCGGAGCTATTGTAACATTGATATATGGAATTTATATCGGCAGTGTACACTGCTCACACCACCTGACCCAACACATAATTAAACAATACATTCTGTACAGTGGATATATTGACACATGGTTTGGGGAGATTTAGTTGGGCTTGGATGTTTGTTTGTTTTTTTGTGAGAAAGGGCCAGCCTACCCCATAGCCCAAATATGTGAAAAATACGAGAGATTGCCGTCACATGCAGAGAGTAATCAGTACTTGTCAGATATTCCCACAGCTCTTTTAATGTTGCCGCGGGTTTCTTGGCAGCCTCTCTGATAAGTTTTTTGTCTTCTCCTTTTATAAATTTTGGAGGGAAGCCCTGTTTTTGGTGATGTCACTGTGGTGCTCCATTTTCTCTATTGATGTTGATGATGGCCTTTACAGTGTTCCATAGTACTAATCTAATGTTTTGGAAATTCATTTATAACCCTCTCCTGATCAATACCTTTCAACAAGTGCGATACCACGCATGCTTTGTAAGCTCTTTGCAGACCATGGCTTCAGCACTCAGATGAAACCAAAGAAGATGTGAAGGAAATCCTAAAGCAACAGCGGATCTTTATTTGGGGTTGATCAGAATAATTTCATTGATGAGAACTGTATGATAATTACTTTTGAACACATAATTGAGTTTGATTGGTGATTCTGAACATAGCCACATCCCTGATCATAAAAGGGCGTGCACGCTTGTGCAACCAGGTTATTGTAACGTTTGAATTTTTCCTATTGTTCCCTAAAAATGTTTCTGATTTGTTTTTCACAATATTATAGTGAATGTGAAAATTTTACTGTTAGTATACTGTGTTTTCTATCAGGTTCACTCTCTGTCCCTCGAACCATATCTACTTCACACTTTGCATCTGTCGTTCATGTGCAAGGGTGAGAAAACCAACAATGAAGAAATGTGAGAAAGAAATATTGCATGCAATAATAACAATAGAAACGATATGATGAGTTATATGGATTTTATCGAACATCTACCAATCAACAGAAATCACATTTAGCACATATGTTAAAACAGAAATCATGGACAGCTAGATGGATATATCTCGTCTTCCTACAACACATCTGCATGTGTGGCTAATAATGGCCAAATGATGGCTCTCTTATTTTTTTTCTCTCTCTACAATGCTACACGACATTTTTTTTTCATTTTAATGGTTTTTTTTTTTTTGCCTGGACGCACCTATGAGAATCGGTATTTTAATCACCAGTGTTTTTAGTAATTAATCGGCGTTTTAATTTAAACCACCCCAAACCCCAGGAAAAATGTACTGCTGCTTTTTTTTCCTTGAGCCTCTCAGCTGTGCGCTAGAGGAGCAATGCAGTGCTTTCTGTCGTATTCACCCCAGTGATGCTGTGTTTGGAATCTTAATGCATCCCGTGTCTGAATGAGAGTCTCCATAACTCCGCCTTTAGTCGAGCTCTCGCGTCCAACATACTAAGTCTCCTATAGCCTTCGCTGCACGCAGTTTCAACGGTGTTGCTGGCGTGCCTGTTTAAGCCACTTTCCTGAGAGACCAGTTGCCATTTATTTCTTTCACGCCCACTCCTTCCCTGTCCTTCTCATTAGAGTCATCTTTAATAATGAGCCGGGGGGAAAGCAGGATTGTTAAGCACACTGATAAGTGATAACAATTAAAAACATCTCAGAATTTATTGAGTCTGGTCCAATCGTTTGTCTGTGCTAATGAATGAAGGCCTGCTGGGAGATGCAATTGAAAATGGAATGTAGCAGGTGGTCAGTTCAGTAATAATAATAACAACAACAACAACCAGAACAATAATTTATATAAAGGTATTTGTATATCTTTCATACAATGCAGCTTGAAGTGCTTTGCAACGAAAAATAGCCCATAAATTAATAATCAAACGAACAAACCAAGTAATAATTTAGAATTTAGAAAAATGTAGAAAATAAAGAAAAAAAATTAATGTTAATAAAATGATTGTTCTAAAAACAACAATAATTTAACCATAAAATAAATAAGGTAAATAAAAAAATGTGTAAATCGGGGAACTGCAGCTCAGAAGAAAAAAAAACAATTAAAAGTAAGTATTTAATATACATTTTAAAAATTATAAATAAATAAATGTCAAATTATACAAAAATGATAATGTAAAAAGTCCAGGGATATATTCTAAGCTGCCTTTTTAAATTAAATTCTTCTTTTTTTTATGGCTAACTGAAGATGCCGGCTGCATGTCTTGTGGGAGGGAGTTATAGTTTGGGAGTGTATACACTCAGCTTTGGTTATAAATGGGAACTTAACACTCAATTGTTCCGAAATGACTCCCATAATTGTGTGCTCTTTGACAGGACACGCTGGAGATGTGCACTCGTGAAAATGAGTTTAAAAGCATCCTGTTTGCGCTGTGCTACTTCCACGCCGTGGTGGCTGAGAGGCGAAAGTTTGGACCTCAAGGCTGGAACAGGAGCTATCCGTTCAACACCGGCGACCTGACCATCTCCGTCAACGTCCTCTACAACTATCTGGAGGCCAACAGTAAGGTGAGGACCTACTGCCCCTGTCAGAGCAACAATAAACGGATTTGAGGATGAAATAAAGAGTGAAAAAGTGAAAGAAATAGTGAACGTGAGAGAGGGTAAAAACAAGGCTTGTTGACACATGCCCTGCCTGCAGAAAAGCGAGTCAGGCTTTTGCTGAAGCTGGTGAAATTACCTTTCTCTTCCCACACACCATCCCACTCCAAATCGAAAAGCTTTGGCCTTTTCTACACAAAGCCATTCCACATTTCAGAGGTTACTTATATGTGGTAAAACCACAATAGAAATAAGTCTTCTTGCATTTCCATGAACCGCACTGAGGAGTGTAGTCTTCAGAGAGCTTTACACATTTACTTGCTTGGATTTAAGGATGTGAAGGGAAAGGAATCTTGTAGCGTTTGCACTTATGCCACAATTAAATCATTTGTACGTCTGCAAACAGACAATGATACGTTGACATGTTGTATTAAGCCTTGCATCCAAAATTGCACTTTCAAGCCTGAGTGTTCCCCACCTACTTCATCTTACATGGTCACAGAGCTCATATTATACACCTTTTACCTGCGAAAGCACTTCATCTGTCAGCGGTATGCCAGCCAGTATATATTAACTTAATCACATTGCACGGAGGAGCTACAGGGACATGGGTCGCTGCTAGAGAAGCCCCGGAGGCAGCCATTTTAACAGGCATACATACAATAATCTACAGTATAATGGATATAAATATATTATATTTTCCTTAGTTGATGCATTTAAAACTGCAACAGTTGACATTTGGTAAGACTTCAGGATAGGGTGTTACATACATATTAGGCATTAATTCATAGCTAATAAATGTGCATATAATTCATTAATTCAGCAGTTTTGCATTTTGCAACATCAGCAACTTATTAGTGCTTAATTAGTGTTTCATATCCATACCTACGTGTATTATATGTGTTGGCTGTTTCTCCTTAGTAACTGTGGTTTCTGGAAATGTATATGATCCTGAATGTTGGCGTAACCGTCAGTATATTTTGAAATAGAAATCTATTGGAATATCCTCTTTGCAGGCAATATTCAAGGTCAGCTTATGTAGCTGCTTAGGTTTTTTTTTCTTTTCTTTTTTTTTCTGAGCAGCCTGTAAAGAATATTAAAATCACCTCCTGCACATAGCTCATGTCTCTGAGGTTGGCACATTTTCTGGTTGCTCTCAAGCCAGTGAGAACCTTTAAACATAAGTGTTGCCTTTAAGCCTGCAAAATGGCGGGATAGAAAATGCAGACTGTGGAAGCCTGAAGACGTGTTGTTTTTTTTTTCCCCCTTCAAATCCTGCCAAGTGATATAAAAGCACGAGACAATTAAACAAGAAACGATTCATCGCAATGATCACTGCAAATTTGGTCTGCGTTTAACAATATGGCTTCCCCACTCCTTATTCAGGAGCTTATAAAATAGCACTTGATCCAGCACCTCCTATCATTTTGCATATTATTTTTATTATCATCTGACAGTTTATTGGGTGCGCAATTTTACATAGCCATTAGATACTAAAAAGAGGTTATGGAATGTGTGCAGGACGTAGGCTGTTTTATCATGCTTTTAATAATGCTGACGTTTTTGTTAACTCAGCACGCTCTCCTGTAAGAAAACGACAGATAAGCTGACCAACGTGATTTTAGCCTTAAAAATGGATGACGATATTAATTACTTCATTAATAGTCATGTTTATGTTTTCAGATTAGCCTTAAATGTATTTGAAGTCCAAAACATGAACGACACAATGTGGTTATATCAAACTGTCAGACAGTGGTGCTGGACTTAATAGTGCTTTGCACTGTGAAACAAAGGTCGATGTTGAGCATACAGGGTATACTTAAAGACAGACATTTATGGCAACGTCTCATTAATCGTTTTGTGTTGATAGAGTGCATTGCGAGCACAATTTGAGTGTTACAATCATTGTATTAATCAAGCATATATCCAGAACCTGTAGTCATAAAAGGAGAAGTGGGTAACACCTACAGCATACCATAAAGAATATGAGAGCACTAAATAAAGCATGTAAATCGTGGCAAATTAAGTGAGGAATAAAACACGACAGGGTGTGTTGTTACAATCTGACGTGTGCTGTGACGGCATTTTTTTATTATTATTAAAGAACAATATTCTGAACAATAAAATTGTGGTATGTTCATGAATGTTGTATTTGATTTCAGTGGAGCGTCACTGATACGTGAGGCATCATTATTAACAACTAACGTGGAATTAATTAGACGTTTTCTATTATATGTTATACTCTATTGCACCTGCTTTCAGTAAAAAGCAACCCACATTTTCACTTCTGTTAGTATAGTATGATGTAATCATGTTCGGAAAAAAATCAAATGTATCATGAATGTATTTATTTTTTTGTAACAGATAGTAATGGAGTTTGATATTTGAACCCTATTGTATACAGGTTATGATGTGCAATATAACACTAGATACTGCTTAGAAGATCAGAAATGAGCTCAGAGATGCACTGCGGTCTCCAGAGTGGAAATTGGAATAGCGAGCGTGTTTTGTTTTGTTTAGGTGCCATACGACGACCTTCGCTACCTCTTTGGAGAGATAATGTACGGTGGCCACATCACTGACGACTGGGACCGCAGGTTGTGCCGCACCTACCTGGAGGAGTTCATCAAACCGGAGATGATGGAGGGGGAGCTGTACCTGGCCCCAGGCTTCCCACTGCCTGGGCACATGGATTACAACGGCTATCACCAGGTAAATGCACCTCCTGCCACCTCTCTCTCTCACAGAAACGGAGTGAAAGTGAGAAATCCCTACATCCCTACTGTATGTACCTGGAGTTATTTTTGGGAAAATGGCATCAAGGCTGGTTATTGAAACGTCACGCACAGTAATCCTACATATACACACACTTGTGACTGCATAACAGGAATTTTATTCTGTGTTAAAGCAGCAGATTTGCAAATAATTACACTTAAGATGTTGTTCTCTACATAAAATGCCCTAATCTTTGGCCATTATTTGCATAGCAGCCAAAGCTTACTTGTAACAGACTACACTGCATTTCTATAAGAAATCGTATTTATCATATGTTAATTGTTTTTATTACACATTTATAATAAATTCACTAAAATTAGTTTTAAGTAAATTTTAAATTGTGGGCATGATGGCTTAGTGGTTAGCACTCTCTCGGGTGCTGGGCTCGAATCTCATCTCCGGCCTGTGTACGCGGAGTTTGCGCGTTCTCCCCGTGCTTCAGGGTTTTTTCCGGGAACTCTGCTTTCCTCCCCGTGTCCAAAGCCAAAAGCGTTGTAGGCTGATTGACATTTCCAAATTGTCCATAGTGTATGAATGGGTGTCCGTCCCTTGAGTCCCGAGTTCCCTGGGATAGGCTCTAAGCTCCCCACAATCCTGTGTAGGATAAGCGTTATGGAAAATGGATGTATGGATGGATGGAAATTTTAAAGTAACTATTCATTTTAATTCCAGTTGATTTTAATCATATGTGATAACATTGATTTGTTTTAATACATTTATCGTTTTTACATTTATTGGATTTTTTCTGTTTAATAGAAAAATGATAAGCTAATCACTTTATTTTTATGTCTATATGTAACAGTCTCTTTAATCACGGAATTCAATTACACAACCTCCAACTTTATTTGTTTAGAAAACTATTTATTGGCAGTCACTGCTACTCATTAATGAAACATTGGACTCAATATATTGGACAGCAAGTCTTTTTTTAGTCCAGGAATCTTTCCCTGCTGGACATTTTGGAAAACAACAGTAAATATTTTTATATTTTTTCCAGTATATATATTTATTAAACCAGACCACTGCCTGATTTTCTGATGCATTCACAAGTTCCATGTAAATGGTAAAGAAAGCTTTCTGTGCATTTACACAGCCCAGTTTTCCTACAATGATGAATGTTACTAACGTCTTAATTCAGTTAAGCTTAGTGTGATTTTGAACTTAACTGCATTATGCTGAAGTTGTTCTAAGATAAAGCGCTAAGGCACATGGCATTTTTCCAACATCGCAGGAATACCTGAGGCGTATTATAAACAGTATTAGAATGTTTGTGTATCTGAAGCCCACATCCCTGCAGCTGGTTTATAAATCCTGTACTTAGAGTGGACAAATACTGAGATTGAAAAACGCCTTTTTCTTAGCAGCAGCTCTTCTTCCTTTGCAGCAACAATATGTACATCACTCTTGTTTGATTCTGGCAGTCAAGATTGTAGTTGAATTGTTATACCGTTGATAATCATTACAGCTATAAAAGACTAATTATTTGCAGACTTCCTCTGTATGGTAACAACCATTACTGCTATGTTTGAAGTGCTATTTAATTATCAATACTTCTCTCAGACCACCCATAGTGCTCTGTTCCTGTGGAATATTATTTTCAGTTTAAGTGCATCTTATGTAAGGCAACTTGCAGTACAAAAATTGCTTCACTATTTACACAGGGAAAGTTATGTGTATTCCAAATCAGGTTATGCAGCTGCTTAAGAATATGCGAATATGGCCTCGGTGTAGTTCACACCTTCACAGTTACCAAATTTGTCTTAAGTAGAAGTAACCAAAAAGCGGTTCTTCAGTAGTGTCTAGACCGCCACGTTGAAACACCAAGTACTTGCCATTAAACCCAATAAAATATCAGGAATAGAAAATGCAGACGGAAGAAGCAAGTCGGGTTTTTTTCTTTCTTTTTTTCTGACAAATGTAATACTATATATCATAAAAGCAAGAGACAAATTAAAAATGAAAAAAAAAAAGACTAAATATGATGATGGATGAATGAGAAGTTATCGAGCACTGAAATAAACATCTAATCTAAAGTATATTGGCAGTGTATTGCCACATGAATAGTCCTAGCTATAATGACGACATTAAGCAACGCAAATTTGTTTTAATTTAACAGTATGGATTCCACCATCACTGATCAGCAGATTAACACTTAATCTAACTCTTGATGTCTTATTGTTATTTTACTCTTTTATACTGTAGTCTTGAAAAACTAAATCAAGGTCAAGAAATCACAATGTGTGCATGGGATGTATGTGATTTTATCACACTTTTAATTCTCTATTTTGAGGTGTTGAATTAACCAAACAGTGTTGTTTGTTATTGGAATGTGCTCTCTGGTAAAGAAAACCCTAGGTACAGTAACCACGGTTTTTAAAGGATAAGCTGACCAAGCACTCATCTGCTCTGTTTACAGCTCACATTATGTTACTTTATGGATCATTTTATCCATAAAAAATTGGAGATAAGCAACTAAGATTCTGTCTCCTTCAAAAAATAAAACAAAAACAACTGATTGTGAACTTTAAAGAGATGATACATAAATTTCAGGATGTTGTTTTTACATCATACTGCCCAACAGTGCTGCTGGACTTAACACTGCTCCTCTCTTGATCTGGTATCTTGCAGGAAATATTCGCTTAGGTGCAAAATCAGAATTGTACGTAACTGAGACACACGTCTGTTTTAGTCCAACACTACCTTAACTCATCATCCATTTTTAACTCTCAGGAAACCTCTGAGTAGCTTTTAAGATTATATACCGATATGCGCAATTTTGGTATTAGATCCTCACTATAAATGCTTAACTCAGCTCTGAATTCAGCCCTTGGTTTATATGCATTGGCATAAATATCCATATAATGAGTGTTTTCAGAATTCGTAGAGGTGCACATGCTTGTGGAGTGTGGAACTCTTTCTTTCTCTACTTCCATCCAAACCTCTCTATCAGTCTTAAGCTGACCATCATGGCAGCTTTGGAAACCATGTTTCTCTTAGAATTACTGGGTGAAGTCTAAATTCTCTTAAAGCCTCAGGCTACTGGCGAAGCGTTCATTCGCTTAAGCCATTGTTTGTGTGCTGACTTTCTGTGGGGTCTTTTTGTAGTGCCTTCCAAACAGTGAAATTGTCTATATTTGTGACCGCAATCTTGCTTGAGCATTTTAATCCATGATTCCTGAAATTTACCTGACACATAAATGCTTTCTGCTCTCCGTTGTTTTTTTTTCCTCCTCAGTACATCGATGAAGCACTGCCTGCAGAGTCGCCTTATCTGTACGGCCTACACCCCAATGCTGAGATCGGTTTCTTAACTCAGACGTCAGAGAAGCTCTTCCGCACCGTTCTTGAGATGCAGCCCAGAGACGGAGGCTCTGGGGAAGGCAGCGGCACCTCACGAGACGAGAAGGTGCACATACGTCAGCGTGTTTCATTGAGGTTTCCAGCAAAACACCAAAAAACAAAACTTTTTCTGTTACAAGATGGTAAAACCTACACAGATCAAGTTGCCTGTGATGTTTTTTTTTTTTCTAGCAGTGTACGGACATTTCCTCCTCATATATATGCCGAATGCAATCTGTACCCATTATTAGCCATTAGTCACAATATAGCTTCATCAGTGTACTTCATGGCCTCTATTTATCCCCATTACTATCATCAGTTGATAAAATAGACGTGATCCTATCCACTATATTGTCTCTGACTAGGGTCAGCTACCCTTAAAAGGGTCAGCTTCATTACACTGTCATATTGATACGCATTTTAATACAGAGACAGGAGCCCCATTTCTGTCTGAAGAGGTTAAGTGGAGCTAATTCCCTAGAAGTGGGCTCGTTTCCGTTAGCTCTGACATTTAATAGATTAGATATGGGTGCTGTGGAAGTGTGTCTGGATGCATTATGACAGCTGACCTTTTTAAGTTAAGAGATTGGGATTTGTAAGCAATCACAATTTTGCATTAAACAGGTCATGCAAGTGGCAGAGACAAATAAGTCTTTTTTTTTTTTTTGCCAATATATTGATTGTTATCCACTTCCTCTGTGGAGTTTGTGTTCGTGAGATGTTCAAGGAACGCTTAACGCTTACTACGTTGTGTAGTTAAGAAATAAATCTGAATTGTGCTACACTTGCTCACAGAAATGTTTCCATGTTAAAGGTGAAAACTGTCCTGGATGAGATCCTCGAGAAGCTTCCAGAAGAGTTTAACATGACAGAGCTGATGGGGAAGGTGGAGGAGAGGAGCCCATATGTGGTAGTGGCCCTGCAAGAGTGTGAGCGTATGAACATCTTGACACAGGAGATCAAACGCTCACTCAAAGAGCTCAATCTTGGTCTGAAGGTACTGTCCAGCACAGATACACTCATGTACACACTGCCATGAACTACAATGTATGAATATTGATTTTCCGTGTGTGTGTGTGTGTGTGTGTGTGTGTGTGTGTGTGTGTGTGTGTGTGCTATTAGGATGTAGTTGTCTCTTTGGTCTCTTGGCCAATCTGATACCATGACATTTCAAATCTGCTCTGAGTGCTCCATTACAGGTCATTCAGGATAAATGAAATTTAAGCACCAGGGTGCCACAAATCGATTGCACTGCTCGTTCGAAAGCTATTTTAAGTGCATTATATCACTGAATGTCGTTGCACTCTTGATTAAGGAGAAGTGTGGGCCATTTGAACCTTGCCAAAGAGTAATCTGATTTACTACTCATTGATACATTTGGGATTTAATTCTCATCAGGCAAAAAACAGCTCAAGTGTTACAATGTTCATGACTATGGTTGTCTCTGACTCCAGTAAATACTCACATTGCATCCAGTACACTAAGCCACAGCCACTTTTTAGGAATGTCTTTAAATGTATTGGATCACTGAGTAAAATATGGGAATTATTAATTGGCATGTTCCTCTCTCAGGGCGAGCTCACAATGACCGGTGAAATGGAGAACCTCCAGAACGCCATCTACCTGGAGCTGGTTCCTGACTCATGGAGTAAACGTGCGTACGCGTCCACGTGTGGCCTGACGCTCTGGTTCACCGATCTGCTGTGCCGAATCCGTGAGCTGGAGAGCTGGACTTCAGACTTCAGCCTGCCCTCTGCCGTTTGGCTCGCCGGCTTCTTCAACCCTCAGTCCTTCCTTACAGCTATCATGCAGTCCACAGCGCGTCGAAACGAGTGGCCGCTTGACAAGATGAGCCTGCAGTGCGATGTCACCAAGAAGAACCGCGAAGAGTTCAGCTCTCCGCCACGTGAGGGAGCGTATGTACATGGCCTCTTCATGGAGGGAGCACGATGGGATACACAGGTAAGAGGCAAAGAGGTGATAATAGAAGGACTTTGAACAAATGTAGCAAGAAATACAATTGTGTTTGTGATATAACAGCTTAGAAATGCATTTCAATTAAAAAGGACACATCGTTTGGAGGACATAGTATTTGGAGAGAATTTTTGGAGAATCCTCAGTGATTAGGTTAGCTCACATACATCCAAAATGGTGGTAAAGAAGATGACAAATGGTTCAGACTCAAAGTGATAACATCATAAATGCTCAGAGCTTTTGATTGGTTGATGTTGGTTGTTGATCCTTCTTCAGAGATGTTGACCTCAGGGCAGGGGTGACTTGGTAAACTCCAGATGTGCCTGCTCTTCACCTTCTTCTAAATACTGATTCCGATCTGTGACTATTATTAACCACTAATTACAACACGTTATTATGTCATTGACTCTACACTAAACAGTGGACAATTACATGTGACAGTTACACTTCTCTATATTCTCCGTGCTATACATTAACTGACTACATTCTTAGGAACACCTCGACAGCTCATTCGTGCAATTATCCCCTCATCCAATCATGTGGTTAATGTTCACATCAAACATTTCCCCCAGAATGGGGGAAAAAGGTGATCTCAGTCATTTTGACTGTGGCATGGTTTGTTAGTGCCAGATGGGCTGGTTTCAGTATTTCAGAAATTTTCATAGTCAGAATGGTGCGAAAAACAAAAAAACATCCAGTGAGGGACAGTTCTGTGGACAGAAATGCATTGTTCATGAGAGAGGTCAGAGCAGAATGACCAAATTAGTTTGAGCTAACATGAAGTCTACAGAAACTCAAATTACCATTCTTTACAACCTTGGTGAGCAGAGAAACATCTCAGAATGCATAACACATCTAACCTTGAAGCAAATGGGCTACAGAAGAGCAATCTGAAGAGACAGTAGTCCCAGAACTGCTGCTCATTGGATTTTTTTTTTTTGTACCATTCTGTGTAAACTATAGAGACTGTTGTGTGAGAAAACCCCAGAAGATCAGCAGTTTTTGAAATACTCAAACCAGTTTGTCTTGCACCAACGACCAAGCCACTGAGATCACTGAGATGTTTTCCCCTATTCTGTTTGATCTATTTGAAGCTCTTGACCTTGTACTGCTGTTACATGATTTGGATAATTGCACGAATGAGTGTTCCTAATAAAGTCGCTGGTGAGTGTAGACAGTCTTAAAATAGACCTACATTACACACAGTCATATTGTAAGGCAGAGATCACTGTGTGCAAGTAGGAGGCAGAGGGTTAAGGCTATAGTGTGGGTTCTTGTACAGATTTATTTGGGTATTCTGTGAGAATCAATACCTCAAAACATATTTCAGTGAAACTGACTTTTAGGTGTTAGTAGGTGTTAAATGCACTGGACCAAGGTTGGTTAAAGACATGGCATACTATGGGTGCCTCAGTAAACTATATTTGAATGGAAAGTAAAGCATGAAAAATTCACATCCAGAGCTGTTATCCCGTGTAAGATTGGAATGCGAGTGGGAGATGTTCGTTTTTGATCTATAAAAAAGGCCAACATCTGCTAAGGGCTAGAAGACACATCCAGCAATATGTGCACACACATCCTTTGAGAGCCATGCATACGTCTAACGCTCCTTAAGTTTCTCAATCCACGCATTTGAAGCCGAGTTTCGCTTCAACAGAGTCTGTTAATTTAATCCAATTCAATTTTATTTGTATAGCGCTTTTTACAATACAAGTTGTCTCAAAGCAGCTTTACAAAAATATCAACACGGTATACAGGTATTAAGAGTGCTAATTTATCATGTAGTGCGAATTCATGTCGCGACAATATATTTCTTATCTTAGAAATATTTCTGAGATGAAAGTAGGCGATCCTAGTAATATTATCTACATGAGCATCAAATGATAGGCTAGAGTCAATAATCACACCAAGGTCTTTTACTACTTTACATGATGAAACAGAAAGTCCATCCAGAGTAAGATCAGAAAGCTTACTTCTAGCTATATGTGGTCCTAATACAAGTACTTCTGTCTGATCAGAATTAAATAAAAGGAAGTTAGATAGCATCCAACATCTAATGTCCTTTACACAATCCTCAACTTTACTAAGCTGCTGTCTGTCCTCTGGCTTCGTTGAAACATACAACTGTGTATCATCAGCATAACAGTGGAAGCTAATTCCATGTTTACGAATAATTTGACCTAGAGGTAGCATATATAAAGTAAAAAGCAGTGGGCCTAAAACAGAACCTTGTGGAACACCAAATTTAACCTGGTATGCGTGGAGAAGTCTCCATTTACATCTACAAACTGATAACGATCGGTCAAATAGGACCTGAGCCAGGAGAGGACTGTTCCCTTAATGCCTACAACATTTTCTAATCTATCAAGGAGAACAGTATGATCTATAGTATCAAAAGCTGCACTAAGGTCAAGTAACACAAGCAGCAAGACACAACCCTGATCAGAGGCCAGTAGGTCATATACTACTTTAACTAGCACTGTCTCTGTGCTATGATGAGGTCTAAATCCTGACTGATACATTTCATGAATGTTATTCCTATGCAAGTATGAGCATAATGGCTGTGCTACACCCTTTTCTAAGATCTTGGAGATGAAGGAGAGATTTGATATAGGTCTATAGCTGGACAGTTGAGAGGGGTCAAGGTCAGGTTTTTTAATCAGGGGTTTAATAACTGCTAATTTAAGTGATTTAGGTACCTAGCCAGTGCTAAGGGAAGAATTGATTATATTTAAAAGTGCTTCAATTACTCCAGGACAAATCTGTTTAAAGAAACATGTAGGTACAGGATCTAGTATGCAAGTTGATGAATTTGCTGAAGAAATTAATGTAGCTAGTTCGGTCTAAAACATGCTAAACATTGATCTGATATTGCTATATTATCATCTGATTGGTTAGTTATAATACTGTTTGGTTTTAATTTAATAGCCTGAATTTCACATTTAATATTTTCAATCTTACCAATGAAAAATTCCATGAAAACTTCGCTGCTATGTAATGATTGAGTGCTTCTTTCTGTAATGGTTTTATTCCTAGTTAAATTTTGCTACTGTGTTGAATAGAAATCTTGAATTGTTTTTGTTATCTCCTATTAAGGTGGAGAGATAGACTTTTCTAGCATCACTAAGATATTTTCTATAGTTCAGGAGGCTCTCCTTCCATGCTGTTTGAAATACTACCAATTTGGTTTGACGCCATTTATGTTCTAATTGTCGAGTGGTCTGTTTTAAGGTACGCGTTTGATCGTTATACCAGGGTGCTAGTTTTCTCTCATTAATTAATTTTCTTTTGAGTGGAGCCACTCTATCTAGCGTGTAGCGGAGTGTTGACTCTAAGCATTCAGTCGCCTGATTGAGTTCTATCGGATCAGACGGTGATCCAAATCTAATTGATGTCCCTGCAAGGTTATTTCTGAAGCTCGGTGAAGTAGCTGATGTGAAAGTACGTTTTACACGGTAGCGAGGCGAGGTGGAAATATTATGATCAATACGTGTTATGAACACCATATTAGATAGTAGATAATGGTCTGAGACAACTTCAGACTGCGGAAAAATTACAGTATTTTCTATATTTAATCCGTATGTTAGTATGAGGTCAAGAGTGTGACCACCATTATGAGTAGGTCCGATTAATGACACCAGCTGTATATTAAATGGTATTGTAAAGCTAATCAACCAGTTGATTTGGACACAATAACTAAAATTAGCTTTTCAAAAATAATCGAGTAAAACCTGCTATTTGCAGGTTAAGAAACATTTGCCTGGTCACAGCTATAGAGTTTATGCAGTAGATGACTGGAGAACAGCTTGCACTGTGGTCTTTACAGGAGTGTGTAAATGTGTGCTGCTTTCCCAGGTCTCTAAAGGCAGGTTTTAATTACAGCATGTGAAAACTGTGCATGGATTCATTTTAATTGGTACCCTGGCTCGGCTGTTTTCGCCTATACCTTAAATCGACTTAGACAGAGAGCCAGGTTTGCCTCCGTGCCCCGTGGGAAAAAACCCACTCTGCAGCTCTCCAGCTGTAAAAGCATAAACAAGCACAGATGCCTCAGAAACAGCATGACTGGACAAATTTAAAGTTTTGACATAACGCTAGGAATTTACATTTAGGATTTAGGATTTTTCTGAACGATTTTAAAATGACAGTTTTAGACGTTAGATATTCTGAAAGTGCAAGTGCAGAACACACCTTCAGCTCAGCTGTGTAGAGAATATTTGTGGAAATGTGAAAAGGGGGAGAACTTGGGTTGCTTTTCTGCACTAGACAGCCAGAGTCTCAAGTAGGAGTCACTGAATGGTTCGGTGGAGATGGAGAGGTGGTGGGCGCAGAAACTCCATCTTGAGTAGAGAAAGAGGGAGATGGGAATTTAAAGAAAGAAAGTTAACTAGGAAGTAGGTAGAGCTTCATGCATAGTCTTTCTTCAGTTATTTCAAACCTGCATATTCTGTATTTGATCTTGTGGTTTTAATAGCTGTGAGTGGGCCATCAGGTAAAAAAGCAGCTTTCAGTGCAGAGGTGATTTAGCGCAAAGCAGCCGACCACGCAGGTCTCAGGAATGTGAAGAAATTTGATTTATATGACTGTCTTAGATGAAGAAAAAAAAAAAAGCTTAAACCTAAGATATTGCGTTGCTTTGAATTCCTGCAGCAAGATGTTGTTCAATTTGTTCATGATGCTATTAGAGCACTAATTAAAGGGGAGATCACGAACTGTGCATCACTATCAACACTGATAGCATTTGAGCTTTGGCCTGATATTCATGATCTGAAAGATTTATGCACTAGAAAATAATAAAACATTCCCTTCTCACAATGTCTGTACAGCATGACGTGAAAAGCAAAACCGTTTCAATTTCAAACGAATTAACTTTCGGGGGTTTTTTTCAAAGGGACCCTGGGATTAATGCTGAATTATTATTATTGGGTTGTGTTTTTTTTTATTATTTTTTTTTTTATAGAAATAATGAAAAAGCTCTTTACTAAGATTAATTGCATGTACTTTTAAGGGACTTGTCAGAAATTGACTGCACTTAAAAGGATTTGCAAAGTCAGATGACTCAGCAATGTTCTTCAGAACAATTTCAGCTACAGGACATTCACTTATATGACACGATAAACTTTTCACAGCAGAAAGTTTCCCGTGTGTCATGTCTTGTAGGCTGGTGTGATCGTCGACGCCCGTCTGAAAGAACTCACCCCCGCCATGCCAGTCATCTTCATCAAGGCTGTACCCGTAGACAAGCAAGAGACGCGCAACGTCTACCAGTGTCCTGTCTACAAGACCAAACAGAGAGGACCTAGCTACGTGTGGACATTTAACCTGAAAACCAAAGAGAATCCGTCCAAATGGACCCTGGCAGGAGTGGCATTGCTTCTGCAGATATAGAGCGTAACCACGTATGTATATAGATAATCTTAGCAAAACTTTGCCACTATAATTAATTGCATTTATGCACTTTTACCACAAGTCTGGTACCTTTTGTAGAAGCTTTATGGGGTTTTGGGGGGTGTTGGGGGAAAGGGGGAGGAAGTAGTTACAGAAGTACTTTGCTGTAGCTCTGTGCTAAATACTTAAGATCTGTAGAAACTGTGACTTCATGACTATCATCTGGTTATTAAATATCAGCTTTTATACCATAACAGTGTCAATTGCTCAATTCTGATTGGTCCAAAAGTGTTCATTAATTTTCACTAACAACACCACTTGGACAGAAATTCCAGCTGCATGGTTTATGTTAATGCTCTCGTTCTAATATGCTGTCGTTCACAGAGGCTTGTATGGCAGACATGCCACATATTAGGGGTTTTCACAATACCATAAACAATTCTTATGATACTATACCAGCTGAAGTATCATGATACCAAGCAATATTGTGTTCATTCTTAATTCAAATCTACAAAATGAACCAAATTTACAGAAATACACAGATATCAATGAAAACAGACTAACCAAATTTTCCTGTGAATACTTTATTAATGAGAATGAATAACTGGCTAATGGAAAAACCCAAGAACAATCATACAACTGCCAAGCAACTAATCCAGTCTCCCACATATTTCATCTATTGTGAAATCATGCACATGGAAATTGTCCTCAGAGTACTAAGAATGAACATTAGGAATAAATAACTGAATTTGGAAATGAACTCCAAAAAAAGCATCAAATTGGGAACGTTACTAGCAACACGGCTAATTTAAGCATTTACAAACAGCGGTTAGCATAACGTTAGCTCGCTTACAAGCAAACAGGAAATCTTTAAAGCTTTAGGTAAAGAATTTAGGTTTAATGAAGTGCCACTAACATTTGTATATTCTGCAAAAGCAGTGAGATGTGTCATTTTAGTGAAAATAGTATTAAATAGTCTTTACATAGCTGTGAATTTAAGTTTTCTGATGTGCGAAAGTCTTCAGGATGGAGTATTTTCTTAGTAGGAGTCAAGATGCATTGTTTAGTCTTACTCAAAAGAGAGAAATAAGAGAGAGGCTAGTGAAGGAATAACTATATAAGTGATATAACGTAAGTGACGACAGAAAATTGTTATGCGGATGTTCCACAACAGTAAACGTACCTACTGTATAAAAGGATAGAATGTAGTGTCATTGTTTATTAGAGTTAGTTGTTTGTGTTGGTAAATTGCTGTGGTTTAAGAGGAATAAAACATTTCAGAACATGCTGTTATAGGAAGATAATCAACTTTGGGGTGGGGTGGTAACATTGGGATTCATCACATCGTCCCATCGTTGATTTTCCTATAACAGCATCCCCCATTGTGTTTTATCCCTTACTGAAAATCATTCTATAGCATCTTCATACACCTCATCTTCCTTTGCTCTCTTCCCAGAACGCCCCTTTTTATATTGAAGTCATGTGTCTGTTCTCTCTCTCCATGAGTCTTTATCCTCTGAGTCTTTCTGCTTGGATTCTCAATATCAGATATCCCACTGAGCTAAAACCATAACAGTACCTCTAACCTTTTGCCATGAAAAGTCTCAACTCCACGTTCAGACCGAGCTGCTGCTTCAGATCCTACCATGTCTTGAGACAGGGGAGAAACTAGAAACGGCTCCCCTGAAGATATTGCAATCCTTGCACAGTATTTTTCTGTGAATCGTCTCGCACAGCAATGGGCCTCGAGGGAACTTTATATCTGTTATTGAGAATACCTAACAGCGCATTCAGACACTGAGGTATGATACAGAGCCATGTGGAAAGGGAATACGGGAAACGCAATAAATATAGCTGGAATCCAATTATAATGATCTAGCAAGAGTAGTTTTAGATAACATAAAGAATTTCTCCTTCTGTATCTTCGAAATCCCACGACGAGAAGTTTAGTTCACTACTCCGTGCGTATGCTGCTTTTATTTTGAAAAACAGATACAAAAGGTTTCGTTTTGGATACTGAGGTTTAAGTTTAAGGTTGGATTTAGGTGTAGGAGCAGAATTAATTAGCTACGTTAATAACAGAGTTGGGGGAAAACCTCACAGAAAACACTTTTTCTGATAACGCAGTTATCATAAATTTATGTAATCTGATGACAGTTACTGATGCCAATAAAATGACGTTACTTGCGTTACAAATTTATTGTTAAGAAAACAATATTAAGTAAAATGCATTTTTAAAATAAATCACGTTTTGCCCTGAAGATTTTTTCTTTAGCCCCGAATAATTCTCCACTTGGAGCGGTTTGTCACTACGTAACTGAACGTCAGTAAAAGAAGACGGTGATGTCGTCATTTTATATCTTCAGTGAACGGAGGCGAGACCAATCAGACAGGGTTTACAGGAAAATACGTGGAAATACTCGTGTCTTATTGGCTCACGGCTCTGAATTCTGCCAAACGCTAGCTCACACCATCAGAGTGAGGGAACATGGATATACCCCAATTTTTTTTAAACTAGTAAAGGGGTTGAAACTGAAACAGTAACATCCTCTGATGCTGAGCAGGAAAACAAGGAGTGTAAATGTCTATATGAGTTCCAGTTTACGTGAACATGATACGAGCAGAGCATAAGAAAAGATAATGTACTTTGCATGGACCTGTAGCAGCTAAACCCATACAGTGATAGCTTAGCTGTGCGTCCCCTTGGCTAGTGACGCCAAACTAGCCTAGTTAGAAAATTTTTATATTTTATCGGTCTGGAAGTTCTACAAACAGTGACAACACCCGAGGCAAGTGTTATGATAAATGATGTTATGGGAAGTGGTAAGGACATTAGACTTTTGATCTGAAGGTCGTGAGTTCAAATCCCAGCACCACCAAGCTGCCACTGCAAGGCCCTTAACCCTTAACTGCTCAGTTGTATAAAAAATTTAGATAATTGTAAGTTGCTCTGGATAAGGGTGTCTGCCAAATGCCAAAAATGTAAACCCAACTTTTTCTGATCATGTCCTACTTTGACATGCGCTAAAATTATTGAAAGAACTATGAGTTTCACTTTGTAGTGTATTTTTGTAGGTTTGATAAGTTTTGAAAGTAACGTGAAAGTAAAGTAATTAGTAATCTGATAACTTTTTACATGCAGTAATCAGCAATGTAATCAAATTACAATTTTAATGTAGTAATTAGTAATCTATAGTGGATGACCTTTTTAGTAACTTACCCAATACTGATTAATAAGTACGTCAACTGAAGGGCTTTACAAGAATAGTAAGACAAAGATGTGTGTGGGTGTGTGAGTGTGTGCACTTGCTATACTGCTACAGTAAATCTGCTAAAGAAGAGACTTTCCTTTCAACATTATAAATCTCTTAGATAAACCATTATTTAGAGAAAAAAAACATCTAACAATCCTGTAATGTAATCCTATTTGCTTATTAAATTGTACAACATCGATTTTTGTTTTCCCCGCTAGACGGGTATATTTAATGAATTACTGAATCAAAAAAAGTTTTAATAAGAATCTAGCAATATGCAAAAGTGCATTGAAGCTCATGCTTTGCCACCAAAACTCCTCCACAACTGATGCTGCACTGGCATGTTGGCATCTGTCCATGATTAAATGTACGGTGCATTGTTTAAGGCAATTAGTCAGATAATGAATGCAGATTTTACAGCATTACGAATGGTCAGACCAAGGGCAGAGAGAGAGAGAGAGAGAGTGAGAGAGAGAGAGACTCCCACTGTTCTTGTGGCAGAGTAATTGTACAAGTGCAGAAAATTTCATGTTGAAAAGAACGAATAAAATTTCCCTTGGAAAAATTCCACTGCAATAAATTGTGATATAAAGTACTGTGCAAAAGTCTTAGGCACCCGATTTTTTTTTATTACAAACTTTGTTATGGATTTTTTATTTTATGACTTCTACGTTATCGAGTCAGTAAAAAAACATTTTAGATTCCCAAACTTTAGTTTTCTAGAACAAAATGAAATGTTTGTGTGTCATTAAGGAAAGTAGCGTATTACGTAAGAGGCACTTTCCAGACAAAACACAAGTGCGACAGTCAAAGTCTCCAGAAGAACCGTGACTGGTTCTACAAGATGCTCAATAAAACTTACAGCTCATTTCCTTATAAAACTGCACTAAGTGTACCAGAGAATGCTATTTTTATTTATTTGTCACACCAAATATTGACTTTGTTTCATTTATTATGGTTTACTGCTCTTTACAGTATTTTTTTTATATGTAGAAACATTTAATTTCATTATTATGAAGGCATCTTTGCTGTACAGTATTTCTTTACATGTGCCTAAGACTTTTATATATATTCTCTGTCGAGCTACACATGTTACTCCTGAGATACTATTGATCCTGACTCCTTCTGCTCTCCGGACCTGCCCGATCCATCCTGAGGTCCTACTTCTGTTTGGAAAAATCACCCACTGATGCTAAGGATGGCCCCACATGGACAGCCTAAAGATCACCATGTGGTTACTGTGGACGGTACCATATAGAAACCAAGAGGATGGCTGTGGATTTTCTTCCTTGGATAGCCTTTGCACTCAAATCATTGAACGGTTAATAACTTCAGTTTGACACGACAGACTTTAAGTTGAATTCAGAAATGACTCTGATGCTCATACTCATAAGCTCACAAGTAGCTCACAAGTAGCTCACAAGTTCAGGTTAACACAGTTAGCACTTTTTGACTATATAGTATACAGTTATAGAAGACAAATTATTTATAATCGCACAAGCTGGTGTCACACAGTTGAGGATGCGTTCCCTTTTGAGTCTGGTTCCTCTCAAGGTTTCTTCTTCATTTCATCTCATCTCAGGGAGTTTTTCATTGCCACCATTGCCTCTTGGCTTACTCATTAGGAAGAAATCTATCAATTTAAAATTTATATCCAGAATTTATACATTTCTGTAAAACTGCTTTGTAACAATGTGCATTGTTAAAAGCTCTATACAAATAAAAGTTTATTCATTTGAATTATTTCATATACATGTTATCAGATGAATGAACATTGACTGAAACCTTCCAAAGGAAATTGTGTAATTCCTGTTGTGAATGTATTCTCCTAAACACAGCTGAGGTTAATGCAGCATGTTTTTGTCTTTTTTTTTCTTTCTTTCTTTCTTTTTTTTTTTGGGTGGTGGGGGGGGGGGGGGGGGTGGTGTTTATTTGACTAAATTATTTCAGAATTTGACATCTGGATGGAACTGTGACTTAAGGGGATTTTTTTATGCTAAACAATTATTCTGATTAATGCTATAAATATAACAAAACAGCTGTGAGATCTAAAAAGTAAGACATTACCAACCTTATTTTATTATCTAAACATCTGCACACTAACAGTAATCACTTTGCTCTTGATCGCCAGTCATTTGCACGGAAAAATATTAAATTATTGCCTGCTACACTATAAACTTTGATTGAATTTGTTCATTTCTTAATCCATAAATTTCAAATATAAATATAAGCAGCAAGTTTTTTCTACAGCCAACCTTGACCTAAAGCTTTGCTGTTAATTAGGAGTCTTGTCAGATTTTACAACATGACACCATAAAAAGATGATATAGGGAAGTTGATATAGGGAAAATGATGTAGTCAGAGAGAAATGAAATGGAAGGAATCTCTCAGTGCTGTGGCTTTGAGGCGAATACAGTAGAGCAGAAATGAAAGCCCATCTGCCATCACACTCCCTGCTCTAATTTTTTCTGTAACCTGAAGAAATGCTATACGCCTCCACCAGGACCGAGCTGGCATTTTAGAACTAACAGATGAATTATATTAATATTTTATGGTCAAACTAGCACCATCATTCATTCACCTTCAGTAAGAGCTCCATCCTGGTCAGCATCGCAGTGGCTTCAGAGATAATCCCAGGAGCACTGGGCGCAAGGTGGGATAATTCACCCTGGTTGGGACACCAGTCTATGCATACACACATTTACATATTTATTTACACCTGGGGAAATTTAGAGTCACCATTCTGCTCTAAATTTGTGGACACCTGACCATCATGCCCATATGCGTTTCTTCCACAAACGATTGCCACAAAGTCAGAAGCAAGAAATTGTATAGAATATAATATATAGTAGCATTACAATTTCTCCTCACTGGAACTAAGAGGCCCACACCTGTGCTAGCATGACAATGAAAGATAAAATATAGAATAAAGATATGGTTTGCCAAGTTTTGAGTGGAAAAAATTGAATGGCCTCCACAGAGCCCTGACCTCAACCCCACTGAACACCTTTACGATGAACTGGAATGTGAACTGCGCCCCAGGCCTTCTTGTCCCACATTAGATCCTGATCTCACTAATGCTCATGTGGCTGAATGGACAAATCCTCTCAGCCATGCTCCAAAATCTAGTGGAAAGCCTTCCCAGAAGAGTGGAGGTTAAGGGAGAAGGGAGGAAAAGGGAGGACTAAATCTGGAATGGGTTGTTGAAAATGCAATTGTGGGTGTAGTGTTCAGGTGTCCACAAACTTTTGGACATACTGTCTTCCTTCAGCAGGTGTTTTGGGTGTGGGAAGAAACTGGAGAACCCAGAGGAAACCCCCACGGAAACCGAACCCAGATCCTAACCCAAGGTTAGGATCACACCTGAAACCCTTGAGCTGTGAGGCAGCACCACCGCACCACCCAAAAGCAACATCAAGCTAACTGGTAGAAAGAGATTGATCAATGTGATGCTTTGTCCTTCGTCCTTTAATGGTTTTGGGAAACTCATTTTTTAGTATGTGTAAAAAATACATACATTCGTGTTGAATCAAATTCCTTTTGGAAAGCAGCTCCAGTTAGGAACAAAATGGTACAGCCTTGGTCTTGTTAGCAAGTATGCAATATATTTCATATAAAAAGAAAAGGCTCTAAATCAAGCTTTTCTTCATGATTCTGTCCATCACACAGCTTTAAATAGTCTTCCATTTCTTTCTAAAAAAAAAAAAAATTCAGCTCCTCTCCACTAGTTATTCCCAAGCTTACCAACATTTTAGTTGCACTCCTTCACCACTTATTATAGTGCCATTTATTTTATGCACCATGACTGCCATTCAAGTTTTTTTATAAAGCCACATTCAGACGGACAATTAATTTTTCATATTGCATGGGGCATGTTTGCGCTGCAGGGAGCATACACTGGGGGAGAAGTGTCAGTCCTTGTAGAGAAAGGTACTAAGGCTTGTGGCTCAGAATGAGAAAGAAGGTGGCTTTAATCATTTTCTGCGGGAAATGGCAGTTGCTAGGTTACAGGTCAGTGTTGAGAAATGGCTAATGTAAAAAGCCAGTGAGAGCACACTATGTGTAATTATGGCTGTGCTCCAGCATATTGGGATTCTAACTAGAATGCTTATATTATGTATAGATTCCCATGCCTATGTGTCCTAAAGTGTTGTTATTTGACACCAGGTATACTTTCATTTGAAGTCATAGCTAGGATGGAAATGGCCCATGATGTTGCAATTAAAGTTATATATTTCTACACAAATTCTATTTTTTGCACTATTCTGTTATTCCATTCGGTTGCATGCTGTACCAGAAGACCAGAATGTCTGAATTACATTGTGGAATTACTGTGTACTGTTTCTATCCATTTTTTTCCACCATGATTATGTCACCTGACTAAGTAACTGCTTACAAATTATAACTCACTGTGTCTTTTATGTCTCTGGTACAGCTCCTAATTCTATCAGATAGAATTATAAAAAATAATTCTATAAAATTTCTGTGACATTTAGAGGTTTTAGAGACACTTTCTATGAAGAATATAACATGTATAAACAAAAATATTTCATTTGTTAGAAATTTTTCATTTAGATTAAGTCTTTAAACATGGCCTTACAGTATGTTTGCACTGATTCTAACAATGATAACAAGGAAGGCTTGTTGACACGTCCCTCAGGTTAGTTTCCACCCTGTTACACCTGGTCCCTGGATACATCTCTGTTTTGTGCAATGGCATTATATCCTGAAACTGACATAATTATTTTTTAGTGAAACAGCCAAGTCTGGAAGTTGAGTGAGTTGTTCTACTTGCTACTGTCTTGTTACTGTCTTACTCGTCTAGCCCATGCACTTTGTAAGAGCTAACAGAATGTCCGCCCTCTTGTTCAGAGTGGACATAGTGAACCCAGAGTGGACATAGACTAGACTAGTATAAAAGTGAAATTGGTAATTAAATGTAACAATTTTTAATATGGGGATTTTACGACAATGAATTCTTGTTTGTCATTTAGGTCTTGTATTTCTCATAATGTTAATAGGTTAACTCCTATAGAACTTAGAATTTGTGACAAGTTTGCGTGCAATACTCTTTATCCCACATTAGGAATTATAAAATAAAATAATAGTTTACATTATATTTATCAGAAATATTTAAATATGTATTAGAAAAGTCCACATAATGTACTGTATGTTCAGTCATTTTGTTTGTATATGTCCAGAGTCAGGACAGCTAAGTAACTAAGTTTTCTTTGTAAGTAAAGTTTGTAGACTTTTTCTGGCACAAAAATAGTTGATGGCCGCTTAAAAATTGGTAAAACAAGATGTGAATTTTCAAGGGACATCATTTTTTTATTTTATTTTTTTGTCGGCTAAAAGCTTTGCTAAATAGAAGTACATTTACATTGCAGTAGACTGACAAATGTTCACAATTCTGTAAAGGCACTTATAAGTCCTGTATTCTAAATTAAAAATTCAAATGCAAAGAGGATGTACTTTAACTGAACAAGACATTGCTTTCAAAGACAGCGCTAGTGAAAGCTTTTCATTATTTTATAGAGGCTCTGTCTTAGCCAGCAGCCATTTGCACAGTGTCGAAGCTCAGATATGACTCAACCCTGTTTCAGAAGCACATCTTTACTCGGTCTGCTTTGCAATCTCGATTTCATTTAAGTGTCATATTTTTATCTGCATGCTGATGGGATAGAACGGGCCTGAAATGCAATGTTTGCCGTCACACCTGAATGTGTGGAGAGCAGTACTGCAAATGTCTGAGCCTTTGTTAGGTGTGATAACTGGATTTGCGTCCTTGGAGTTCAATGAATTTAAAGAAGGCTTTTTGGTATTTGCTATGCAAGTGGTAGGTGTTAATTCCAATGTTAAAAAAAGTGTGTTTCTTAGCAGATGGTACACTCCGTCTATTTTCTTAGATTTTCCTACTGGATATCTCAGTGGCTTGCAACACAGCACTAATGTAGAATACCACAATTTTTTCCTGAGCAATTTTTGCATTGTGGCAGAGTGCATTATCCTGCTGAAAGAGGCCACTGCTATCATGGAATACTGTTGCAATGAAAGGGTGTACTTGGTCTGCAACAGTGTTTAGGTAGGTGGTGTATGTCAAAGTAACAGTCACCATGAATTCCAGGACTCAAGGTTTCCCAGCAGAACATTGCCCAGAGCATCACACTTCCTCCACCAGCTTGCCTTCTTCCCATAATGCATCCAGGTGCATGAAAGTGATGCAAATGCATCGGCATATGATGTAAAAGAAAATTTGATTCATCAGATCAGGCCACCTTCTTCCATTGCTCCATGATCCAGTTCTGATGCTCACGTGCCCACTGTTGGTGCTTTCAGTGCTGGACAGGGGTCAGCATGGGCACTGGTCTGACCAGACTGCAGCTACGCAGTCCCATATGCAGCAAGCATGTGTGTTCTGACATCTTTCTATCATAGCTAGCATGAACTTTTTCAGCAGTTTGTGCTGCAGTAGTTTTTCTGTGGGATCAGACCAGATGGGGCAGCCTTCGATCCCCATGCACTTCAGTGAGCCTGTGCACCTGTGACCCTGTCGCCGATCGACCGCATGTCCTTCCTTGGAACACTTTTGGTAGGTACTAACCACTGCATATCGAGAACACCCCACAAGTCCTGCTGTTTTGGAGATACTCTGACCCAGGCGTCTAGCCATCACAATTTGGCCCTTGTCAAAGTTGCTGAGATTCTTGTGCTAGCCCATTTTTCCTGCTTCTAACACATCAACTTCGAGAGCTGACTGTACACCTGCTTAATATATTCCACCCCTTAACGAGATAACAATGTTATTCACTTCACTTCACACAACTTCTCAGTGGTTTTAATGATATGGCTGGTCTGGGTATGTAACCATCTGCTTTACTTCTTTACATTCCAGTTCACCACAGCAGTTTCAGAACTAGTTCTTGCCATATATCAAATGTCACAATGGTTCATAACATGCTGTACTCTATTGAGGATGAGAATCATTCAAACTCACCATAGAGTACACGGGTTGCAACGAAACAACATTCAGTCTGTAAACCAGTGAAGGCAGATGGTGAGTTCCATGTTGCTGTGTCACAAATATCCATGACAATCCCATCATTGCAGTCCAGGACATAGCCATAGTATGTGTCAAATTGTATTTAACACAAGAAAGTGACGAGTTCAAGTAATCACTAATCACTTCTTTTACCTAAAGACCTAACCTGACTTCAAAGACAAAACATTTGGTTAGTCACATGACAGCTGCCAGTTATTTCCACATAGCATCCACATGGGCATATTCTCTTCTGCAGATATTTTTCTGAGCTCTACACTTGAATGTGTTAACTGTTAGCGCTTGTCAAAGATGATCCAGTCCCAAACAATCTGGAATTTCATTATGTCCATCATTCAACTCCATCAGGGCCTGCTTCAGGAAGCCAGTTGTTTAGTGGTAGTGATTTTTTAACCAACATTGGATGATTTATATACTGTACGCTGCCTTCTTCAGAAGCCTGTGATCTTGTTCTGTGAGTGGGTGTGTTCTTTCACTTTGGCGTTGAACTGCTGTTCCATGTTGTTCTACTCCCTTACATTCTGGACCACCAGGGCAGTTTCCTGAACTAAATGATTTTTCCCATTTGCTTGCCAAGTACTAATAGCAAAGTCATCACTTTGTGAGTATGACCTCAAGTGGGCAGCTTGCCATCAAATACAATGACATTTTATAGGCTGCCCACATGTGTTCATATAAATCATATGCGCACAGAAATCATCCAACGCTGGCTAAAAAAATCACTACCAATAACCAACCGGCTTCCTGAAGCAATATTATATTATAATTGTTTATAAGAACAAATCTTGGCAATTATCACACAGATGACTGTAATAAAATTTTTTTCCCACTGATTATATTTCACAATCTTGTGTTTATGTCACAAAAACAGAACAGAAAGTAATTGTGTTTTCATCAGTTGAGGATGTGATGCAATGCAATGCAGTTGTAAGCACTTGATCTGTCCTGGAGTACACACTGCATTATTTATACGACAAATGCAATTATTGCATCAACTAACATGAAGTGAAAGAAGCCATGTTCTAGACGATTTGCCATGTTTTAGCCATTTTCTAGAAGTTTTCATTTCATTTCAAAATCATTTCATATGCTATTACCCTTTAATAAGGTTTGTACTATAAAGTTGAAAGCACACAATTGTATAGCAAATGTATAGCTGTAGCATTATAATTTTCCTTCACTGTAACTACAGTAATAAGGCTAGCTCAAACACTGTTCGAACATGACAACACCCCTGTGCGCAAAGAAAGGTCCATGAAGACATCCTTTCGCCAAGCTTGGAGTGGAAAAAATTGAGTCCTGCTCAGTGCCCGACCTCACTAATGCTCTTGTGGCTGAATGGACAAATCCTCTCGACTATATTCCAAACTCTAGTGGAAAGCCTTCCAACAAGAGTGGAGGTGATTACAACAGAAAAGCAGGGAATACATCTAGAATGGGATGTTCAAAAAGCACATATGGGTGTAATGGTCTGGTGTCCACAAACTTTTGTCCATATAGTGTAATTATAATTATTTGTATGACATTTGATATTCAGCTACAATTTCCTGATTATGACAGATCGAGTCAGTAATGAACTGATTTGCATTGATTAGCATTGTATAAAGATAACCAATTTGGGACTCGAGATTTATTTGTTTTAATATCACACTTCACTGTCTGGTAGTTGAAGATGTCAGTGTGGTGTGGTGAAGGAGGACTTAATGGTAGTTAACACACCAACATTTTGCAATGAGCCTTAGTATGAATACAATTTCTCCTACCCCTGGCAAAAATGATGGAATCACCACACCCCACATATAGAGGATGTTCACCCAGCTTTTTTACTTTGTAGCAAATAAACAAAGCACAGATATGACACAAAACAATTTTTGTTTAATAGCTGAACATTCTGGCTTCGTAAAACATACCTCAAACAAATGAAATGAAATTATTTAAATTAATGTCATATTTTTTCCCCCCCAAAATCAGGTAGAGCATAAACTTACGGAATCACTCAAGGTTGAGGAACAAATTATGGAAACACCTTGTAAATTGCATTTCTAAAACAAATACCACATGCAAATTAGTCTTAACCTTGGACTTTTGTTGGGGCCATGTTTCCTTTCAAATAGAGTTGTCAATTGAAACAATTGAGGATTCGAAACAATTGTAAAGTAAATAAGTAAATGAGTAAATAAAACTTCTTCAAGAAGGAAATCTGACATAAGATGTGACAGAAGATGTTGGTTGTTCTCATTCAGCTATGTATAAAATTTGGTGCAAGTATAAACAAAATGGGAAGGTTATAAAAGGAAAACATACAGGTAGACAAAGTAAGACGCCAAAGCATCAGGAGAGAAAACAAAAGCAATATGCCATAAAAATAGAAAATGCACAGCAAAGCAAATGAAAAAGGAGTCAATGTTTGTGACACAACTGGAAGAAATCGCCTGAATGAAATGGGATTTACGTACAGAAAAGCCAAATGAAAACCAGCACTAATACCTAAACAGAATAAATCAGTGGGCTAAAAAGAAGCAGTCATGGAGTGTGGATGATTGGATGAAAGTGATATTCAGTGATGCTGTTCTAATGAAACATGTAAAGATGACTGCCTGAAGAAAACAACTTGATTTCCCCACTCATCTATGATATGTGGTTGCATGTCAGGTAAAAGACCAGGTAAAGGAGACCTCAACAGTCAGTGCACAGGTGTATACTGACATTTTAACACTTTTTTCTCATTCCATCGATAGAGAATAGGTTTGGTCGTGATGGACTTTTTTCAGGATGATAATGCTTCTTGCCACAGAGTAAAAAGTGTGAAAGCTTTTCTTCAGGAAAGGCAGATCAACTCATTGACATGGCCAGCAAACAGTCCGGATCTCAATCCCATTGAAAATTAATGGTAGAAATTAAAGAAGAATTCCTGCAAAGCTGATCTGTCACCCGCTATTCGAGAACATTGGAATCAGCTTGATGGAGAATATTATTTATCATTAGTGAAGTAAATGCCTTAAAGGAAAAAAAGCCAGAGGAAGAGCAACAAAGTACTAATTGTGATTTTTTTTTTTTTGGAAAAAATATGCCATTAAATAAAATCATTTCATTTCATTTATTTGAGGTATGTTTTACACAGCTAGAATGTACAGTTATTAAACAAAAATTGTTTTGTGTCATATCTGTGATTTGTTTAATTGCTACAAAGTAAAAAAAAAAAAAAAAAAAGCCAGGTGAACATCCTTAAGTGTGGTGATTCTGTTTTGTTTTGTTTTTGACAGGGGTTGTACTAAATCCACCAAATGCTGCATGTTAAATGAAGAGTAGGCTGTAATATCGAGAAGGGGATGCCCGTATACAGTATGGACTCAAAGACACTTAAACATCCTCTCAGGAATCTTGTCAAAATACCTTGTTAACCATTAGCACTAGCAGCGAAGCTTACAAACATTTATAAATCAAGGCAAGTTACGTCATGATAGCTAGCTGGTTAACAAAATACATGTCTGTGAATATAAATGCGTAAATGGTCATGACTTCTATATGGACTCTAAGGCTACACTCATAGCACCACAATGAAGTGATACAGATCTGATTTTCTTTCAGGACTGTATGGACACAAAAATCTGATCTTTTCAATCAGACCTGGGCCACTTTAGTAATGCGGCCCCAGATTGGATACATAGCCGATTTGTGGACGTGCAACATGAATGAGAATGGTACGTTTGGAATTTGTGTGGGTTTTCTCCAATGAGCATATACATACAACAGTCACTGTTATCATCTAGTGTTAGCAACATCTAATGGAGTAGAGAAACAACAGTGGGGAAAGTGAAGATTTTCCTGGTGTTTGAGGAATCGAATTCAAGCAAAATTGAAATATCGAAACCGAGTAGTGCACTGAAACAACTGCCCAAGGAACTGTTATGCACATTGGGGTAGTTTATGGGGGAAAGTGCATTCTTATTACAGGCAGATAAGAGTTACTTGCAGTTACAAATGTGAACTGTCAAGACAGACAGCTTTGATCAGAGCAATAAATAAATAAATAAATAAATAAAAATCAGAATTGTGAAAAAAGCTTGTAATGTGAACGTAGCCAAAGACATGCCCACATTTCCATTTCCATCACTGAGAGATACGTCTTCTGTTTTCTGCTACCTACTATATCTACACTGTTAATAATATTTGGAAATAGATGCACATTATGAAGCACACAATAGATTTACTCCAGGTGAGTATTTTGTTTAGAAAAATAAGGATGGTTTATTTGAAGCAACTACAACAAGCATATTATATTCTTCTTGTGAGTCACTCACTGGAGCACAGTCTACAGCCAGATATCAAGAGTGGTCATGTAGTTTCACCCAGTTCTCATTCTACAAACACGATTGCAATGACACGTACAATATTTGTATTCATTTAAAATGATCCGATACTGGGAGAGTGGGTCATATCTGTAATTGTTGAATTTCTAAAAGAAAACTATACAAATGCCAACCAGAACAGACTTCTCCAATTACTGAGGCTAAAACAGCTTATTTACAATCATCTACGCAAAGTAACTCGCCATTGTCAATCAAACGAATGAGCAAAACAAATCAGTCAAACAAAAAAAGCTAAACAAAACAACAACAACAAAAAAAAGAAAAAAATTGTTTTTAATCAAAAATCAAAAATTGCTTCTTCTTTTTTAAAAATTAATTGTGCTTTTTAACCCACAAAACCACTTCGTTGATGAAATGGAACAGTTTCATAGAGGCACCAATAGAAGTGCTAACATCAGTTTCATTTAAGAACTTCTAAAGCTATGACTAGGACTTTAAGTACAAACAGTATGTGTATTTATACATTTATAAAGTTATATAATTCCATTACACGTTCGCACCAACTAGCGCTTTCATTTACACCTTCTGTCGTTCTGGAAAAGTCTCTGCACATTCTTTTCTGCAAAGCCCTTATGAACTGCAGAACTGGAGGGATGGTTTCTAACAAGCTGCACAATCTTCTAGTCCATCCTTTATCAATGATCTACAAATACACAAAAAATAATGGGTATGCACACAGAAGGGTCTCTTGTCTGAGTACAGGGTATATGTGGAATAGAGTATAGTGTAGACGAGGACTGGTTGTCAGACCTTTCTGTGTGTGTGTGAGTTCCTGGTGGATGGCTGAGGTCCGATTGAAATCATTCGAGTTAAACAGTCACTTCGGTCTTACTACCTGTACGGTAGTGGTGATGATGCTGCTGCTGAGCCGCCTGCGGGACATAGTGCAGCTGTTCCACGGTCTGCGTGCGGCGTGAGGCAAACGCCTGTCTCTTGGAGGTGGTTTGGCTCTTGGTCAGCGTGTTGTGCACTGCAGCAGTGCCGCTGTTGTTCGAGGCACTGGGATGCGAGTGTATTTTGGTCATCTTGTAGTGGTCCAAGAGCGGCGTGGTGGGCATAAACACGTCCGTGTGTGATATGGCTCTGGACATGGACTTGTCACCGTGAAAGCTGCCACGTTTGGGTGGCATCGTCTTATCGGGAGAGAGCAGCGGGTCCTGCGAGCGTAGCCTGTCCTGCGAGTAGAGGCGCTCTTGCGAGTGCATGCGTTCGTGAGAGTGTAGACGCTCGTGCGAGTGGACACGCTCCTGCGAGTAGCGGCGGTCCTGCGAATGCAGCCGGTCCTGGGAGATGAGGCGCTCGTGTGAGCGGAGGCGTTCAGCTGATAGCAGCTGCTCGTCGGATAGGATGCGCTCACCGTATGGGGACGTGGGGTAAGCAGATACGGCATAGTCCTGAGCATAGCCACGCTCTGGGGACAGCACGCGGTCTTGAGACATGGCTCTCTGGACACGGTGAGGACGTTGGCGTGACGACTGCTGCTGCTGTTGTTGTTGCTGTTGAGCCTGTTGGCTACTCTGAGAATCCTGGCTCACCTTGATCATGTGTAGTGGCAGGGTGCCGCGTGCTGCCAGATCAGGAAGGTGCCTCTTACGGCTATAGTACTCGTCCACATCCTTGTCAGCTGTGGAAGAGCAGAGGCAGACTCAATCAAAACTCATCATACTTCCACCAACCATGTGTTTTATCAATATCATATGTAAAACTGTCGTAATTATAAACGCAAAAAAACCCCATAACAACTGCATAGTAGCCATGCAGTTTATAACTAGGTATATGCTAGAGGCTGTCTAGGAACAATCTTCATTCTGACCCATTTTTTTACCAGCATCATGAGTCCTTCTCAACAAAAGCAACCTAATAAATCTTATACCAGATAAGAGTGAAAGATGGCAGATATAAGTACTGTAAACTCCTGACTGAGAACTATGCTCTCAAATGCGTTATCTCTCTGTTTTTTAGCCAACATTATCTTTACTGTTTTTTAAACTTCATGCCAGGCAGTTTATGTACCTTGCTGACTAGGTTAAGTTTGCTTAAGTAGTGATCAGACCATGCACATTTAAATTAATGGTCTGAATATAAAGCCATATTAAAGGGAATAAAGTTTAACATCTAAGTGGCTTAAGTGATTAAGCAGGATAGCTTGCTTGAAAAGAAACAAATAAACAAATAAAACACTGTACTTACATTGGGTCTTCACAACACCTTCATAAGCTTTGCACAAAGCACAAAACAAGGAAATATTAGTGATTTAAGACTGTTGTATCTAACATGTTATTACTTTGTCCACAATAACTCATGAATTCATGAAGCTTTGAGATCTTCTGTTAAGTATGTAGTCATGTGGAACAAATAAGCATGCCCCATGGAAATGGTTTATTTACACACACACACACACACACACACACACACACACACACACACACACACACACATATATATTTGGACAACCAAACATTTTAAACAGTGCCTAAAGTTGATACACTCTATCAAATGACACATACAGTTGACATTTTGTAGTAATTTTCACAATTTAAATGAACAAAAAACAGATCAGTCACATGGAAAAAGTAAGCACACCCCTACATTTATGACACCTTCAAATCCATAAAATTAGAATCAGGTGTTCAAGATTGGGTTCCAGTGATTAGAATCTGCTTAGGGAGTGCAGGTGGAACCTGATTTATTTTTACCCCTCTCAGATCTAGTGTCTGGTGTTCTCTTTGCTATTGAGGTGTGTGGTGTCATCATGCCAAGATCTAAAGAGGTCTTTAGGCCTTCAGAAAAAAAGGCTGTGGATGCCTAGGAGTCTGGCAAAGGAATTTTAAAAAATGTCCAAATTATTTGAAATCCATCATTACACTGAAGGGAAAATCATCTACAAATGGCGCAGATTTCAAACGACTGCCAATTTGTCCAGGACTGGCCGTCCCAGCAAATTCAGCCCAAGAGCAGACCGTCTGATCCAAAAAGAAGACTCCAAGAGCCCCAAAATTTCATCACAGGATCTGCTAGTAAGTCTTGCAACTGTTGGTGTCAAAATGTGTGCTTCTACAATTAGAAAGAGAATGCACAAATTTGACCTGCATGGGAGGCGTGTCAGGAAAAAGCCTTTACAAGATTACAGTTTGTCAATGAGCATATAGGCAAAGACCAAGCCTTTTGGAATAATGTGCTCTGGACAGACGAATCAAAGAGAGAGTTGTTTGGCCACAGTAACAGCAGACATGTTTGCTGCAGACAAAGGACAGCTTTTCTGAAGCAGCACCTCATACCAACTGTGAAACACGTTGGTGAAAATGTTATGGTTTGGGGTTGCTTCACTGCCTCATGGTCTGGAAAACTTACATTCATTGATTCAACTCTGAATTCTGCATCATATCAAAGAGTGTTGAAGATAATGTGAGGCCATCTGTCCAAAAGTTGAAGTTGAACCGAACGTGGACCTTTCAACAGGATAATGATCCTAAGCACACTAGCAGATCCACCAAGGAATGGCTCAAAAATAAGAAATGGAGTGTTATGGAATGGCCTAGTGAAAGCCCGGATTTGAACCCCATTGAAATGTTGTGGGGGGATTTGAAACAGCCTGTACATGCAAGAAAACCCTGAAACATCTTGCAACTGAAAGAATATTGCATAGAAGGGTGGTCAAAAATTCCAGCAAGCCTGGTGGACAATTATGCAAAACACCTACAAGAAGTTATTTCTGCTAAAGAGGGCAATACTACCTTCTGAGGCCAAAGGTGTACTTAATTTTTTCCACAGAAGAATATCACATGTATTGATATTTCTGTTGAATAAATGATTGAAAAAACTAATTTTCCTTGTGGTTTTGTTCAAGTTTATCAACTTTATTAACAGGCGCTGTTTCAAAGATGATCAAATGTTTGCTTGTCCAACTATCTCAAAAAAAGCCAACAATTTCCATGGGGTGTACTTATATTTTCACACGACTGTAGACCTGTTACCTTGCTCTGTTTACTTCATATAGATTCCTCAGCTGACCTGATGATGGTCCATTTGGATTCAAAACTATTATGAAGCACCATCCTAATACAAATTTTCCTGTGGTCAAACTAAATTGGGCTTTTATAAGACTGTTACAAGACACTAGGTACACGTTCACTCAGTTACAATGTGATAAATATGCTGTTAACAAAAACACCAATATCTTTCAAGATAAGGATTACACAAGTATAGTTACAGTCATAAATAATCAACCCATAATGCTAACTGAAGATTCTCTCTTTTGTGAAAAGGTCAACGTAATATACACTGTATAATGTGACCTCAAGTTTTTACTTAAGACTTTCATAGACGTTCCATCATTGCCAAAATTTATGCAATGCATATGAATGTTATGAAGACCCAATGTAGGTACTCTTCAAGTAAAAACTAAACCAACTAAACACAAAACACAAAGAACAAAATGAGAAAATGGTATTTTTACATTTCTTTTCAATTCTAGCACTTCCTAAATCTAAGAATTTAATACTTAACACTCCCAGCTGAAACATAATATGCTTATACTATGATTACTGCATGTATTTCTGTATCTTGCTAATTTGTTTTTTTTTTTTGTTCCACCCCTTAGAGTAATATCAAAAATACCAGAATGTTAAATACAGATTGTTACATACATGTTACGTTATAGTTAGACATCAATATACAGTGAGTAATTTTCTTCACAACAGTACGATGGTCCTGATAGGATTCTTGTAATAGAGATAAAGCAAACCAAAACAGATTTCACTGGTTATCTAAACTGGAGCTCACACACAAGTGCACTGAGTGACTGCTGTATCTGTAACTGAATGATTAGGAAAGCAAATTAATTCAATTATGGCCTGCTCCAAGATGAAGAATGAAGCTGATGACCTTGAGATCTGTTACCCTCGAAGGATCGCTCTAGCTGAGACGCTGATAGTGCTTAACTTTGGGGAGGAATGAAGCTGTATTCAAGGAAATTAAAACCTCAAATCAAGGAAATGTCATTTCTGTAGTAAACCCAAGTTAGAGATTTCCAGATTTAAGGCTACTGCATTCAGAATGCAGTTCCCTGAGGTGGTGGTAGATTTTGAGACAATACGTAAGAAACTTACTGCATGGGAACTCGATCAAGCTTACTGCAAATTAAAAAGTAGGTTTCTCCATGTGTTAAACTGAGTACAACTTGGATATGTTGAACAAACTTAATAGATTATCAGTTCATCACCCAGACACCACAACTGTATGCAATTCCCTATATACTAAAGGGTATAAAAATAATAATAATAATTATAAATTCTCACTGCAAGGATATTATACTACCCGTACACAAAAACTCACAAGTCTACTAATCAGATGATGGAGATGCTATACATTTGAGACACAGGGGTGAGAATATGAGAATGTATTTATACAGCTGGCAGATACTGTATTTGTATGTAATCTCTGTGAATTCCAATTTTACCTGAATGGCCTTTGGCAAATTTCCAGACATTTTTCCATATTTCATAATTAATTATTATACATAACTCATTCTCCCATGCCGTTCTTAGCCTTCAAGGCATAATAAAGCAAGCTGACATACTTCTCTACAGCTACAAGGTTGTCAGTTATTGTAAGACAATGGAGGTTTTTGAAATTTAACACTATAAAAAATGTCTAAAAGCAATATCACCAAATTAAATTTTTCATATATAAACTAATTTAAACTCAAGGAGGAAACGAGAGTGACTTATTTATTACAAAGAGCTGAATGTAGAATGTTCAGCATTTGTGACTGTATGTATGTAGTTAATAAAGGTGGAAAGAAAGATCTACCAATTTCCTGTAGTTCACTTGAATTGAAGTCCAAAAGAGCCTGGGCTAATCCATATTAAATTACACATGCCATTTGAAATATTTACTCTTTACTTAGGGAACATTATGAAAGGAGATCTTATTACACGGAATAAATCTACTATCAGTCAGATCAATAGAATGGAGCAGCGAGGTCATGGGGAAGTCCTCTGCAGCGATTGAAGCAAACTGCAATATGTTAATCGCTTGCTTTGGTATTGAATGCCATGCCATAAAGAGGGCTTCTGAATGGGGGGGGGGTTAAATAAAGCTTGGGTGATCTGACAAGCACAATGGTTCAATCATGGATGTATTCTTCCAGGTGGTAAATCCTGCTCCTGGAGAATTATCCTCCAGCAAACTTTAGCTCCTGACAACTTCAATAAGCTGGATCAGACTTGCTAAATGCGATTGATCTCAAGGAGCAGGTTTGTGCACACTTGATATAGAATACAAATACAAAAGACCATTAAGTGCTTGCAGTGCAATGTGGAAAATGCAGGGTTGGGGTCAATTCCAGCTATTCAGAGCAATAAATTCAATTTACGCAGCAAAATTAAGTAATAGTTAATAATGAAATGAATCTGCACATTCAAAATACAAGATGAATTTCAGGTCGTCAACCGAACTGGCTAAGGCTGAAGCGAAAAACGGAATTGAAACGAAATTGATCCCAGCCTTGATAAAAACAACAAGCTCAGTAGAGTGTAGAATGAGAAAGTGGCTCTAACTCAGTCTTTTGAGCGAGGAGTACTTGTTGAGGTCAGCCTTCATGGCGGTTTCATAGGATGGAGGCAGGTGCGAGAGGCTCTGGAAGGAGCGGGAGAAGGACAGATCGTATGGCTCCGTCTGCGATGTGAGGATGCTGTTCATGCGCGTGCTCTCTGGAGGACGACAAGACAGTAGACCAAAAGATGTGTCAAAACAAAGTAACAACTATAAACAATTCTATCTATTTTCTGCTCGGGGGAGTTCGACGCTGCAGCAGAAGGACTGCAGGGAAATCAGTGGATGAACTGGAGCCTATGACTTAGAGGCTAATGAGCCATGGTGAGACAGTGATTTAGTCAAGCCCTTGTAAATAGTGTCGCGTTTCCAGCCTGCTAGTCAGCAGAGAACCCTTGTTTCCTTAGTGATATGATGTCAGTAAAAGCCAGGGAGGAGGAAGGAGGTTGTCACTGCAGCTCCTTCATCTCCCTGGGCTTTGTGGCCGTCACGCCAGCCTGGGCATGGTTTGGACATACAGGGATCGTGCTCTGATTAAAAGTATGGCAGAGACTAGTGCCACAGAATGGGCTCCGAGACAAACATGATGCGTCAGGGAGCCGGAGGGTGCTGCAGGAGGGGAGGATAGTGTTTACGCAACACCATGTGCTCTATTTTACACTGTTCAGCACATGCTGTGATCTTTGCTTTGCCTAGGTATGGCATGGCAAGACAGTTTAATCTTTTTATTTTTTAAGAGATTAGGAGGAAAAGGCTTTGGTAGGTGGCTTTGTAAGTCTCAGGACGTTTTCACACCTGGCTCATTTGGAGCGTTTCTTTTGGAACCTGGTGAGATTCCTCTCACGGTTCGGTCAGTCTAGACGTATATGAACACGGCAATCGTGCTCGGATCCGCACCAAAACAATCGGTCTGAGACCACCCGAACGAGGTGGTCTCGGCCCGATTGCAAATGAACTCTGGAGCAGTTCGCTTGTGGTGAGAAAGCAATCCGACCCAACGGACCGACAAACCGACCTGTATAGCAATGCATGATGGGAAATGTGTTACGTAAAAAGCGTGTTTTGCTAATGGCAATCTGAGAAACCGTGGAAAATGGAGAACTGGATAATGTTTGCAGTAAAAGCTTAAATGAAATATGAGATTAAATGAATCTACTGATGCTGTTATTTGAGCATATTGCAATGAAGGCATTCATATGATGTTCTTTTAGATATGCGGTCAGCTTTGCACGACATTAATGCAAATACTTGAAAACTAAAGCCTAAAGGAAGCTTGGGTTATATATTTGTGACAGTCATATGCCAAGTCCAAGAAGCAACAAGCATGTGATGGTCAATAAGGACTTACACTTTCCATTTTGAGTTAGTGGTGGTGTGTTTTGGTTTTGCTGTTGCGCTTCTGGTTTGGATCTCATGTATTTGGTATATAAAGTATAGTACGTAATCAGTGGCAAATTGCTGCGGTGTAAGAGGAATAAAACGCTTCACTGCGTAATTTTATTAGAAAATACTCATTGGCATTGGGACCGCAGTTCACCACCCTGTGCTGTTGTTGATTAGTTTCCTGTAACAGCTTGCTCCAACAGGTTTTATACCTTACATATCATAAAAGCTGATTTAATATAGGAGGAGGAAAAGGAGAATGGTGGTGGCGTTGGCAAGTTTTTTTTTTTTTTTTTTTTTAAAGTGTATCAACTGATACTGTGATCTGGGACATGTAAGAATGGTTATGCTTTAGCCAAAACACAAACAAATGCTATAATACAGTCTGTTCCTCTTTTCAGTATTAAACACAGTTATGAACATTGCATTTTTGCTTCTTAATTAAATCATAACATCTCAAAGTATACGGCAATAGTAATAAAAGTGTCTGGGAGGCTGCACTGCAGTGTTATTGAGAGGAAAGTTCCATTGCCATAAACAGAATTAACCTCTCTGAGAAAAAGCAATAACAGGCTTTGTCTTATAACAACCAATCTGCTGAAATAAATAAATAAATAAATAAATAAATCTTTGGAGCTTGTTAGGGAGTGCTATCCATCTTCTCACCCCACCCGCTTCCTCCCGGTCGAATTAAAGCGGCTCACCAAAAGGCGGTGATTTAATCCTTTCACTAACAAGATGAGCAGTTGCTGCTTGCTACTTTGAGCATTTTCTAGCCTCCGCATTTCGAGGACACCAGTCGAGAGCTCTTTATCCGAGGCGCACGTAGCACACATTCGGAGCTTTCCCTTCATCTTTTGATCAGTGTGTGTTCATTAAGCAAAAAAAAAAAAAACATTGATGAAGTATGAATACTCCGTGTCAGCTTGTTTTTATAGTTGTCGCCCCTGCTTGGCTTGTTCGTCTGCTCGAATTGATTCTTCAAGCGCACGTCATGTGTAGCGTGTGCACTGCGGCAGGCGTAAGTGAATTGGCTCGCGCTGAAATGGCCATGTTGGCTGCCTTCGACTTCATTTTGTGGAAAGGAATGAGATTATGAAGGCAAACGCTAAGTAAAAGGCATTGCAGGAGAAAGAGTGAAGGAGTGGCAGATGTAATCATTGTCTCGAACTTCAAATGTAGCTCATATTAATACTTTTTTTCCGAATTCTAACCTTATTTATATTTATGGCATGTATTACCGCTCTCACTACCAGCCCTCTGAACCTGATTGATATTTTTAGTGTTGTAAGGCACTCAGTTGTGGCTGTTTATCAAATTAGGTACATGGCTTCTCAGTTATGGAACACTTCTTTGCATTGTAGTCATTATTTTTAACAATGCACCACTAAATTCATAATAAATAAGACTCTATGCTTTTAGCACAAGATGTGTACGGGATAAAGCGTGAGGGGGTATTTTCTAATAACAGCATGTCGTAAAGTGTTTTATTCCTCTCATACCATGGCAATTGTTATTTATTAAAGAATGACATCATACTTTTTGTCATTTTATAGTTACATTTAATGTTATGGAATGTTACAGCCACGCATCTGCCTCTCTTTTTCTCTAAGTTTTCTTTCCCGGTTTTCCAGTTTAGTCTTGCCAATTCCAACTGCCAGTCATGCTGGGCAGAAGAAAGGGTTATCTGCCCTCTTCCACATACATGTGCTTACAGATGCCTGTGATTGGCTACTGTTGTTCTGATTAATAAAGTGGGGACAGTTCTGCCATTTCTCCCAACCAGAGAGCATGGCTAATTTTGCTCTCTTGACTTGGATAGGTGTTTTGAATTAAACTCGCAATCTGTCAACAATACGGTGAACACTTTTCTGTTGCGCCTCTTGGGAGACTCTCCTGTAGTTAATACCTTGACTTTTGCATGGCGGAAAACTTGCTGGCTGTTACAAAGTGCTGACGTTGAAGACACCTTCCATGAATGCTAAATAAACATCTCAAAGCATCACCATATCAATGATTATTCATTATACAGTCGAGGTCATATGTTTACATATCCTTGAACAGGATGTTCGGTGTAAATTGTTATTATTTTGTTTAAAGAGCTTATTTTTTTATTTAGTACTGCCCTTCAGAAGCGAAATAAGATATTTACATGTTTCCAAGAAGACGGAATAATAACAATTTACACCGATCATCCTGTTCAAAAGTTTACACACCCCTGGCTCTTCATGTATCGTGTTACCTTCTTGAGCATCAGTGAATGTTTGCACCTTTTGTAATAGTTGTGTACGAGTCCCTCAGTTGTCCTCAGTGTGAAATGGATGTTAAAATAATATAGGCACTGCAAAGGGGTAAAATATGCACAAGATGCTGAAAAAGCAAAGAATGTGCAGGATCTGGAGGATTTTTCTGAAGAACAGTGGGCAGTTTAACTGCTCAGGACAACACACAGGATTAAGAACCAAGCAGATGTAAATTTTGAACTGGTTCATTTGTGTACATTTATTTGTGTATTTCTGTTAAGTTATTATTGTGTCTTGTTGACTATATGTGAACATCTATTCTGTGAAATAGCTTATTCAGGGCAGTACTAAATAAACAAACAACATGTAATTTTTATGATCCCTCTAATTTTCCCCTGATTATTACTATTAGATTACATGGAATGTCCGCCACACAAATCCCTGCGCATTAGCTGCTGGATTGATCGTGCCAAACTGGCAGAAAGACCAAGCTGAGCTTTCGAAATTTTGAGCACCACTCATTCTGAACAGAGTGGACTGTGTCCACCAGAGAACAATAACTCAATGTGAACTGCATCCTCTTACTGGTGACAGTGTGGAAGATGTACAGTGGCACTAGCCAGTTCACAGAACCATCAGGCTTGGAGGCAGGTGGTGGTTAAATAGCACACATCTCCAGAAAAAAAAAAATGTCAGCGAAAGAAATAACAGTGTTTGTTTTTGTAGTACATGTGGTTGTTATCATGATAGACAGATAAACTTTATTTATCCCAAAAGAATGTGATGAGAAGTGAGGAGAAGAGTGATCCTTACCATTTTTAGGTGTTCGAGTAGGACTACTGAGACCCACATGGTTGTAGTTGTGTTGATGCGTGCCTGCAGAAGAAGCAATGACATGTCTGATTTGTTGGTTAAAAAAAAAAAAGGGAACCAAATCATGATACAAAACAAGCTCTTATCTAGAACATGGATGCCCAGATAAGAGAAATGGCCCATTAGGGGAAGACACAATCCTAATCATAATGAGCAAAATGGTCCAGCACACACAAATTACATGGACTAAAGAGCAACAACACGGCAATGGTGATGAAAATGTGAGTGCACTTTAAAATATTTAGAGCAATAACAGAGATTTATGTTCGACATGACAGAAGAGAGATGTCATGCAGAAACTGCTTCATGCACATCAAGTACTCATCTGCAGTACCACAAGCTGTATGGGTAAGAATGATACATTAGAAACATCATACATATTTATTACTCATATGTGTGCCATAATTAAAGCTAGCACATCTGCTCGCTTTTATGTTTGTACCTTTGGGGAACCTTTATTTTCTAGCTGTCACAATGTGTGTATGTGTGTGTCTTGGTGTGGTGTGTGTTTGTGTACACTGCAGAGAGCAGTATTTTGGAAGTGTTCAGGCTATGGTACCGCAGTGTGTGACTTTTGTGGAGGTTGGGGAGGGAGCGTGGTACGTTTAGTTCACTGTGATGTGAGCTGTGACGAATGGTAGCTATCCTGTGTTGCCAAGAGCGGACCAGTGAAATGCCTGTGATAAATGACTGCACTGTGGTATGGACCCCACACACCAATAATGGGGGTGTGTGGTGTTCTGCCTGTTTGAAATGAATTGCTGCACCATTCAGAAGTCAAAACAAGTTGGTTTATCCAAGAATTCTGGGTTAATTCTTTAACAGTTGTGAGAAATGTGGATATTTTTTACTGAACAAAAAGTATTGTTAATGCTATACAAGGATATATAATGTATAAAATACATTGGGAAGTGTTGGGAAGTAGCAAGCTACAAGTATTGACACTATTTTAAGTAGCTGAGCTATTTTCAAAATAATGTAGCTTTTCCAGTAACAAGCCACTTTTTCAACAAGTAGAGTGTAGCGTTTTACCTTCTCACACATTATTCATTTTTGAATCAAAGAAATCTCAATGTGTAAACTATTTTATAATACAGATTGTCCCAAAAGTCTCAATACAGTACACAGGAGAAACAGATATATATATATATATATATATATATATATATATATATATATATATATATACATAGATAGATAGATCGATAGATCGATACATCATTTATTTGTCCTCAAAGAGGAAATTTGTTTCCACCGTGGGTGCGTAGAAAAACAAACACAACAACACCATACATATAATACATATGATACATATATGTCCATTGTCCATAATACAAATGGATACTTTTGAGCTAAATGTCTTCCAAAGTTTTTCATACTTGGTTTATATATTATATATATTTTTTACAGAGGGCCTTTAAGAATGCCTTTGACAAAAGTATTGAAATCATTCTCGTGGCTGGATCGGGATGCTGCCGCAAGGTTGCAATGGACTTGAAAAGGAAACATGGCGAGCACATCACACACACACAATGCTGTCACCAAACTTATTAACCAATTCAAAAAGTCTGGAAGTGTTGCGGACCGACCGAGAAGTGGACGTCCACCAACATCCACCAACGAAGACACAACCGACATGGGGCTGGCAAACATACTCCCCTGTATGTATGGAGACTTCTGGGACACCCTGAATTTCTAATTTGTGTAGAATGCAGAAGGTGTTTGCCTCTTGTACTCTGGGAATAACAGCATCGTGCATCCAACTAGTGATTAAAACAAGACGATTGAACTCTACAATATCCATGGCCATATTTATCAAATGTATGGAAGATTCATACATACAGCAGATACACATTTGTTTGTAAACTATGCAAACTATACGGAAATGAAAAATCGACTTTTCACAAATTTAACCCCCAATTTAAAGTCCCATAAATCAGTCCATACAGGATTTCACTCAGTTGTTTAATAGCTAGCAACAGCCAATATGACATAACAAGCAATGATGGCAAGCATTTGCATTGTGGCAAACGGCCAAACACAGCTATTTAATTCAGTGTTATACAGATTACTATATACCCATTAATGTTAACTGGCCAGCTTAGTATTTCCAGAAACAAACTGAACTAAGAATGTGTATTAACTGTATCTCTTGCTTCGTTGATAAGTGTTGTTTTACAGATAAGAAATGTTAATGTATCTCACTAAGAGTGGTTTACAAAGATAAAAGTTAAATCCATGTTATAGCACTGTCTGCACAAAGCATGTACATTTTATCTGCAATTAAATTAGCTGCACAAATAAATATGTCACAGTTGTTTTTCCTCGGTTTGACAAAATAGATTCAGGGTGAAAAATGGAGCTAGCTACTTTTTTTTGTAATGTAGCTAGCTCCTTTATGTAAAGAGCAGTTCAGCTGTAGCTTAACTACTATAAATCATGAGTAGCTTGTAGATTGACAAAGTACAGTAGCTTCTTCAACACTGATGAGCTGAGTTAATAAATATATACCTTGCTAAGAGCGTGAGAAGCCTTATTCCTGAACAAATACACCATGGAAATACCTCAGCAGTGAGTCTGCTTCTACAACATCTGCTAAATGAAATCTGTTCAAGTTCAAGTGAAAAAGTTAAAGACGATTTAAGAGGCCAGTGCACTATCAAATTAAGTCACATATCGGACCAAGTGTGTGTGTGTGCTGCAGCACAGACAGACATAAACTAGATTCGTTGTAAGGCCTAATTAATACCAAGCACGGTCCAGTTGAGTGATCTCGCTTTAATCTGGGGACCAATTAGCCACTTTTCAGAGGGTAAAAGCGGAGCGCTAAAACCTAGCTACAGCCCAAGGTCCGTTACAGTGACCTGTCACTCTGTCATACTCTCGGCTCAAAAAAACAAAAATTCCAGGCAACAGGAGACAGTCGGCGAAGAGGGCAGAAAGTTATTAATAATAACTTAAACCACTCCAGAACCACTCCACTGCCATCTACAATTCTTTTCTTTTCCTGCACCTGGCAAGCTTGAGAATGTGAAAATTAATTGGAGGCACAGGGGCACACTGTTGTCTTTTGTTATGGAGATGCTTCCCATTTTGCCTTTAAGGCTATTCGGGTAAGTAGGCGGGCGGTAAAGTTTCAGCTTGTTTCATTCAGGCTCCTTGGAGAAAGGAGAAGTAAACTTTAGGTGTCATTAGGGCAGAAAGATTCACCCGTGCTGAATCCGGGAAAGTTTTGACCCACCGCCTTGAGTGCAAAGATTCCGAGAGATGTTGAATGCAGGATGGTTGAGTCGCAGAAGCCGTGCTGAACCCGCAGCATTATCGCTCCCTTGTTTCGCCACAAGGTCTACTTTGTTGTGAATCATGTACAGCCTACGTTGTTGATGGGTTTGGCCTTTCAAAACAAAAACAGTATAGGGAGCAGCAATCACTGATCCCAGCGCCTACGGGCGAATGAATCTTCACATCGCACGCATTCCTGCTTCACACCTAATACATCCTGACAACAACACTCCTGCCAGTCCGCATAATAATATCCAGATGGTACACCAGTGATTCAGTATTCTGACATTTCTGTTGCATATTCACATGAGGAAAATCTCTATCGGTATCACAAAGAGTGACAAATGTTGTATATGTAGGCTGTTTTACTGCGAAAATAGTGGTGTACAGGACTCTTTCACAAAGCAAATTTATGTTCATGTTATGAAAGTTCCTTGCTTTATACTTCTTTTATCCTTTCTGTCACCATTTCTGTCCAAGGATTTGTTTACAACAAATGCTGAGAGGCTTTTCGTCCAATATTGTTGCATAGACCTAAATTGAATCTAATTAAAATAAACAATACCCTCAAAAACATATATGAAGACATGTCTAGAATTTGCATTAGCAATGGCCTGAAAACTCATCAACAAAGACTCCTTTTATATGAAACCTTAGTAGTTGAAACAAAAACCTGAACTGAACCCTGTGATTCTTTTCTTGTCTGAATATTAAGCCTAAAAGGGATGACCTGGTTCAAAGAAGAAGAAAAAAATCCACAGAATTTAAGAGGAAGTAAATAAACAAGGTCATAAAAGAACATTTGCATGAACAGCTGTGTAGCCTCCAGTGTTGCAAAGTGCCCCCCTCTTTTCTCCCCAGATCACCCTCAGGCCAGGCCAGTGTTGTTTAGAAGCAACTGCAACACACAAATTGCCTCCTTAATAACCACAACATGCCAACCATCTGAAATTAGGAATTGTTCCTTTCCTACACTGTGTCTGATTAAAGATGACATTTTTTTTTCTTTCACTGAATGTAAAGATTAAGGTGCTCTGCATGGTTTAAAAAGACCATGAATAAAATAGCTGGTTGACCTTTAATGAAACATGAGTTTTAAAAAGTGGCTGGTGCTCAGGATATTGAGGTTTGGTGGTATGGATATCAGTGTGCCATGAGCAGGAGAGACCAGACCTAGAAGTCTTCATACATCCTTTTACAAACTTAACCTTTTTCATTTTTTTTCTCCCTTTCCACCATGCAAACAAAAAGCCTTTTAATTACCAACGCCGTGTGATATCCAGGGCAGGGCCAGGTGAGCTGCGGGCTCTGGCCACAGTGGGCATGTTGACAGGGCAAATGCAGTGGGCTTGCCCTTCTCCTGCTGCTCTGATGGACGGAAGAGCCAGGCAAACCGATGGGAGTTGGCATTTAGCGTCTGACAAAGAGAATTAACATTTACTTGCAAAATGTTAAATGCCATAATGGTCCGGCATGCAGATTTGGAGTAAAACTCAATGGTTTTCCAGGGATCATCAGGAATCAGAAAAAAGGAGGGTTCCTGAGTGGTGCAACCAAAAAAAAGTTCACCCTATCATCAGGAGGTTGGGAGTTTGAATACTGATGATGAGACAGCGATCCGTGGCTCAGGATCCAAGGAAGCATAATTAGCTCTGCTGTCTGGGTGGGAGGAGGGCATTAATCTGGATGGACAGTTCTGGGCTCATGTATATGGAAGAGGGGACAAAGGATGGCCTACACACATATATATATATATATATATATATACAGAACCCTCTAGAATTTTTGTTTTTAGCAGGGTTCAGATCCAGAGATTGTCATGGCAAAATATTGTTCTTGTGTTTCTTTAACCATATCTGTATTGATTTGAATTGCAATAATGCCACAGGAATTCCATCCATCCATCCATTTTCCATACCGCTTGTCCTATGCAGGGTCATGGGGGAGCCTGGAGCCTATCCCAGGGGACTCGGAGCACAAGACGGGGGACACCCTGGACGGGGTGCCAACCCATTGCAGGGCAGAATCACACACCCATTCACACACTATGGACAATTTGGAGATGTCAATCAGCCTATAACGAATGTTTTTGGACTTGATGAGGAAACCAGAATACCCGGAGGAAACCCCTGAAGCATGGGGAAAACAAGCAAGCTCCGCACACACAGGGCGGAGGCAGGATTCAAACCTCCAACCCTGGAGGTGCGAGGCAAACATGCTAACCACTAAGCCACCGTGCCCTCCCCTTTCCCCCCCCCAGCAAAATTGTCTGTGATCTCTGGCTGGGAGGGGCATAGTCTCGCTCCCCTGTGCATCACATTAATTCTAGATCATCGTGGGCTCCTGTAAGCTCCAGTAAATATGTAAATTACTCTGCCGAGTGATGCAATATGAGCAGCAGTTAAAAAAGATAGAGCTGGTTATCTTCACGTGTCTTGAATAAAGCAGGTGTTATGCTGGTTGATAGCTGTAGCATGTAGCTGTAGCTGGCTGGTGGGTGGGAGTTGGCAGATGACCAGAATCACAAATTGTTACAAACTGTCAAGGCTTTACAGCTTTTTTTTTTGGTTTTCAGATAGAGTAATAAACTGAAAATACTTCTGGTGTTTCTTGGGAAAGACAAAACTAGACTAAAATTTTGATTTATGAATGTTAACGCTTTCCTCCGAGGGTTCAGCTGTTCCGCTTACTTCTCATTCTATGTCACATAACATGAGAAGTAATTTGGTGGTTGGCTTCAAGTGTCTCATAAGCTGATTTGTGATAGGGAAGAGCTATGTAGGGGGTGGGAATTGGCAAAACTTCAGTCAAAAAGGGATTAAAAAAAAAAACAGAGTTAAGGCATTCCTCCAGTATCATGAAGGGCTAGGTTGTTGATGAAGCAGGTGAAAAATTAGCAATAATAAGCCACTGAAACATTTCCTAGCCATTTGCAATTGTATTCACTAATACTCTGGCAATCATGGTATACCTGAGGCAAGAGGCAGTAGATGTGAAAAAGCTTGATGTGTAAATAATAGCCTGGTCTTTCTTGTGAAGTGCTTGGTCCCACACTGACAAATGCATGCTGACAGCCTTTTCAAGTGACTATATAACCCATCTCCAGAGGTCACAGTGAGCAACACTTCCCTGCCTCATTTAGCAATATCACAGACCTGCAGTTATATGAAGAAGACTGACCCCATACAAACGCATGGGTGGACTTCCTGACTGGGAAGGCACATTATAGAGGAAAAGCTCACGGCACACCGTGTTTTCTTGTTTTTATTTCATTTCACTCAGGCTAAATGTGTTACATAACACCAGTAATGACATTATGAAACTTCAACATTTACATCAATCGAAAGATTTCTTTTCTTGTTGTAAATCACTGTTACACATACCAGGTTTCCTGTGGATCCCAGAGTCGCGGTCTTCTCTCGACGTCGAGTAGCGTTGAGTTGTTAACAAGGATAAGCACAGATTTATCTGATGTCTTCTTTTATTAACAAGAAGTAACATCATCAATAAAACTGTCTTTATCCTTGCACAGGTGTTTGCACTTCCTCGTTCTGAGGTGGCCAAAGCTTGTGTAAGAGACTTCAGGGAGACAGAAAACAGTCCAAAGGAACAGAGACACTATGGGGGAGTGAGTCAAGCAGAAGGGAGTGCTGGGCTTTTAATGAAAGAAATAAAGAGAATGAAAACAGGACAAATCTAATCGAGCGTCGGCACAGATCTACAAGGTGAGGGGTGAGAGTACACGGACGTACACAACCACCACAAACACAGACAGAGGCTAGCGTCAGGGGTCAAAGGGGAAAACACACTCAACCACACAGAATTGCCTTCCTACCATGGTGACTCTGAGACCGCATCGGCCACTGCCTTTCTCCTAGAAAACACAACCAAGCAGAGCGAGGCGGTGAGTGGGTGACCATCCAGCATACTGAGCACAAACACACACTGTAGAGAGAGCATTACATAACATCCAGCGTCTCCAAAAGAGGGCACTCCATTTGTTACATTTTCTGAGTGATCCTAGTTAAAATTCATCGGTAAATAAAACAATGTCAGCAAACAATGGCTTAATTAATTGAAAAGCATCAAATAAATCATGCAGTTAAATAGGAAGCAATGAAGACATGTCGAAGAAATATACCAAATTCTAATTAATGTTAATATTAATGTATCCAAAACAAAAAAATGCTGCCTACTAGGCTGGATTCTGAACAGGGGTTTAAGGCTACAGTGGGCACAGGCTCACCCAAACTGCACGGTTGAAGATTGGAAAAAGACCAGGTGATGTTTTTCCAATCTTCAGCTGAGCCTGCATCCACTGTAGCCTTAGATTCGAGGTCGTGGTTATGGCTAAAACGAATGGAACCTGACGTGGATTTCTGCTGTTGTGGCCCATCAACCTCAAGGTTCACCACGTTATGCAACATGTTAAGATGCTTTTCTGCTTATCATAGTTGTAAAGAGCGGTTATTTGAGTTACCATAGCCATCATGTCAGCTCAGACCAGTCTGACCATTCTCCTCCTCTCTCATCAACAAGGCGTTTCTGCCCGGAGAACTGTCGCTCACTGACTGTTTTTCATTTTTCGCACCATTTTGTGTAAACTCTAAACACTGTTGTGTGTTCAAAATCCAAGTAGATCAGCAGTTTCTGATTTGCCATCAGCAAGTCATTGAGATAATATTCTCCTCCATTCTGATCTGCATGATTTTATGCATTGCACTGCTGCCACATGATGGACTGATCTGATAAACACATGAATTCGCAAGTGTTCAAAGCTGACGGCGAGTGTATGTATATGTTGCTAATCTACGTATCCCACAGTCCTGTGCATCAGCCGGCCTGTAAAAAAATGGCTTGGAAAACAACAGCAAGAGAGGGAGCAGTTGTGGACAGAGAAGTAATTTGTAATTATTCTTGATGTAAGATTTCATTTCTAGTGAGAAATGGTTGGTATAGTCACAGAATATTAATTTTATTTTCCCTAATACTGGTTTTCATCACAGATATTTAGTTAAGTCAAGTAATGTGGCAACATAATCTGCCTTGGAAGCTTGTCTCAAAATATTTCCTCAAAAGGTACTTTATAAGACTGACTTATGACGTCATAGACACACATAATAAACACAATAAAATCCAGAATATCTGTCAATTTTACAAGTCCAAAAACTGTAACTGAATAACTGTAGTGCTTGGTCTATTAAAGGAATACTCCATTGTTCCAATACTTCAAGATAGAAAACACATTTACACAAAACGCGCTTATAGTGGAACTCTAAGAGGGGCATGTAATAAACATTTATGCAAAATATGTTTTTGTAGAGCACTTTCATGAATGTTTCAATCAAAGCTAGTCTAAATTAGGCTCTAAATCTGTGAGATTTTTTTTTTCTTCTTCCTGGGAGGAATGCATGATTATGCATTACAAACATAGACATACAGTCAAGGAAGTGCCTCAGTTTTGGCAAGATTGCTCATCAATACAACAAAACTTTAAATAAAAACAGAAATAACTTTTATTGTATTGCTCCAGTCCTTATATAAAAGTTTTCTCATTGTAAAACCTTTATTGTGTTAGAGTGTAATGACAGAATTCTGCAACTGCCCTTTGACTTCCATTAAAAGTGAGTTTTGAGGAAACAGTTTCAGTTCTTTTCTCAGTAAAAGGAAAATTATTCAAAAATACCTGTCTGTGGAAATAGCCCATGCAATACAGATGCAGCAGACAACGTCATTGGAAAAAATAGTGGAATGTTGCTTTAAATGAAAGCTCCAATTTGAAGGTCCGGGTTGGGTAAGCTATGGTTTCCATTTCTGCACTTTTTTTTTGTACATTTTACAAAGGGACATATATAATTATTACATTATATACTATAATAAGATATAATGTAATATTCAAAGCCGATCATTTGTCAGTCAGGATATTTAACAACCTGTAGCATATGGTAAAAATGTCATCATGCTCCCAAATGATTAATGGGATCCCATTAATCTCTTTCCAAAGGGTTTTTATTGTCTTCTTAAATAATGGGTGAGGAAAGGACAAGATAATAGCTAACTTCACTTTTCACTAGGAGACTCTTCAAACCTGAAGATTTCACAAGTAGCACCATGAACTTGCCCATATCTGATTTCACCAGGAAAACCCTAATTAACCCATAAGCCTGCCTCATTTTTCACATATCACTTTATTATAGTACCTCTGATTTTATATGAGGAGTAGGAGGCTGTTGAGTGGGAAAGTGCCAAATGACTACATCTCTCTAAAGATGGTTCATGGTCTTCAAATGTCAGTCCATGCCTGGCTGAAATCTGTACTCTCTCCTAATTAAAGTGCAAGACAGTTTAAAGAGACAGAAAGAGAAGGAATGACAAGAAGCGCCTACGTGGATGTTCTTCACCAAGTCGTGAAAGACATCAGGAGAGAAGATGAAATGTTGTGAAGATGCAACACTAACGTGATATTACTGCAGGCTAGCCAAAGCCCATCACTTTGATCCCTTACTATTAATTAAACATTTGCAGTGCATAGCCATCACTGCCTGAGAAACGGGGGCAACGATTTCTGCACAGGAGCCGGCTAATCAGAGTCACAATAGCATCCCAGAACAACAATCTAGCTGTATGACAGCGGCAGCATTACACCCAAGCAAAAGTCAGCTGAGCTTCTGCGCTACCGTTCAAACATGTCAGCTAATGTCAACTTCAAATCCGACTTTCCTCTAGGTTAAAAATGGACACTGCTCATAGCAGGGGATCCAATCTAGATGATTCATTGGCTGATTTGGATGCTATGATGTCACCAGGCTCCAGGCATCCCCAGAGAGCACTCCAGCCCTGATCTCAATCAATCCTAGCAAAGATTTTCATTTAGATTGCAGTCCAGAGTGAATGGTCTTATAAGGGCTCAGCTTCTGTGTCGTTCATACCAGCAATCCATGCTGAGGTGGTGCATTTTCATGAGATCACTAACATGGAGTTAAGCCAGAAAGGTATTATTGCTGGGTATAATCTGGAGGATTAAAGCAAAGAAATGGAGGGTGAGAAAACATTAGATTCACACTGGGAATCTATTAAAGCAGCTGTATCCTGTTCAGGTCCTGGAGTTTCGAGCTTTTATCGCTCAGAATGAACTCATTTGCTAATTGGCATGTCCTTCATGAAATTATTTGAGTCTGTCAGAGTAATCTGACACTATGCGCACTAATAGCATTGCCTTCCAAGGACACAACAATATTAGATTTGGATCACCATTCTGAGATCCAGCACTCGACTGTGAATCCGGTACTCTGTAAGGGTGTTACTATACACAAAATTCAACTTTGATTCAATACAATAAGGTGGTGTCTGGATATGATACATTTTCAATACAGCCAAAAAAAGCTAAGCCTGAATATGTGCCTCAGGTTTCCTTTTTAAATAGGTTAAAACGTTCAACGTTATAAAAGCACAATACTAATAATGACATAATTATCACACAATGTTTACGTGATCCATTCAAACTCATAGCAGTATATTCTAAACAAACGCTGTACATTAAAATGTAAGAAAATTAAACATAGCTAATTAAATATTAGCTCTCTGGACAAACTTTCACAGGTGTACAGGGTTGCCAGGTCTCATCAAACTTTCCACTCCAACTATATCTCAAAACCTGCATGAAAGTAGCTTAAAGGTATTGGATTTTTTTCTTTCTTTTTTTCTCAGTTTTGCACCTTTTTCCGCAACTCAGTCCTCAACCTCACCCCATAATTCCAAACTAGATCAATTGGGCAACACTGCTAGTGACTCTCAAGGACTGTGTCTGAAGTCACATAGCTCTCTGTAGCTTAAACATTATATTTGAATCCTGCGTTCTCCACTGTACTGAGTGGTTTCATATCTGCAGCTATGAACTTCCCAATCCCCACAAGGATTTTCTTTAACCCAGACTGAAGCAGACAGAGCGATAGAGAGCGAGAGACTCTTGATATTTCCACCTACATCATCTATGCAATGGTATTAGTGGTGACTAGTATGCTAGTACTCTTATGTGCTTGTATGCTAGTGTATTAGCTCATAAACAACAGCATGTTCAGGAGAAGCATGCTTTTTTTTTTTTTAAAACCCCCTCAAGCTTCTTCTGGTTCGACATAAAGATTAAGCTACTTTGTCAGAGGAAGTGGTGTGGCCTTGATTAAGTTTTAATGTTTATTACACCTCAAGCAATACAAGTCGTTTTTTTTTTACAACGAATAGCCTACTGTAAATGTATTATTCGATATGCTGATGTATCAAATTGAGAACCCATTATCAAACGATATGATACAATACAATACACTGTACTGTTACACCCCTAGTACGCTTTTCCTTTTCTCCAAGGTCAGGTTGAGTAAAACTGCGCCGAATCCTCATACAATCGTGTTTGATTGTGCTTTGCATGTATTTTGAGGACGGCGGGAAATGAGAAACCAGCTGAAAGCAGCATTTGCTTTCTGAGTTGGACTGAAGTTCAATGACAACTCTTATCTTACATCTGAAACAGCTACATCTCCATTTAAGCTACAAAGCCCCTTCAATCCATTTCTCTGATGGTTGGTGTAAGCATTCAGAGTCTATGACCGCTGCCTACTGTCTCAGAAGAAAAGGCCTGTCTGTTTTTTTTTCTAAGCTTCTTTTGTCTCTGCCATCAGAGTTTTAAGCATCTAAAATCAACATTTGCTGAGATAAGCACATGGGCGCAGTAATAACTCACATTAATTAAACATCCTGAGCAGTGGCAGGATCGATGGGAGCCCTTTTGTTCTGAAGTACTGAGACTCACTGTCATTAGCATATTAACAAATCAAATCAAGGAGCAATGCCAGACTGAGGCAGGTAGTGTCTGGAAAGAGAGAGAGAGTGAGAGAGAGAGAGAGAGAACTGAAGTATGTAGGACTGGCGTGACGTCCCACTGAGAGCGATAGGCTGCTAAGTGCCTGCTCCATCATCATGTCAGCATAATAAGTAACATGTGAGGATGCGTTTAAATGTCACCCTCCCCACACTCAGGTAACTAAGTAATATGCAGTAAAGTGAGAGTTGTGTGAACAAAAGCTCATTCCTGACTGCAGAGGAAGCCAAAGGTCTGATAGACTTTGGAAACTGAAATGCAACAGTGACTCACTGTGATTAGACAGAAGCACAGCTTGAGTCCTCTTCAATCTGTTTACTTGCTCTTTCACTCAAGCAACTTAACCGAATGTGTGTCTGTTTCAAAAAATCATTTAGGATCCATTAGACAGATCTGCCTAGTGGATATAAAAATATATCACTTGTGATAAATATGCAAGTGCAAATGCAAATGCAAAAAAAAAAAAAAAACCATGAACAGCAGTAATGCTGGTACACTGAACCTTTAGGTTTACTGTTTTAAATCCAGACACCACATGTAAAATATGTTCCATTATTAACTAAATACAATATATAAAAAGACAACATGCTACCTAAACTTACCATTAACTTTGTTGTATTTTGTGGATAGAATTTCAACAGGTGGATTTTTTTCATTCTCTCCAAATAGCAGAGAAAGCTTTTCCCCAAAACATTGTCATTTAGACCATTTATAGTCAATTAGATTAAAGTATCTTACAGAACCAGACAGTTTTTTTCTGGAGATTTTGACTATTGCACTTGCTTTTTATTTTTATTTTTGCAGCAAAACCCAGCAGCCTTCATTATGATTTTCAGACCACTCAAAAGTGGTCTCTTATGTAATATTCTGCTTTCTTTACTGACATACAAATGTTTTTCTTGAACATTTCATTTTGTGCTGGAAAACTAAAATGTTGGGAAATTTATAATGTTTTTGTACTGACTTGATAATGTAGAAGTCATAAAACAAAAATCTACAAAATCTATAAAGATTTCACACGCTAGATCGTAAGACTTAAAGCCAGAGTTTGACTTTGGCAGCTTTACTAATATCTTTAGTCTTGATTTATAAGGTCAATTGATTCAACTGTATTTGCAGAGCATTTTTAGCTAGAGTGATTGTCACAAACCAGATTTACAGAAATCTGTATAGCGATTATATATATATATATATATGTATATATATATATATATATATATATATATATATATATATATATATATATATATATATATATACAGCTTGTGTAACAGTGTAAATTTACTGTCCCCTCAAAATAACTCAACACTGTACTTTACAAACTGTACACTCACTACTTTACATTGTAGCAAAGTGTCATTTCTTCAGTGGTTTCACATGAAAAGTTATAATCAAATATTTACAAAAATGTGAGGGGTGTATTCACTTTTGTGAGATACTGTATATATATATATACATCCCTAATGAGAAACCAGAGGTGACAGTGAGATGTCATGAGGAAGAAACCTTGAGAGAAACCAGATCCAAAATCTGGCCCACCTTCATCTGGCTGTCACCCGATAGTGGATTACAAATCATTACTTTTGCATGACTGTATACTATAAAGTCAAATAGTACTAAGTTTGTAGAGAGAAAAAAAATATATATTATGAGCGTATTTGCAATGACAGAAGTTTTGTGACGTATTTATAAGTAAATAATTGACAAATAATTCAAATCCTACCAAATCATAATATGAAGATCCAAAGACTTGGTGTGATAACCCAATAAAACTAAAATTAATTCTCAGTGTAATAGCACTGGATGACATATTTAATGTTCTATTGCCATGTTTTTGTATTTTAAAAAATATAGTTTAATATAAACCATTCCTGATTACTTTCAACGGGTTACTGTATATTTCATTCTAATGTCAGTCTGAGTTTTTTTTTTTTTTGTGATTGTTGTGGCCAAAAATGCTTGATTTTCCTGCGGACTTTTAACAAAATTGTGAAAAATTGTGATGCGAAAATTGTGTGGAGTTTTTTGTGCTTTTTTTGCGGAAAACTACTTGAATTGGCGAAATTGCAATTGCATGAAATTGTTTTGCACGGTCGTTCACAGTGATGTTTGTTAGTAAATGAGACCTTTTAGCTGTACTGATGTTTGACGCATGTGAATAGAAGAAGTTTTTGGCTGAAAGCACGTTGTGATGGCGTCCCATGACACGTCTTGGCCCACATCTGAGGTCATCCAGAAACACTGCAAGCTCCTCCGAATATTGCAGAGCCTGCTTGATTTTGCGTTAGTTTCTGTTATCACAAAATCGTGAAATCCTGGAGGGACTATAATGTGAGTAGGAAAAGAAATACAGGTGTTTTATGTATTACACCTGGTCTTAAATCATTACACTCCAGACTTCTTGAGATTACGGTGAGTATCCACATTTCGGTGTGATTTGTAGGTGAAATTTTCACCTTACATTTGCGAACAGAAGCAAAATGACGAGACTGCAGAAATGCAAAGCACACCGTGTGAGAGCAAAGCACAAGTGCAAAGCAGAAATAGAGATTCTTAATGTGAGATGCCAGATTTTATTTCCACGCTGCACATAGGGCTCCAGGATCAAAGTGGAGAAGTCATTTTAATTCGGAGACTCATACCTCATCGCCAGTCGACAAGCTCATTACTGAGAGCTGCTGCAGTTAGGTGGCAGGAGAAAACGATGGAGGGTTTGATAAAAGACAATCTTACACATGCTTTTGGAATCATTGATTTGTGCCATTGTTCCACTTGTCTCCCAGCACCATGAGCTACGAGAGAGATTTATGGTCCCAAAGCCTTTATGATTAACTCTCTTTCAGAAAAAAAAGAGGTGAACACAAAACATGAAAAGGCTGAGAATATCACCATAAAGTATTGTCAACTGTAGCACTTAGAGCTCAGTTGGTTAAAAGACTGTTGATATTGTCCGATTTTTCACTCTTTATCACACCAAAAAGCTGAAACCCAAAAAGATCAGAGACGCTTATGTGTTATGTAACACAATTTTCACTCTAGAGTGGTAACAGTAGATTTCACTGTTGCTATTTCCAGTGCCCTTCCTCTACCCTTTAATTAGATAAAGAAGGAACTGCAGGTCTTGTAAATGTTGTTCATCGTTATATGATGCCATAATGGTGGGGCGACACAGAATCGTGTCACTAAACAGAGGATCGGTCTAACATGGCTTGTCAATGCTTATACACAAAACCATCTGGTACGCTCAACACAACAAGGATAAGCATGCTAAGTCATGTTCGCAGAGAAAAGAGCCCATTAATATGGAAGAAGTTGTTTCCACAAAGGGTGCATGGTGGATTAGTGGTTAGCATATTTGCCTCACACCTCCAGGGTTGGGGGTTCGATTCCCACCGGGGCTCTGTGTGTGTGGAGTTTGCATGTTTTCCCTGTGCTGTGGGGGTTTCCTCCCCCAGTCCAAAGGTAGGCTGATTTTGGATTTGCATGTCCAAAGTGTCTGTAGTGTGTGATTGTGCCCTGTGATGGATTGGCACCCTGTCCAGGGTGTACCCCACCTTGTGCCCGATGCTCCCTGGGATAGGCTCCAGGTTCCCTGTGACCCTGAAGGAAGGATAAGCAGCATAGAAGATGGATGGATGTTTCCACGAAAAAAGGGGAGGGGGCAATCAAATCTTGACATCTACACTGATAGGTGCAATTTTTCAATCTTCCCTTGCCTTCTCTTAAATGAAACGATATCTTAAACATCATGCTTAAAATTATAAACCCAGACCACATGTTTCTTATTGCACAATAAGAGGCACTGGCAAACATTTGAAAAATTTCACATAACATGAATTTTAGACTCAAATCTCTCTTACTGCATTGCGACTCAATAGCAAACTGAAAATGAGTATATCTTTTTTTTTTTTAAAGAAAGAAAGAAAGCACAGAGCATATAAACGTTCTTTCAATTCCTCTCCTGTGTGGTACGTTTGACTAAAGGCAGATAGTCGGGGAAAGTCGTAAAATGTCATGAGACGTTTGCCTTTGCAGATGAATTGCACAGAATAAAAGCCCAGATTACTAACCTAAGAGAAATGGAAAATAATAAAGTTAAAAAAAAAAAAAAATCATTTAGTTAATGACAGCAAAGGAAAATGAAGAGTGCAGAGCCACTGGAATAACTCAGCTATGGATAATTTAAAAACTGCATGAGCTCATGAATGGAATTACTGCTTCATCAAACAAGCAAATGAATTAAATTCCCCAACAAATGTTGGCCCGTTAGGAGACATGTGCAAGTCAGCTAGCAGGTAAGAGCTAGTATAGAAGTGCTCGAATAGGATAGTATACAAGTGCTCACATAGGCTAGTATAGAAGTGCTCGAATAGGATAGTATGCAAGTACTCAAGTAGGCTAGTATACAAGTGCTCAAGCAGTCTAGTATACAAGTGCTCAAGTAGGCTAGTATACAAGTGCTCAAGCAGTCTAGTATACAAGTGCTCAAGTAGGCTAGTATACAAGTGCTCAAGCAGGCTAGTATACAAGTGCTCAAGCAGGTTAGTATACAAGTGCTTGAATATGATAGTATACAAGTGCTCAAACAGGCTAGGCTAGGAAGCAAGTATGATAAGTATGATAGGTTAGTATGCAAGTAAGCAAGTATATGCAACTGCATAAGCAGGCTTGTGGGTAAGGTAGTATGTGACTAGGCTAGTATGCAAGTAGGTTAGTATGCCAGTGCATGGCTATGCACTGATGATCCCGTAAGGCAAATGATTCAGTAAGAAAGTAGGCTAGTAGACAAGTAAATTATGTAGTAGGCAAGAACTCAAATATGTACGCAGGCTAAGTATGTACATATGCTGGTATGAAAGTACACAAAATTGAAAAATGTGCAAGCAGGCAAGTGTGCAATAGACAAATAGGCACGTAGGCAAAAGGCTAGTATGCAAGTGCACAATAGGTTGGTGTAGCAATCATATACTGTTTAGATAAGTAGTTAGAAATTATTTCTATTTAAAAAATGCATTGGTGACTTGTGCTGTGTGCTGTCTGTCTATTAAGCCTTAACCAAAAGCTTTTTTTGTTCAAGCCACATTAAGACGTAAGCAAAGTCAGTCAAAACCAGTACAATCATTGTAGGTTTCAAATGGATTATCAAGAAATAAGATTGGATTTACTGTCATAATAGTAGCCAGATTACTGTTCACTTAATCAAATGCAGTTTACTAGGTAACTATTATCAAATGGCATTCACTGAAATGTTTAATGTAACATGAGAAAACTGAAGAATCTCATCATCTGTGCGCTTGGTATTGATTCATTTTACGATTGCAATATGATGCTATTATCTTTTCATCCCTGGTAATAGAGAGGAACCATGTCAATCAATACCTGCAATGCAAACGTCTACAAGAGCACCAAGGCAACCAACGACACAAATGACTGACCACAATTACAACTAGGCCAGTGCTGGCATAGCAAATGGCCAATTAGTGTTGTTGGATAGATGGGAAACAGCTTTTATCTTCACTAATGACACTGCAACGTTCATAGTTAAAAGGAATTCAGTAGTCCACGTCTACGCAAAAGCAAAAGAATGACATGAAGCCTGCAATAGCAAGGTGTCATCTGGTAGCAACCCTGCGAGCTGCTAATCATCTTAACCCTTACTTCTACTCATTACAGGTCCAACCATACAAAATTACTCATGTTGGTCAGAAGACATTGCAACTCACTATGAGAATCGAGAGGCAAAATAAATATGGCTATTTATTTTAAAACTAGATAACAATGGGAACATTGTTAGAGACTCAAATGGGAACATTCTTTAAAAATCATGAATTCTTAAGAAATTGTGACGTAAAAATAAAGACGCATGAGGGACAAGTATGTGGGAGGTTTAGCAAGCTGCAGACGAAAGCTGAAAATTCGCAGTATTTGGTCTGGGATGCTCTTTACAAATTGAACATTCACTAATACCTCAAAGATGGCTCATATCCATAGCCATAGTAAAGGCAGGGGGGAAAAACACAAACACACAAAGCTGATGCTTGCTGTTAGTTTTGTCTCTGTTTTCTGAACTGACTTGTGTTTTTCTAGTAACAAAATCATGACATAACTGAATGAATCCTGCTTTGTATACAAGAGAAGAGAGATTTAGCTTTGTTTATTTTATTCAGCCGAGCCTTTTAGTTTCTGGCCCAATCCAATATGGTGGCCACGTCAATCTATTGGTGTGTCTCAATGAGCTCCCTAGCTCTCTAGGTCGTGAATCAGTATATAGTGTACAAGGGTTCGGGCACTGGTGAAGACCCTGGCTCACTACACATTGGGACACTGATGACTCAATTTCTGCCAAAATGATTTTTTAAAATCATAAAAACGTAAGTCATTAGACTCACGCAAACCGTATAGAGAACGTGAAATAAAGTTAAAAATCACTAACGTAATAATCATTTGAGAGCTACAACAACGATAACAAGCTATTTTGTACACGAAGTTTGAGTTCGTCTGACATTTTTTTCAAGCTGAGAGGCTTCGGAAAAATGTAGTCATTTCCAGTAAGGGAGCATAGTGAGTATCGATGCTCCCTGGGATTTTTTTTATGGAGCGAACATTCCAGTACACTGGAAGGATTTCGCGATTGAGACAGCTCTTAAAAATGGCTGCCTTCTTGATCAGTGCCATGTCTACTGAACTACTGTAGGTAGCTGATTGAGACACAAGCTATATCGCAGTAGCTAGCAACATTGGCTAATCCTAACATAATAATGATTTGCTACATCTATGCTTCCACCAGCCTGTCTCATTCCAAGGTGGTCTAAAGCCATATTTATTTTAGTACTCCAATTGTTGCTAATATATCATTAATAAATTCATGCGTTTGCATGGATTTCCTGCAAGTTCTTCAGTTACCAACAACACGTCTCAAAATCAACCGTGACAGGATAAAGTAGTTACTGAATGAACGTGAATGAATGAATGAATGAATAACTTTTGGCTAATATTGCAAATTTTAATATGCATCAAGTGTCTATTCAGCACAGTTGTGTTGCCAGGGCCATATGATAATAATGAGTCTTTATTAGTCACAGCACAGTGAAATTCTTTTCTTCACATACTCCAGCATGCCAGGAAGTAGGGGTCAGACAGGATACAGCACCCCGGAGCAGAGAGGGTTAAGGGCCCAACAGTGGCAGCTTGGCAGTGCTGGGGCTTGAACCCCTGACCTTCCAATCAGTAACCCAGGGCCTTAACTGCCAAGCCGCCACTGCCCCATGTCTCCCTGCAGTTCTTGCTTGGTTTCCCACTGAGGCTAAGCAGCGTTAAGCCTGGCCAGTATATTGATGGGAGACCTCCGGGGGAAAGCTAAGGTTGCTGCTGGAAGTGGTGTTAGTGAGGCCAGCAGGGGGTGCTAACCTTGTGGTCTGTGTGGTGCCTGATGCCCCAGTATAGTGACGGGGACACTATACTGTAAAACAGCATTGCCTTTTGGACGAGACCTTAAACCAGAGTTCTGACTCCCTGTGGTCATTAAAAATCCCTTGGCGAAATTAATGGGCTCTTGGTGAAATTCCCTTCTCTATCATGGGCCCTAATAATCCCCATCTCTGAATTGTCTACATCACTCTCTCCTCTCCACTGATAGCTGGTGTGTGGTGGGCACCTGGTGCACTGTGGCTGCTGTCGCATCATCCAGGTGGATGCTACAAACTAGTGGTGGTTGAGGAGAACCCCCCCATACTATGTAAAGCACTTTGAGTCTCTAGAAGAAGCGCTATATAAATGTAACTGTAACAACTAACAACTCACTCATGAAGAACAATTCACGCAAAGGCACAGACATTCTAAATCAGTTAAAATATAAGAAACATTTAGTAATCGGCCAACATCAGGAAGAACAAAAGTAGAAATTGGTGAAATGATGCACTGAGAATGTCAACAACATTAACATTAGTACCATAGTTATTAACGTGTACCATCATGCTAACATGTATGAAAGATTTCACATGGTAAAAAGCATTGATTCCCATAGACAATACACATTTTCTTGTACTGAGAAAGTCACTTATAATGGGAGTCTAAGGGCAGTTGTAAAACTATTACATTTTTGTCATTCAGGTGACTTGAGTTTTCACTGAGACTTTGTGTTATCTATGTATCATCACATGCAAACTTTTGTGATCTCTGTGTGTTGATTATGTTTGTAATACATAACCACAAATTCTTCCCTCTGAAAAAGTAGTGTCTTAAAGGACAAATTAAACAGATTTCAAATTTGACATTTGACTAAACAACATATGAGGACTTTCTATAAAAAAACAAACAAACATATTACTCATAAACATTTATTGCCCTTCCTCTGGTGTTTTTAGACTTCCGTTATGAATGAGTTTCAAGTAAACATGTTTTCCATTCTCAGCACAAGGAAGTGTGTTGAATATTCTGGCACATGGTAATTATCCATACCCTACAGACACTGTAGATAGATGTTAGGGTGAAAAGCCTGGAGTATTACTTTGCAATGTGTTCAATATGACAAATAACGAATATATTTATAGTTATAAATAATGTCACATATGGTACAAGACTAAAGATAGACTTGTTAATTGGAGTTAGATATAAAGCTTTCTTATGTTTATTGATTTCAAAGTTTGTTTAATTTGAATGCTTCACTGTTCTGAAGTGGAGGAGGTTGATGTTTTGTTTGCAGAGGAACTGGCATTGTGAATGAAAATGCTCAGCCGTTTAAGATGCTGATTTAAATGCATGCCAGTTATTCACTGCTGTGGTCGTCCAAGCATGAAGTGCATGAGCAATGCATAACTGTTTAATATTTAATAGAAGAACAAAACCTGTCATTATTTCTCTTCGGAAGCTGTAGGCATCAATGCATGTTGCATTAGACCCTGGTTTGTAGAGAAACTCCTTTATGCTTGAAAGTATTGACTGATGAACCCGGACTGAAAATAATGTGATGATCATTTCCTATAACCCTGTAATTCTGATGCCAGGGCTATATGGGCAACTGAGTACTTTTTTGGTCAGATGATTTTTGTCCTGGACAATATTCAGTGGACAATCCTTCAGTCTTCAGAAGATACATATATACACTGATATATCTCTATACACTGGAGAGAGAGAGAGAGAGAGAGAGAGAGAGAGAGAGAGAGCGAGAGAGAGAGAGTTAATTTTGTGTGCTGAGGGTTAAAAAATATTTGAAGAGATTCAGAGACACCTTGATTCATTAAGATTTAATGACTGGTAACGTTTCAAATGGAATTTAATTTCAGTCCCATTTTTTTTTTTAGATTTGTTCATCTGGTGGAGACAAGCATTTACACTGAATGAATGTGAGTCACTAAGAGCAAAGTGAGATTTATGGAGATCATTCCATCAAAAGACGGCTTTGTTCATTCATACAGTGCTTCTCGTTTCTTTAATTGCACCTCCTCGTTTCGTTTCCTAGCTTCCCTTCCTCGCTTCTTCGCACCTCCCACCCAGGAAGCGAAGAAAGGAGACAAGGACAGGAGCAATCAAGAACAAACATATTCCGCAAATGAGGCGTCCTTGTTCACTGAAGCTTCACTTGTTATTTGTACCCATTGTTTATTTAGCCTAATCAAGATGATTCATTTTGTATCTGTGGTTCTTGTTATTGAATCATGTATTTGAATGAGGTTTTTTGTTTTAAAAGATTTTCATTTATAGGCTTGCATAGGTTTATGTCAAACACTAGAATGAAAAAAAAAAGACTTCCATGGAAGATCTAGAATCGTGCTTTCTCCTTGTTCCTTGATTCCTCCGAGTGAATTTTAAGTACTGCTACGGCCGTAAAGATGGTGACTTCAATTGATTTCCTGGTCATGCCCTGAAAGATGTATGATTGAGGAACAAAGGCATCAATTAGAGTTTTGGGATGCACCCGTATTCACTCTTAATCATTCTGAAATGTGTGAAGGAGTCAAACATAACACTATGCACACCTACAAATCCATGAAATATATCTGCATCGTAGCCAGTCTTTTGGTAAACAACGCATCATTCGTGGCATATCTTTGCACTCGATTTTTTAAAATGTGCCATGTAATCAATCAAAATAAAAGCTAGACGCTGACGGCTGGGGCTTTGTGGAGATGATGCATTTCTTATGTGCTTGCCTTTCAGGCTGTTTTCAAAGGGTCTGGTCATCGCTTACACAGCTTTAGACTGGGTCTGTGAGCAACACTGATAAGAAATGGGAATACAGTCGAGCATGCCATAATCAATATCAAACAGCAGAATACAAATTAGAAATCTCTATTTATATCAAAGCCTCCAAGTACACAGTAAAATCCCCAGCGTTGACTGAACACCTACAGAGTGTAACTAAAACCTAAACCCATGTGAATTTACACAGACACACACAACAGGCACAGAAAATAAGCTATACAAATCCATTAAACAACTTTTAGAAAGCCAGTAAAAATGTTATCAAGAGAGGAAATATGAATATGTTCATCATCACAAGATCCTGGTGGTAAAGCACCAGCCTTTGCTGCTTTACTATGATCTGATATTTATGATCTTTCACATATCATCAATTAAAAAATCATCAAAAATCCATTAAAACTTTAAGTACTCTGACTTAAAGCGCACCTATTATGGTTTTGAAACGTGCCTAATTTTGTTTTAGAGGTCTCATACAATAGATTTATATGCATCCAAGGTCAAAAACACTTTTATGTGCTCATAATTTAAATGCAATGATCCGTTCTAAAGGATTAGTTCTAAACTCCTCCTCTCAGAGAGCATACTCTGCTGTGACTGGTCAGATGTCCCAGTCTGTTGTGATTGGTCTACCGCTATCAGCATGTGTCAAAAAGGAAACGCCTACTACCATAACGAGTTTCAGCGCCGTCTGTTTGCGAGCATCAGATGAAGACCAGAGGCTTGTTTTTTTTTTTTTTTTTTTTTACAAACCTACATAGGTTAGTACAGGAAGTAAGTCTGGAATTACTAACGACTCGTTTCAGCTGTTCAGAATCGCTTCCTTCTTTTGAGCGTCAATAACTCCGTTTGTCGTGTGCTTTGATTTTTGAAACTTTGCAGACTTTTTACATTTCCAAACAGCTCTATAACACACTACAACTGCCAGATATTTTTTTGATGAACCTGTGTGTTGTTTGCAATTGTTTGATATCCATGAGAGCAGAGTATTTTTGCAAAAATTTTTAAACAAAAGATCAAAAAGTTAAACAATAAGAGACAATAAGACAATTTAGACACACCCTTCTTTGTTCATATTTACCAAGGGTGCCAATATTAGTGGATATTGTACATATTATATACAATCATATTAGCATAAAACTTTGTGTTAGACTTAGACTTCTACATTATCGAGTCAGTCTAAAATGAATTGTTAAAGAGAAATGTTTGTATGTACGTAAAGAAAGAGCATATTATGTAAGAGACACTTTTCAGAGAAAAACACAATGGAGGCTGCTGGGTTTTGCTGCAAAAAATAAGAATCGAGTGTGACAGTCAAAGTCTCCAGAAGAACCGTGTCTGGTTCAAGATGCTCAGTAAAATTACAGCTCATTTCCTTATAAAACTGCAACAATTGTACCTAAGACTTTTTTTTTTCTTTAAAGCAAAGGGTCGTCACACCAAATACTGACTTTGTTTAATTTATTACTGCTTACTGCTCTTTGTAGTACTTTTTTAAATGTAAAATGACGTAGTTAAATGGCAGCATTTCTAAGTTTCTGCCTAAGACTTTTGCACAATACCACTGAAGTTAATAGGACAGAAAAATCCTTAGACTGTTCCATGGTGGAAAAATGAAAGGAACAGCTTTACCCCTGATTGTTACAAAGTGCTCACATTTGAGACTCTTCCCAAAGATATAGAAAGCTTTGCCATGAGAATGATTAGACATTTTTCTGTGTTAAATATCAACACATTTTTTATCAGTTTGTTATTAGGCTAAGATTAAGTGGAGCATCTGCCATACAAGTCCCTGTGTAAGTAGTTACTATAGAAACGCTAACATAGTAGAATGAGCACATTAATATAAATTTGTGATTTGTCTTGCAGCTAGAACTACTGTCAGAGCTGCTGTTGTAGAAAATGAATCAAGTCCTTCTGACCAATAAGATTTGAGAATTCAAAAGCACTGTGGTATAAAAAAAAAAAAAAAAACTAAAACAAATTATCTTACCCTGACGCTTCATATCTGCTTTTTTACAGTAAAAAAAAGAGAAAAGTAAAGAAACACAACAGTATGCACATCAATATTCTGATATTAATTGGAATTAGACATTATTCTGATTCCTCTAATTCCGATTCCCACCCCTGGAATATGCCTGTTTTAATCGGAAATGTGTTGTATGTAAACACCTTATTCAGAAAATCCACTGAAAGGAGATATATGCACATACTCAGTCTGCGAGGAATTGTGGGTGCTAACAGATGCTTAGCTGTAGGCTAGGTATTTAGGAATGGCAACTTGTACGCAAGTTGTTTGCGTATTCGGAATACATCGTAATTCGGAAACATCGTATTCGGAATATGGCTACAACCCGAATGTAGACTTTAAACAGAATTTGATGTGCATGTAAACGTCTTCAATTACACACTAAAAAGTACTCCGGAATCTTATAGTAATGTATTATTAAAATGATAGTAAATATAGTTCAAGAAACAAGCACTCAAGTTGGAAATATAAGTTGCAGTTGGAGTTTACAGCAAACTGACAAATCTCTGCTTATACCACAAATATAGCTGAAGTAAGGAGAGCTATACACATCTGATGTGATAATAACCACTAAATCATATATTCTCTCATATCACAGCTCTCACATACCTACAGCAACATACTGCAGCAACAAGCAATTTTAAAAATCTTCGCAGACATTGACAAGAAAGCTGACGCTCAATTTGTCAGTCACTGATTGATTATTCTAGCTGAGAGGTGGGATAAAAGGGAGCCTGGACTTCACAGATGCTGTGCTTTTTAAATGAGATATGAGGCTAGTGGGGCTAAGCGAGGTGCACTAGTTTAGCATCGTGCCAACTGCAGATTTAAATGATCACACACTCGCTTCAAATCATAGAAGGATGTTAACCAGGCTTACATTCCTCATTTTCACAACTACAAACCTATTAGTTACAATTGATTTACGAAATAATTCATAATATGCTTTAATATTTGATATATATTTGCTAACGTAGGGGTTACATCATCTTGAATGTACTCGCTTATGGCACTCTACAACATGCTGTTATCTGTAGAAAGCACACTGCACAGTCAACAACAGTAGCAACAGCCATCTTGAAGCTGAATTTCTTTCTTCCTCGCAACGTAGTTTGCTGTAACTCTATGTAAAAGTAACGTCGGATGATAGTTTCAGTTTGGCTAACGTTGATAACGACATAAACAAAATTAAACAGAACATTTGGAAATTTGGAAATGAGAGACAAATTTTTCTCAGCTTTTGTGTGGAAAACAAGGTCACTGTGGTACACATGCATATATCCCTTTCCATTTTCCATCCCTTTCCCTTTGCAATATATCCAGGCCTGGGGAGTAACGGAATACATGTAACGGGAATACTATCAGGATTAAATTTTTCTTTCATTTAAAACCAAAGAAATTAATCTTTTGACGTAACACAATATAGACAGCTGCTTGATAATAGTTCTGGTTCTCTCTTGCTGGTCATGACTCACATGAGCAACCTCCTGGTGCATGCGCAAATAAATTTTGAGTAAAAGTTAATTTGCTAGAAATGAACACAAATTGTTCTCTGAAATGCTTTTGTGATGTAATGTTACCCGAATCAGGGACATGGTTCGTTTATTTATTTATTTATTTATGTTTGTTTGTTTGAAACAAATCCAAACACTGACCATTCTAAAATAAGCTCTACATAGTCCAAAAAGAATCAGATTGCATTACTTTCATATTGTGATACTTGGATTACATCACTGATGACATTTTTTATGAAGTCATTTCTAACTGTAACGGAATACATTTTGAAAGTAACCCTCCCAACCCTGAATATATCTTACAATAAGAGCAGTTCATATTTTTGATCACTATGTGCAAAAAAAGTGGAACCTAATGGAGCATTTTGCGTGATCTAGAAAGGCGAGCATCTCGGTGGAATACTGTATATCTGTCAAATAGCAATATTTTTAAATTATTGGTCAGTCAAATGAGGTATTTAGGATTTCAACAGAATTTTAAATATATGGAATATAATGGCATTGTCAATGAGGACTTGACAAAGATGAACTTTTGTTGATATAAGTGCCCCTGTGGAAGAGTCGCCACCCTTATTTGTTAGCTACCTTATCCAGGTAGCTCCAGTGCACAACTAAAGAAGCAAATTCGTGCCACTGAACACATCTTGGCTGAAAGTCTACATTTGGTATGAGGGGGAAATTATACAGATTTCATTTTGGCAACAATCTTTAGCATAAGGAAGCAGTTTTTATATTTGTAGGGTGAAGTGCAGCACGATGTTTAATTGAACCTGCATTTCTGTACACTTTCTAATGCGCAATATAGCTTAAAGCAGTTCAGTCCCATCACAATCTTTTCCAAGGTCTCCCTCACCTCATATCTGATGCATGACTGCCTTCGTGACTTCCTAAAGTTTAATTAATTGTTTTCACGCTTGCCCAGACTGCTGAATCTCTTACAGGAATCGAGCAACACTGCAGATAGGATTTCTATTGCATAGCTGACAAAGCAGTCGGCATGCACCAGCAAGATCTTACACTCCGAGTGACTCGTCAGAAGGTTAATACCGTTCTCATTGCATCCGAACGTAACTGCACTTGTCGCATTCTGTCTAAAGCAGGTAACTCTGATGGGCGTGGTTAGTGCTCTCGGAGCGTGAGCGATTCAAACCTGACATGAGAAACACGATGCAGTCGAACATTATGCAGATTTACCACTTTATGCTCCATGTCCTGATGATGAATAGAATGAAGTTAAATTACGCTGCACAGCTCTGTGTCATTACACACCCTTTAACTCGGTGGATGCAAATTATACAGCGGCTTCGGTACACCTTCTATCATAGGATAAATGGAAATGAGTTGACGATACTGGTGCATTGGAATAACAGCTTGCTGCACGCAAGGACGATTCAGCTGTGGGCTCCGACAGCAATGGGGGTTTGTTGCTGGTTACAAAGTTGTTTAAACAAGCTAGACGGGGTATTAATAGAGCAGGGACGGCCGACAATGCTCTCACAGGAAATAAATCAATATGGTGCCTTTGAGATGCGGCACATTGGAGAGGCACTCAAAAAGCCCTGCTCGCATGGTACCAGGTTGCGACAATGCAGACATGCAGAGTGCCTCAAAAGCTCAAAACGCAAAGTCATTCCTTTGCTGTGAGTATGACAGCAAGAGATAATAAAAAAAATGGTCTCTTTCTGCTGACAAGAACAGACTATCTATTACGATTGCTACAAGAAAAAAATAAATCACAATACAAGCTCACGGTTGTGAATCAGTGGTCTGAATACATCCATGCTGGTCATTGTGCAAAGGCTGGAACCGAGTTTAAGCAGCAGATGTGGAACAGAGAGTGAAAGTGTCAGTGTGGCAGAGACAATCTTTCTTCCCTGTGCCTCGGCTGATCTCGGCCTCCAGGGTCATTGCTTTTAAGAGAAAAGCTGAGTGTGTCTTCCCATCGGCAGGACAAGTTTTTGCAACAGCCTCCATTTTGCAGATGAAAAAAGTTCAGTTCAAAAGATCAGAACACAAGTAAGAGAAAACCTTACTTTTACTATATTCATGTCTTCCCGGAGGCCTTATTTCACACAAGGGGTGTGCACTTAGCAATGGAAAGTCTGAACAATGCTGAGAATCATATTCCTCACTGACACAAACAAAAAAAAAAAACAAAACCACAGACTCTTATTCACAGTCGTCCACATTCCCCTTCGGACTTGATACAATAACAAATTGCTACCTTTGAGATGTGCGTTTAAGCCTCAACACAAAGCTTTTTCAGCTCTACACGGTGACCAGTGGGGTTTCTCTCTCAGAGTCTCTCTCTCTCCTCTTTCTTCCATTACCCGTCCATAGAGATCTTCCCAACACAGCGTGTCATCTCAGATATGCCTTCTGACAGCTTTTATGTTAACATCTACCTACCTCTTACTGTCAACATGAAAAGTCTGGGTTTCTTAAGAAAAGTGCACTTGTCACTCTATGCACCCCACCAAGAGAATACAATTATGACTAAAACTTATGTCTTATTACTGTTTTCTAATCTTTTCAACGTTCATATATATTCCAGAAATCCATTAAACACACCCCGTTGCTTTGAATATGTCTGCAATTATCCATCTTTATCCATAAGATAAAAGCAACATTTGGAAAACCCATACATTCGAGTGATTTGCCCATCTGCATCTCCAGCTTATCATACAAAATAACATGATAGCAATATGAAGTGAGATTACATCAGAAGCATTGCTGTCTCTTCCTCTTCTTGTTCACTTTTGTCAATCTGTGGGCTGTTTTGTTTGTCAAATCAATAGCGCAAACATTAAAACTGCCTATTAATTTCCTTTATTTTATTAACACACAAACATATCCTTCCATTATCGTGCATAAAAGTAACAGGCTCCCAGCAGGAGTCAGATCAGCAGTCTCGCTCTATCCACAGCCCCCTCCTCGGCGTACACACTAATTGGATCTCGGAGCATTTATTACCAGTGAAAAAGGCTGTCAATTATGTAACAAGTGCATCAAATCAATGTGACACAGGAAGAAAAACACCTGTAGCCTCCAAGGGCATTTGGCAAGTTAGTCAGAGCTGCGAGGGCTGCATGAGGCCTATTAGTCTGGAGATGCATCTAATGGGATATGTTGTATCATGTCTGTACCGCATATCAAATTTCTAATTTGTCACAGTTAAAAAATTTTATTTATATATTTTAAAGATTTTTTTTTTTACCCAAGGGTGCATATGTCCTTCCTGGATATTTTAAAGATTTGGTGTAATTCCAAAAAAACTGTAATGAGGCAATTACTCAGAGCCTGCTTCAGTCTTGTGTAACAGAAACTAAGTGCCCCAGAAATACTGTTCCCCATCACCAAATTTCCTGCTTTTCACAGAAAGTTTATGCAATCGCAGAACAAACAAAACAAACCATACAGTGTGTCATACATAAGCCCTATTCGAATTGGATAAGTTTATCAGAGGGACATTGGGAATACATTTTTCACACTTCTCCTCAGTGATAAAACTCTCGCATCATGGTGAGCAATAAAAAATTAGCACAGGAAGAACGAGTTTCTAGCAGGTTGTGTTTTCCACAAACCCGGATGTTTGCACCATATGATCACGTTAACATTCACATCATAGCATCCAAGCAGTTGAAGAGTCACTGGAGTAGAGAAAAGCCGCTGGCTTCCAGCAACAATTGTAAATACAATAAACAAATGAAAATACAATGAAACAATAATCACAAAGTATACGAGAAGCAACCATTGTTCTTTTTATGGCTTGCGAAGTGTTTATTGTCTGAAGTAGGATCAGTGATACATGCTATGAGACTAAATATTAAGTAGCGGCAGTCTTTTTTTTTTTTTTCCCAGGCAGCATCTGCGTAGAAATTCACGAACATGTGTATCCAGATAGGACTAAAATAATCTGCTGAGTTTGGTAAGAAAAAACAAAAACAAAAAAAGAGTAGGTAATTCAGTCTGTAATTTTCACAGAGGAGGCCTTGAGAAAAACACCGGCATGACCGATCCGACCAGGATTCAAGTCACAAATTAACGCCTGTAAAATAGGAAATTACCCCAGGACCACATGAACATTTAATCCCATCCAGATAGGGCTATAGTGAGTCTTATCATTCGAGCATTTACTCCTTTAATGGTCATAGCTTGGGAACGGTAAACTGATTAGTGCCTGCATGCACAGTGAAGCCATATGTAGCACTGCTCTGCTGAAGCGAAGACGGAAAGCATTACAGACACGATTGCGTGCAGCCCTGGTATTCAGGAGGCGTGCTACTAAGTCAGGTTCGCATTAAAAGCTATTGGAATACAAAGTGTCCTGGAAAATTAAAATAAACACTAAATGCAAAAGCAGAGATGCTCTCTTTAGCTCCCAGTTCACTATCACCTTTTAATCTTTGCAGAATGGATTTGCATTTACTTGACGCTGTTGTGTGGATGGCTGGTATACTTCTTATATTTTTTAAAGAAGTAAAAATAGGAATAATTTTTTGCCATCCACATCGTCGTATTTGCAGTTAAATGGCTTGAGGCATTTGCAATGGCTCGATGCAACTTGCAGATTTTTTGTGTGCTTTTTTGCGGAAAACTACTTGAATTGGCGAAATTGCAATCGCACATAATAGTTGTGCACGGTCTTTCACAGTGATGTTTGATGGTAAATGAGACTTTTTAGCTGCACTCATGTTCGATGTATATGAAGACCGCTTTGGCTGAATGCCTGTTGTGATGACTTGTCTTGGCCTAAATCTGCGGTAATTTGTGGTATAAAAAAAAAAAACCAACTAATTATCGCAAAATCCTAGAGGGACTGGGTTGAGAGAAAAAAAAACCCACTCGTATTAAGTAAAGGCTGGGCTTCCTAGCTCAAACTGCAGATTCACACCTGCTATTATGACTGTTGTGTTTACACTTGGTGAACCCCCCCCCTAGATTTACAGTCCATTGGGGAGAGTAATGGAGCTGTCACACCCATCACAGTCATCAGCAGTGAATGAGAAGATGCACATGAAACAGGTGGATTACTTTCTAGATAATTAATTAATCTTTTTTTTTTTCTCCAAAATGCCTTTGGAGTAGATACTGGAATTAAATAGAATAAGTCCATTCAAAGTACAAATTAATGTCTGAACTGTACATTTTCTTTGCCTTGTTTTGAATGAAAGAGCTAGTTAACATTAAGCACAACTTTTCTGTTGACCATGCTTACAACTAGAAAGAGACAGGGCATGAATATGGACTTGAAACACAACATTAAGCCGCAGGAACTGTGCTGAATATCTGACTTTCATTGAGTGTGTGTAGCTGTTTTATGCTTATATCTATACAATCGGTCCATGTTATATGGTTCAATCTTAATGGTTTCACAGTAGTAATGGTGGTTCAACACTACCGTTCAATACCTTGACCAGCCGTCACTGAGCTTTTACATTCTAATTTGATACCTGCACAATCTCTCTTGTACAAAAACATCAGCTGACTCTGAGAAGGTTTTGCCTGAAATGACATGTCTAGTTTCCATTCTAGACAGAATGGCAAATTTCACACAAGGCAAAGCAATTGTTCCATTTGTGCACCCATACAATAGTGCCTGACAGTGAAATAGGGGAGAAGAGAAGAGACTGAGGGATAACAGTGATCTGCCTTCTGTCTTCTTTCCTGCCGCTTCCATATGAATAATAGATCACAAATGAAAACTAGAGATTGGCTCACATGTGGTGAACATCACATAAGGTCAAGGAAATACCCTTGGGAATTCGGATGATTCAGATATGCCTTCTTCAATTTCTCAGGTCCATGGTTATTATTCCATGGTTATTCTTTCATGATCAGGCCACACTGGGTTCATTAAATCATGGCTTTGTTACACAGAATACCATCAGGAAGAGGAATTCACTTCAATCCAATTTAATAAAAATGGATCTATTACAGTAATACTGGCCTGAGCGCCATTAAAAAGCACACACAAATGAAAGAAATGTAGCTTATAACAAAAAGCAAATTCCAGGCTTCCTGCATCGTTTTCATATTCAGATGCATTTATCAAGGAGTCAAAAAGAATGTTTGTAAAGAGTTCACAAGTTCATTTCCCTTCCCAGTCTAAGCTGTTCTGGCTTTATTCAGCACCCGCTTTCTCTTCGCTACACCTAGCCTTAACTGTTAATTAAACTGCTAATTACAGAAATCACACTGAAAGTGAGAGGTGAGTACCTGAGACTTCTCAAGCTCCACTATAATCGTAGGTACAGTGCTACAAACCTCAGGGGGGCAACAGTGGGAGCGAAGTCACACTAATTTCAAAGGAAATACGCAAAACATTCAATAAACAAATTAGGCATATTGTGTCAGAATTTTAGTAATAAATACATATAATTATGAAATGTATAAAAGACAAACCAGTTGAGGTGGGAAAATCATGAGAAAATAATTTTCCCTCTGAGGTGGTTCAGAGCACTGCTGCTCATTATTTGTATAAAGTCTTTTATCTACTCGCATATTGAATAATAATCCGACGAGAAAACTCATTCATGTGAATGTTACACATTTATGTAACACTATAGAATGTGTCTTTTTATGTATGCATTTTTTTTTGGCTGAATAATTACATTAAATTTATCTATGCCAATTAAGCCAACTGTGCATGTGAATAGTACCTCATAGAAAAGTGGCAATAATGAAAATAATAAAAGTCTTCATGAGGGTTCCAATGGTGCGCTTACTCAGTTACAAGCATACATGATCTTCAGAGATGTCATAATGACAATAAATAACATAGTGTACATGAGGGAAATTAGCATGAAAAGCTCTTTATGTTTCAACTGCTGCATAACATTTACCCATGTACGCACTTACTCTAATGGACTCTGATAAAACGTTGCCTCCCCATTTGGGAGAAAATGCCCTGATTAATGGCGCACATTAACCAGTGCAGACATGTTAAGGTTCTCAAATTTTTTTGTCCTCAAATACACTTCACTCTTTTTCAGAAAAAAAAAAAAAAAACTTTTTCAAGTGTGTAGTTGTGAACTTTGGATGTTGGGTTCAAAACTGAAAGAAAAAAAAAATAGTCTCAAAATTACTCACACATTAATAGTATACAAACTCAATTTCAATGTTAAACAGAGCATAAAATCACTGTTGCTATTCTTCCACAGGCACGTCCGTGCTTGTGGACTGCAAACCACTTTATATCCACAAGAATACAAGAAACCCAACATCATAAAGAAGGCGAGAAAAATCCAGTCAAGCAAATCAAAGTAAGAACATGAACCTGGAGTGAAAAGCGTGTCTGCCCATTTCCTTTAAGACTCGTTATTGGCTTCGAACAATTTGCACTCATCATACTGTAAGTGGGCAGTGAGGTCATTTTTACTTGCTGTCTCGACCAGAAATGAGCAGGAAATCCTTCCACATGTAATAAAAGGAGCTGGAATGAATGGAAGTCAATTTTCAGCCATGTGAGACTCTAGTGTCTCCTCTTTGTCCACTCGTATTGGCCTATACCGAGCTTATTATTGGGATTTTTCCCCCCCTTTTTCCACACCCGTTCTACAACATATTACCACTAGCTTTTGGGGATTTCAAGGCTCAGCAAGCAGTTCAGCAAATTGCACCTCTAAAGTGGTCTTATGGTCAAACTCGGTGGACAGCAGGAAAAAAAAAACCTAGAACTGATCAAGTCCAAGTCACAATACAGAGAAATGCACTGTAACTCGGAAGAACCTGTTTTTATCTGTGACACTACAGAGCACTACAAAACTGATGTAAATATTAGTAGTGCAAATGCAGACTATTTAGCAGCTCTTTCTTAATGACTATATGCATTAGCATATACTGTATATCATCTAGCATGAGCTTTCAGGGAGGCTGTGCCCTGTAAGAGCTGAAAACAATAGCAGTGTGGCAACGTTATGTACAGTAGATATTGGAAGTGACTTCACTAGCATTTTCTTCCAAGGTTTGAAGACAGGGCTCTCAGCACACGGGGGGTATTGAGTGAGACAGCTGGACCAGAGGAGCCAGAGGACGACTGAGCTGACATTTAGAGATTTGTCTGTTTATGGGCACAGCAGGAGGCATTTCCTGTTAGCTGTCAGCATAATGAATTTTCTGGTAAGGATTCTGACGGCCTAGCCAAGTCACCTGCCCACAGATGATAATCACCAGCTCCAGTCTCGTTGCCAACCAAGACACACACACACACACACACACACACACACACACACACACACACACCGGCCACTTTATTAGGAACAACCGTATACCTGCTTATTCATGCTGTTATCTAATCAGTTATATCAATCATGTGGCAGCAGCAGAATGCATAAAATCATGAAAATACAGGTCAAGAGCTTCAGTTAATGTTCACATCAAACATCAGAATGGGGAATAAGTGTGATCTCTGTGATTTTAACCGTGGCATGGTTGTTGCTGCCAGATGCGCTGGTTTGAGTATTTCAGAAACTGCTGATCTCCTGGGATTTTCACATACAACAGTCTCTAGACATTACACAGACTGGTGCAAAAAAAACAACAACAAAAAAAAAACATAGAGTGAGCGACATTTCTGTTTGTGGAAACACCTTGTTGATAAGAAAGGTGAGAGGAAATTGGACAGATTGGTCTGAGCTGCCAGGAAGGATAAAGTAACTCAACTCAAATAATCACTCTTTACAACCATGGTGAGCAAAAAAGCATCTCAGCATGCACAAAACATTGAACCTTGGCTACAACAGCAGAAGACTTCATTGGGTTCCACTCCTGTAACCCAACAACAGGAATCTGAGGCTATCATCGGCACAGGCTCACGGTCAGAAAAATCACTTTTTTTTCCCAGTCTTCAACTGTCTAGTTTGGGTGAGTCTGTGCCCATGATAGCCTCAGATTCCTGCTCTTGACAGACAAGAGTGGAAACTGATATGATCTGCTGTTTTAGCTCATCCATCTCAAGGTTTGATGTATTGTGTGTTACGAGATGTCTTTCAGCTCACCACGGTTGTAAAAAGTGCTTATTTGAGTTGCTGTAGACTTCCTGGCAGCTCAAACCAGTCTGATCATTCTCCTCTGATCTCTCTCATCAACAAGGTGTTTCAGCCTATAGACCCTCCACTTACAGGATGTTTTTTTTGTTCTTTCACATCCTTTCTATGTAAACTCTAGAGACTTGTGAGTGAAATTCCCAGGAGATAAGCAGTTTCTGAAACTGTGCACTGTGTTGCTGCCACATGATTGGCTGATTGGATAACTGCATGAATGAGCAGGTGTTCCTAATAAAGTGGATGGTGAGTGCATGTCTGTGTGGAGGAATATGTGAGTGATGAAGATAAAACCAGTCATAGTTTTATCAAATCAGACTGAACGAATAAGGAACAAGAGAACTATTAAACTCTTGTGAATCCTGTGTGCGCACTTCACTTGTACACTTTGAAGAGTAAATTATGAAATCCACTCCAACAAACCAACATCCTAGCCAATAGCAAACAGCCATCTATTTTCAAGTGCGGACAGGTAATCCACTCATCTACTCCTCTTGAATAAAAATAAGCTTATTGAATGGTAACAGATCCCACTGGGATACCAATAAGTCACACACCATTATGGCTGTGAAATTGAATGGCGTCACATATTTCCATAAGATAAACTCCAATCCTGCGTCAACCCACTTTCTACCCTCCTATGTGGGTTGATGGCTGTGTTCCTATGTGTTAATGGCTTCCCAGTCATGCATAAATCACCTAAATTCATTAAACACCTCAAGCTACCACTTATGCTCAGTGCCACTCATGTCTTTCAAGGCAATGCATGAAATCAAATACTGTCCACTGTTATTAAAAACAAATAAAAACGTACAACTATTCAAGTCCCAGTAGGCTGTGTGCATGTCAGTCCAGAAGTGAAGCATTTTCTAAAGCATCTACTCAATGTCTCAGTGTATAAGCTTTCATTGTACCCACTAATAAATAAATAGCAGGTATCTATTATAATGATACGGGTCATCAATAGATATCTTTGATATTTAAGCAAATGTGCATGCTTTTTTCAAGCAAAGGCTGTAGTAGACTTGTTTCTACAGAGAAAATGTCAAAGATCAAATACTCCAAACTTTTTTAAAGGCATATAAACAGCAATTCTCAGCTCTTCTCACACAACCCACTTTATCTACCTCAGCTGAGGTTCCTTTTCATTACCAGAGCAGATATTTCACAAGATTTTGTTTTCTCGAACCGTGGAGGAAAGCGACAGCGATGGCGGTGCATGTGGACATTTATGGATGGCTAAAATGTGGCGCTTCACTACTTTCGCGAAAGTGGAATTAGGAAGCGCTGGAGCAAGTTTCCTCTAAAAGCATACTGAACAGATGGCTGCTCCTCATTAAATTCTAGCAGTGTGTGCACAGCTTAGGGGAATTCTGTTCAGGATGGTGAGTGATTCTCCAGGCCTAGTATCCCCTGGACCACTTCTTCAGGCCAGCACAAGACAAAGGAGATCCCATAAGAACGTGCTGCTGCAGCCTCATCCCTCGCCTTGCCGCATGAGCTGATGGAAGCGTTTGATTGCGTGAGCTGACGGATGGGCTCGGAGTCTATTGAAAGTGTGACTGAATAAGCAACTGAATGTTGATAAGAGTATCTTGAAAAGAATGAACAGCTTTCTTCAGGGAGCTATTCTATATTCACAAAGCCGAAGCAAAGGTCAGGGTCTGACAAATCACATCCTTTTCCTCCTGCCCCTGAATGACGCATCAGAACAGTATATCTGAACAGCTAGTGAATATATTAGATTTAAGGGCATTACTTTTCTACATGCTGGTTTAATGAATAATAATTAGTACCTCACTGTGTTTGTGGTAAAATTTCAAGCAGAGTGCTTCTTTGGTGACACACCAGGTAATTCCTTTGAGATTCAAACATATCAGTAATTTTCAAAAGCTTCGTTTGAAGATTTCTTCTTGTAAAACGCCTAGCTGAATGTTTCAATCGAAAAGTTTGGGATTGAAAGCGTTCAGAGTTGGATAAATTCTTTTAAAAAAAAAGAAAAAAAAAGAGCGCAGCGCTATAGGTCAAACAGAAGGAGAAGAAAACTTCTTTGAACATATGTGAAGCATGCAGCTAACATGATGCCCTTGTTCTGACATTCCCACCTTTCTTCCTGGGAGCAACAAACAACAAAGTCTCAAGCTCTAATTAGGCCCCAAAACAAACTGCTAATTATTTAATACCAAGCTTCACCGAAAAACTCCCTTGTGCACATAGTACAAGCTTTAATTTATATGCTTGACTGCCCTTTCGCTTAAGAAATAATCTCTTAGTTGCCTGTTTCCCTTGATTCTTACATCAGAAGGATCTTCAGTGTGTAAAAGTCAAAACACACACAAAAAAAGTCTGTAATCGATAGGTTTTGTTTGCTTTGATCTCAACTGGTTTCCACTTAAAGATTGGAAGGAGCAATGTGTCAGACAGCCTGGAGGCAGGATGACAAGATGTTTTCTAATGTCCATGAGAGGAAAAGACAGAGAGAGGGAGGGGGGGATGTCAAGAAAGAAAACGAGTCCAATTTAACAAGCTAGATGCCATTGCACCAAAAGTCTACTTTCATTAACAATAGCAGTGGAATCCAAACTCACTTGACTATTTGGGACTCTCTCTAGGGTCTAATTCTGATGTACAAAACATTGTTGCGATTTTGCTCTAACACTGAATATTGCAAAGCAAACAAGCATTCTGAGAGATAACATAACAGAAGAAAAAAAAAAAGGAATGCTCGCTCTGATGTTCAAGGGCTTCAGCTCCGTCTAAATGATTTTGTATTATGCACCGAGACAAAGCTGACCTTTATGGGATGGACCAAAAAAGAACGCGAAAAAATACATTTTGAAAGCTGCACAGCCAGTAGCACTACTTTAATAGGAGAGCGGTGATTGTGCTCATGTCTTAAAAACATACAGTCTGGAAATGCACCAGTACCGTCACTACTCATATTTCATCAAGCATCTCTAAAAATAACTAGCACTTCTGTCGTGGAGGCACATGGGTGAATAGGTCTCTGCAAAAAGGGCACTTAAATATACGGAAAGCAAAAACAAACCACCTGGATAGAGTGGTGGGGGGAATGAGTCACACCAAACAAAAAGAAATGGATTTCAGCTCATTGCTTTGTAGTAGCAAAAAATGCAGGCAGATAAATGGCACCTAATGGAGACTGGCTGTGATGCAGCTCACGCCTTCCTTTCTTCCCTGGCTCACATGGATGCATGATCTATGATGCTTTATTTCTAGGGTAGCTCTTGATTTATGTAGGCAATGGACACTACTCAGAGAAGCCTCACTAGAATGCGTTATGGCAAAGGAACGTATATAAATCACATATACATCAATGACATGTTTGTCATTCTATGCAATTAAAGCCGATCTAGGTTTATTAATGCCACGCTATAGGTTTGCTTACATATCAGAGACATGGTCTGTTCGCCAATTATTCACTGTCCAATAGAGGAAAAAATACACCACTATAATAATGCAGAAGGTCTACTGTACACAGACTAAAATAAAAGCATTCTCCAGTATTCTAATATGCGTGTGATCTGGAAATGAGCAAGCCTTATGTCAGGAGACATGACTAGACACTAGAGTTATCCCTTAATGAGAAAGCCTCAGTGTGTGTATATACCAAAATCACAGAAAATAATGAAGATCGCAACCTAGCTTCAGGCTCTATTCCACAGTATAATTGCCCACTGGGGTTAAATTTTCAAGATCTGGGTTAGATAATGAAATGGAATTAGCGTGTTATCTTACCTGCTATTTAAACCAGAAGGTAATACAATTATGTAAAGCATTTGTTGGTTTTTAAAAAATAAGCAAGTTATGTGTTTGTCATAAACATTTGCATAGTGTTAAGGAAAAAGCACTTGATCTGCACGCATCATTCAGTTATGCTGATTATAAGAGTTAGGCTTTATCACACTAATAGCACTTCTCTGATGATGAACTTGAGTGCACTACACTCCAGTAAGCATTTAAAAAAAAAAGCCCAAATATCCTTCATAATATATTTCAGTGAGTCTAATGTGGTTGGAGACTGCCCATTTGTACAAGAAAGAACAGCATTACCTTTCGCATGGCCCCTCCCTAGAGTCACAAAGCCAGACGAGATGAAGTTGTGAAGGTCGTGTCCTCCACCACGGCCGCTCTCCTTCGAATAGTGTCCACCTGAAATGATCGAGTTGACCGTGAGGCCCAAGCAACAAGAGCATGAGAACTGTATACACTTGCAGTTGATTCTCCTTTCAGGGTAAACAGAAGCTGAATGCCATAAACAGTAAAATTCCCTTGGCACCCAGAGTTATGACTTTCCATAATTCAGACATGAAGTCACCTTGCTTGTGCAGGTGGGGTGACTATCAGAATCCTGCATGCATCACGAGGTGGTATTTCTGCTCTTGACATTGTAATTACCAGTGCAATGCCAAGTATAATACTGTATCTGATATCCTGATGATAACCTTGGATGCCATTTGGAAGCTTAAATCCGAAGGCAATTACATGACACAGTGGCTGGCGAAATAAGAACGGGAAACTTCCATGAAAATATTCAATTACGCCATGAGAGTGAGGACACAATAGATATTAGACTATTATTAATTCCCTGGTCTACTCAGAATTATAAAAATCATATTAGTGTTGTTCAGAGATAGACGGGATGTGTGAAATGGAGCAAGGCAGAACGGTCAAATGAAAAGTGGACTGGTTTTGTAATGGGGTTGTTTAAAGAAGCTCTATTCAGTAGCTTCACTGTTCTAGCTATCAAGAACAGTTTTGATCACCAGTAACAGTTGGACAAACCCAGCAAAACAAATGCAGCGAAACTGCCTTGTGCTTGGTACAGGCGAGCACTGACACATCATACGAATCAAATAATTGAGTGTGTGACAGGGCGGTTCAAACTGAACAAAGCCACCGAATCAACCAGACACTGGGACTTCAGTGCATCACCGCGGTAGCTGACAGAAGCAGCTGAGTGATCCAGCTAAGCCTTCATTATGAAGATCCACTATGCAACTCTCTGACTAAATATAACCAACTGTTCTACTAATCTCCCTGGGGTATTGTGAAATCAAGTTCAGCCTTCAGTCATGTCACAGGAACTTTTAAATGACAACACCTTCAAGGTACTGTCAGTGCAAGTATGTGTTTGATGCAACACTTTGCCTCAGGTGTGTCCTGGAGCAGAAGCGGACTGATACAGCCGACGTTAATGTCCTCATATTCGGATGTGTGTGAGAGATTTCAGACCCTCTTGGGAAAACCTCACTTATTGCTAAGAGATCATGGCCCGTGCAATGTTTATTTTAATTGCTGCATAGATGCCACGATGTCAAGCGAGACAGAGAGAGAGAAAGAGAGAGAGAGAGAGAGAGAGAGAGAGAGTGAGAGTGACAGAGAGAGAAAGAGGGCGAGAGAGACAGAGAGAGAGAGAGACAGAGAGAGAGAGCGACAGAGAGAGGGCGAGAGAGAGAGAAAGAGCGAGCGAGAGAGAGAGAGAGAGAGAGAAATGCATATAATTATGAAAGTCCTTTGTGGTTGCCACATGTTGAATGAATTAAATCATTGTTTAACGTAAGTAATGTGAATTTCATGGATCTTTTATAGCATATAAGAAAAGAGACACATACATGGAGAGACAATAAAACTGATGTTTTGACCTACGGCAATACAATAGATTGTTTTTAGTAGTTTTAAGAGGTTATATTAATGCTCCATTCTGCTTTGTCAGTTATTTTTTAAAAATCTATTAATTAGTGCATATAAATTAGTCAAATTAACCCTGTAGCAAGGACAAACTTTCAATCACAATTCTAAAAGATTATGAAAGACATACATCTAAAGTACTGCAATAATGCAAATAATCCATCCGTCCATCCATTTTCTGTACCGCTTATTCTACATAGGGTCGTGGGGGAACCTGGAGCCTATCCCAGGGGACTTGTGGCACAAGGCAGGGGACACCCTGGACGGGGTGCCATCCCATCACAGAATGCAAATAATCATATAAAGGAAAAAAAATCAGTTTGCATTCTTAAAAATCAGGAGGACTGAGACTGCGTTGTAGTTTATGCCAATTTTGCATCAGGGCATGTCATTTCACATGTTCTGTTTAAACTGACACTGGCCTCACCCTGTCAGTGCACAGGACTGCAATTTCTATATAAATTACCCACACTCCCCTGGAGTCTTTCAGTAAATCTAATGTCAGACAGAGTCTCTAGTGCAAGTGCTCTCAGTGAGTCTCGGTCATAGCTGACCTCCGGTGCCACGATGACAATACAAGGTCAACATGGATGACCAAGCTCAGCATAACACACAACGCATTCAGTCATTCGCACCACTGACTGGGGATCGGAGTACACAAACAGCTGTGACTGAGCGTCATGGATAGTGTGGGATGGTGTAATGTGAGCCTGTAGAGATTTCATAGTCTCCACCCAAGATTTACTTCAACCCGCTATATTATATGACTAAATACTAAAACAGGGATCACAGCATATTTCAACTCTATTGGAGAAGCCTCTTAAAATGCTCGATAAAATACTTCTGAGAATGTAGAGGACACATAGTCAGCACTTGCTTATACAGTAAGCCAGCCATTAATACATTTATATTCTAATTATCATGATCAATTAGGTAGAATATCTGCTTATCAAAAAAATATCACAATCTGACAAACAGCTAAAACAACAGAACAGATCAATAACCCTTCCCAAATATTCACATTCGGTGGACGTATGCAGTGTTGAACATATGACAGCATACAGTTTGAATCCATACCAAAATGATGGCTGGCTCATAATTGCACAATTGTTTATGCATGTGCCTGAATTTGGCATGGGAAAAATCAGTTGATGAGTGAGGGTTAACATGCCAGATTAATCTGTAGTGCATAAGTGAAGCACAAGCACAAGTTAGCTCATTTTCAGCTGTTCTGGCTTCAGTATGAATTATCCAGTGTTTGAGTGACACACGTCTGGCACCTTGACAACAGTGAAGCCCATAAAATCCAGCGATGAGCTCTCTGATATACGCTTAACACAGCAGTCTAACACAATGTGGCTGTGACTGAGACAGACAAGCCTTGACTGAAATCGCATCCATTTAAATAAATACAAAGCTGCTTTGAATATAGCTTGGTATCTTAGTTTGGCTTTTTAATACATTTCATTTTATTTATTGCTATATTCTCATGAGATCACCCTGTCATCATACAAGAACATTTCCTTTATATAAAGATTTTCCCAATTCATTTGGAAGCAGAAAGTGAAATGAAAGCGAAATGCAAAAGTATTAGTAATCGAGAGTGTTGTCCAGAATCTCACCATGATTGGATTTGGATGTGTGAACAGGGGTGTAGTGGTTTTTGGAGCCTGTCCGCTGTGGAGTGTCGTCTTTGGATGAGCTGTTCATTGCCGCAAAGTTTTCACAGTCATATTGGGATATGGGAATGGGTCCTTGCTGCCTCAAAATATCTGCAAGGGCTCTGCAGGAAGCGATCACACAGATACAGTGTAAACATGATTGATTTGCAATTTCTCTGCTTGTGCAGTTTAACACTCCGGCAAAGAAAATGACCTGCGACTACAACTGAATGTGATGTAGTTAAGCAAACTGGTGTGGCTGCATAGGTTTCATCACTTTATCATTTAATATAGTGTTGCAGCATACATGTATAGGTAATGTTTGCCATTCAGAATAATTCCAGATTATGGATGTTGTGTTATTTACGTTTATTTTAATACAGAGAAACCCAGTCTCTTTGCCATTTGCTCCCCTCTGCTCTATTAGCATAATGGAAATGTCAACACCACACTTTCCAATTACATTCTTATTCTGCATGATTATTTGTTTGCTCTGAAGATTTGAATATTTACACAAGAAGCCACATTGTACATCCACCACAACTATAAGAACCTCTTCACCTCTATTACCAACTTATCTTTTTTTTTTTTTTTTAATGTGCACTGATTTTTGTATTTTTTTTTTTTTTTCATGCAAGTGTGATCGTTTAAATCAGCCAGTGTTTTAATATGATAAAGATTTGGAGATCTTCTGTTAAGATACATTTCAAAACAATATGGTGCAATAAAATGTGATGGAGGACTGTGCAAAAAGCTACATTTTAATTAAAAATATGTGTTAGAATGCTTTTAGGAGTCAGAGACTAACAGGCACAGAGGCGACACTTGTGAATCTTTAAACCGATAAACCTCAGCAATATTGATCAGTGCTGAGCAGCAAAATGAAAAGTTGAGAAATATTCAATAATAAATGTGGCATATCCATTTATCTACCACACTGGCTTTATTGAGTTCACTGGTGGACGCAGTTTCATATTTTCATCACTAGTGCCTTGCCTTGCCTTGCCACTAACCCTGCCGCTGTGTCACACAGCCGTGATTGCATGACAATGGGAAGATTATGATGCTGTGGAAAAATACCCAATCAGATTTTTGCCCTCATTTGCTTATTACTTAGACATGAAATTGTCCATGTCCTCTGAAGAATAATGTAACAATGAAATGAGAGCTAGAGATCATCTTGCCCATCATAAACGAACAGTGAGGCTTTATGATGTGCCCAGTCAGGAGGAGGCCGTTATAAAATCAGCTTTTATTGAACACTTCAAATGGAAAGTAAAATTGAAGTACAGTGAATGAGCTATAAAGCCTCTCTTTTGATGTTTGGCTAGAACTGATGACCACAGAGCATCATAATGACGAACATTCAGCTCTGCTTGGGAATCTGGTCACGACCAGCTCATACCACATCTAATATTGCATGCAGGCAGCGATGCGAAAAAGCGGCACATCTACAGAAGAGGAAGACTGCAGAGGTTATTATTTACTCAGAAACCTCCTATCTCCAAAACCAGAAGTTTTCAGGAGAAATAGTTGATCTGGTGAGTGCTTAGTGATGATAAAGCGTTGTGTTCAAAACCATATGCACTGGCTTTCGAGACTTCCATCATTTGTCATTACGTAGAAAATTGGCGATGGCCTAAAAATTCTGCCTTACAGTAAGTGACTATAAGTTTATGTAGAGCTTCGTATAGAATTTCATACTTCCGTGTACCACTTTGAACTATTTTCAGTAGGCATCTAAATAGGCAGTTATATCAACTCTGGTGGCATGTGCAAATCACAAATGTGAGAAAAGCATCTCTCTATGTATGTGATGTTTTTTTTATTTTTACATATTCTGCATGTATGTAGGTACTGATTGATTTCATGTAAGTAAATAACTCTGGCCATGAAGTATCTGTTGTTACACTTTTCACAATGTTTAAACCCAAACACCAAACAGTATCACAGAATGCTTTGGCACTTGTAGTGACTTAGTGTGGGAGTACGATTTTATTTACATAATATTTAGTGGTACGGGTCCAGAATAAATGTTGATGCTACCTCAAATCATTTTAACACACTTAATAAGCAAATTCAACCTCCAACAAATATAGCTGTGAAAATGTGATGTGAAAATAGCACGCCACTTTAATTAGTGTAGGTCTATTAATTTTTTGTGCTTACTATTTTGTAAAGTAGTGTGCTGTTTTGGGGCGTGTCCTTAGTCCCTACTCTCACCTGTGTATGTTCATTTCCTGAGGCGGCCTCGTAGCCTTGTCGTAGGCGACCTTAGCCGAGAGGCCGAGCGCGATGACGAAGGCTATGACGCCACACGTGATGTACACTGCTGTGTTGGTCTGGTCGGCGCTCGGGTCGTACGGCTCGCTGGTCGGGGCAGGTGACGGTGCAGCGGTTTTCACCCAGTCGGGCTTGTTGTAGTTCTTGCACGAGCGCTGGTCCAGCCGGTTGCCCCGGAACTGGCAGCAGAAGCGCAAGTAGCAGGAACCGCAGCAGTAGCGGTGATCCGTGTTGTTGCACTCGAATTCACGGTCGAACTGGCCGCTTACGTCGTAGTAGCCCAGGCACGTGTCGTGGTTCTGAACCGCAGAGGAAACGGGCGCGGGTGCGGGCGCGGGGGAGAGCGCGGTGCCGTTCAGCTCCTTGGGCTTGGCGGTCCGCCGCGGTGCCACTTTCGTGCGCTTTGCTGTCGACGTGCACAGCACACTCAACGGGTCCAGATAAATCAAAAGGAGCAGGATGGCCCAAGGAGCAGGATGGCCCATGGCTCGTACTAGCCTCCTTTTTTTTTTTTTTTTTTTTTTTTTTTATTTCACCTTTTTCCCCCCCCTGTCGATGATTTGTTTACTTGTGTCCTACACGATCCTAAAGTTCCAGATTCCTCCGTTTCTCTGCATCTCTGCTAAGAGTCTCCTAAGAACATTACAGGCTACGTGCACAGTGCCATTAGTGTAAGTGGAATCGCGTGCTGTTCATGGACAGACAGAAGACGTGCCAGTCACAGAGATGAACACACATCGCCCGTCCAGGGTTTCCCGTCAGCGCCCTGAGCGCGAGCTCTGAGCCAGCGAGCTTTACCTCCTGCTTTTCATCTTGCTCTGGCAAGAAGCACACACGCACTTCACTGTTATTTGACCGTCAGTTAAACCAGACAAGGCATTAAATGTTGATGAGGGGGTTGGATCAAGCAGGAGAAGTACTTTTAAAGGAGTGCTTTAACTAATTGATGTAGTATGCGCACTGCTCTGCCGTTCCATTACGCACAAGCGTGCATGGCCAGGCTAGTGTTTTAACTATAAATACATTCCAGAACAACACATTTCACTACTAATAATAAGTATAAAATATGTAACATTTTAAACACACACACACACACACACACACACACACACACACTTTGTACACAGAATCACTTCTGGATTCTTGACTATTCATATGACAGAGGACAAACTGTTCTAAAGCGCACGTGCGTTAAGGGTCACTGGCTCCGTTCCAAACCGCATTTAATCTTACTTAACTGTAGATGAGATTTCTAGTCCTGTTTGTGGTAGGTTCATGCCCGGTTTAAACACTATGTTGTACAGCAGGATGCGGGTTGGGATGTAGCCAGTGAGTGTTTCAGCTTAAATAAAGAAATGAACTGAAACCATTGCTGTCCTAACATGAAGCGTGAGCGGGACTTACCTGCGCGTGGCGCGGTGCTTGCTGGGTGCGCGGCCGCTGGCGGAGCGCTGAGTGAGCGGGGTGTCAGCAGCCTCGCGCCCTTCTGCCTTGCATCATTAAGAGCGCTGCTGACGTCACGGCTCCGCGCGCTGTTGCTGCCGCTGCTCTCGCGCACACATGTCAGTCTGAGCGCAAACCACGCCGCCAATCCTTTACAGTTTCTGCGCGTTGAGTTACTTTTCATTTGCGCCATGAAAATATTCACAGACGCGTGATAACATTAGTTAATCCATTGTTTAAACAAATGCAGCGTTAGTCTTTTCTTCCCTTCCTCACCCCCACTCACTCCTTCTGCCTCTCTGTCTTTCTCCCTGTCACCCCCACCTCTCTCTCTCTCTCTCTCTCTCTCTCTTGCTCATAATTCTAACTCTCTTTCTCATCTTTCACATGCTCTTTTCCTGTCTCTTTCTCATCTTTCTGTCTTTCCTTCTGTCTGGCTCTCTCTCTCTCTCTCTCTCTCTCTCTCTCTCTCTCTCTTATCTTTCCATCTCTCATTCTTCTTGTCTCCGTCTTTTTCATCTTTCCCTATCTCCTTTCCTGTCTTGCTCTCTTTATCGCTCTCGTCATCGTTCCCGCTCTCTCTCCCTCGTGTCTTTCTTTTTTTCATTTTCCCCTCTCTGCCCCACCTTTCTTACTTATCTTCCTGTCTGTCATTTCCCCATCTCTCTCTCACTCTCTCTCCCATCTTTCCCACTCTCTCTTTGTCTCTCATTCTTATCTTTCCCACTCACTATCTCATTTTTCATTCCCTTTCTCTCCCCATTCTTTTTTATCTTTCTCTCTGTAATTTTCTCTCCAATGTCTCTCTTACTTTCTCATCTTCCTGCTCTCATTTTCTACTGTTTTCTTTCTATCTATCTCAGCTCTTTGTTTCTTCTCGTTTTATCTCCACCCATTTCATTGATTTTCCGTGCCTGCAGACGTTTGGCAGGTAGAGATGCTGAGCTGTCGGAGGCAGTCAGTCTTACTGCGCTGATGGAAAGGCTTTGGCTGACAGGATGTCTGAGTTTGAAGCTCGTGAAGTTAGCACACCACACGCTCCAGCCATGCCTGCTCCATCTGCAGCTGATGCTCCGAGCCTATATAGTTCATCACAGTACACAAAGCTCCACAGGCTACAGATCACTCTTACTAACACACATATTGCACACACCATAAGACATAAAATGTTCGTTTTTTTATGGTTTAACTGCTACCTTTAATCTTAAGAGATGATGAGGCATGCTGCTGTATTAGCCTACAGAGACACAGGCACAGATGTTGCGAAAATGAAAAATTAATTAAAAGGGGAAGACCTACTGTACCTTGACATGAGAGATTTCCATCCTATTGGCAAAGGCTGATGAGTGTTATTTTTCAGTCTCACTTCTATGTGTCAAACACAGATTTATTTTATGACCACCTCTGTCCTTTACTTCATCAAATTCTATTCATTTTGCTCTACTTATTTCTGTATATTGTCAGATAAACAGAGTACTGTGCAGGTACCTACAGTACTTAAAAGTACTCAGAAGGTACAAAAGTCAGTGACAAGAGTTTGTTCCCTGAAAGGTACACGGTGGTACCTCCCCCCCAGAGTGTGTTATGAAAGTGTTGCTGCTAAATAACACTTCCACTGGTTCACTCTGAGCTATAACTGAAATCCATTTCTGCTTGTTATGCCTATGTTATAATTTAACATTAGTCTCTAACATAGGAGTGTTTTAATGCTTCGCTGAGGTTAAGGATTCACTGCGCAGCAAGCAATACGGCAGTTAGCAGTTAATGTTAAGGTTCAAAAGTATAAGTGTGCGCGTAAAAAAGATGAAATGCCAAAATCAGGTGCTATTATATAATGAGCAAAGAGTAAATAATTTTAAATATTTGTGCATGTAGGCTTTGAGCATCTCTGAATGAACAGCCTACACAATTCTCTGATTATAAAGCCTGGAAGCAGTTGCTAAGCTACCATTTTTTTTTTTATGACATCCATACTTACTGTAATGAAAAATTTAAATACTCCTTGTGAAGTTTTCCTTCGGACTTATACTCGGACAGAGGAGATACATAATTTCGAAGACTAATGCAGTCACAATAGAAATATGCATACAGGGGGGAAAAACAGCAGATTATACAGAGTGCATATATTTTATGAAATGCTGTAACTTCTACCACTCGGAGGAAGCCACCCACGTTTTCTCGGTGCATTTGTTTCATTTTCATTCACTAGGAGGAACACTGTGAGGAACCCCATTTTGTATTCGAAGCAGCCGTGCTTTTGTGAGAGAAAACGGAGGGGTGCGGTTTTGCAGTGTCCTTAAAGCAAGTCAAGAGTTGTGCCTTGTGCTGGAGAACAGAGGCGGTGTCCAGAGAAAGATTAAAGCCTGCAGTGTTCTGGTAAAGAGTCTGCATCCCACCTACAATTTGAGCCTTTATATCGCTATACTGCTGTTATAAACTGAATGCCTTTCCCAGCACTCATTTCAATTTCAAATGAAGGATACTGCACTACTGCACATATAAAGCAGGCAACACCTTGAGAGTAATTCAAATGTTAATACCTCCATCCCAAAAATCAGTTTACATTGTTTACAGACATCAAGAAATACTGAATTTGTGTCTGCGCTTTTATTTCCCTGGGTCACAGCATGAGTGCTTACCTGATTAGAGGCATCAGAGAACATCGGACAACATAAAGCAAACAGCACGATAACCTGTCTCTACAAACGTGCAGAAGAACACGTAGCAGTCTAGAAAACGGTTCGAAGCGTGTGGCCGCATCACAAATGTTAATCCTCACCATCTAATCAGACCTCTAATGACTTTGCTCCTTTCTTTTAAACCCAAATATGAATTCCATTAGCAGTTAGCATTGTATTTGCCGTAATTACAGTGTTAAGGAGCTGATTGTGTATTTAATTGATGAACTCAACCGTACCACAAGTAAAAGCGATGGTATTATCACTTCATTATTCTGATGAAGTGTTGTACCACATTATTATTATTTCAGTCTTCAGTTACAAGTCATTCTCATGGGGAGAATACATGCGTTTGTAAACCAGTTTAAACTGGCTTGTTCTTACACTCAATATATGCAATTACACAATATAAACTAGCAGGATACTACACTCAATATATGGAATTACACAGTAAACACTAGCAGTGTAGGACACTCAGTATGTGGAGTTACACAATAAACAGTAACAGTGTAGGACACTCAGTATGTGGAGTTACACAATAAACACTAGCAGTGTACGACACTCAATATGTGGAGTTACACAATAAACAGTAACAGTGTAGGACACTCAATATATGGAGTTACACAATAAACAGTAACAGTGTAGGACACTCAATATATGGAGTTACACAATAAACAGTAACAGTGTAGGACACTCAGTATGTGGAGTTACACAATAAACACTAGCAGTGTACGACACTCAATATGTGGAGTTACACAATAAACACTAGCAGTGTAGGACACTCAATATGTGGAGTTACACAATAAACACTAGCAGTGTACGACACTCAATATGTGGAGTTACACAATAAACAGTAACAGTGTACGACACTCAATATGTGGAGTTACACAATAAACAGTAACAGTGTACGACACTCAATATGTGGAGTTACACAATAAACAGTAACAGTGTACGACACTTAATATGTGGAGTTACACAATAAACAGTAACAGTGTACGACACTCAATATGTGGAGTTACACAATAAACAGTAACAGTGTACGACACTTAATATGTGGAGTTAGAATTCAATTTCAATTCAATTTTATTTGTATAGCGCTTTTAACAATGGACATTGTCTCAAAGCAGCTTTACAGGAACATATAAACACAGCATACAGATTTTAAATGTGTGAATGTATCCCTAATGAGCAAGCCAGTGGCAACGATGGTGAGGGGAAAAACTCCCTAAGATGATATGAGGAAGAAACCTTGAGAGGAACCAGACTCAAAAGGGAACCCATCATCATCTGGGTAACAATGGATAGTGTGAAAGTAAAAGAAAGTTCATTATGGTTATATAAAGGCTGTTTGTTGAACTAGTCCACTGTTCACTAAAGGAGACCTGAGTGCAAAATTGCATGTGGTAATTGCAGTCCTGAGGCCATAGTAGCAACCGTAGTCCCAACAACCACAGCGAGAATGTCCATGTGGAATTGAGGTCCAAAACCATTTCCATGGTACTTCAAGTGGTACCATCCTAAGCAATCTCCAGAATGTAGTCTCCAGTTGATGAGAGCTCCAACTAATTTTTATGATGGATCAGGCTGGTCCGGAGAGCAGAAAGGGTCAGGATCACTGGCATCTCCATAAAATCATGTGTGGCTTGACAGAAGGAGAGAGGGAGAGGGAGGTAAAGAGACGGAGAGATTGTTAGGTATGCTTACTGTCCCGTGATGGATAAGACTGTGTACTTTGTGTACAAGAAAGACTATTCATGATAAGCTTGAGTAAACAAATATGTTTTCAGCCTAGACTATACTATAGTTACACAATAAACAACAGCAGTGTACTACACTTAATATGTGGAGTTACACAATAAACACTAGCCATAAACTCCATATGTCATTGAATTTCATCACACTCTCTTTTAATTTTACAGTAGCAGAAGTATTTATACCCTGAACAGGTACACAGTGATCTCAGATCGTCTGAGGGGTTTATGAAACCCAAGCTTTTGCCATTTACAGCATGATCAAAAGCAACAAAGCTGTGAGGATTTTCTGCATGTCTCTCAACCTTTACTTTTTTCTTTTTTTTTCATCAAACACAGCACTTGGCAGCAACACTGCTTTTAAACACACTGTCCCCTAGTGTATCAGCATGTGTGTGGGGTCTCTGTGAAGAAAGTGCTGGGTCAAGAATTCTGAATATATCTCATATGCTGGAAGGAATAAAGGAACAATGCACAAGCTTTGAAGTGAAGACACAGGTTTGCAGTGTTGCACACAAGGACATAGACACCATGTGGACATTTTTATTGTGTGAATCCACATGTATTAATACAAGAATAAACTCATGGGTAGGCTGACCGAGTGAGTACTGGCTAATTCAGAGTCCATTAGCGAACCAGGTTGTCCAGACTTAATTTGACCAATAATCAGGCTTGGGGAGTAACGGAATACATGTAACGGCATGTTACGTAATCAGGATACAAAAAAAAACTGGTAACTGTAATCCGTTACAGTTATGCCAAAAAACAAAGTAATCAGATTACAGGTACATTTTGTTAAAAATGGGAATACCATCAGGATACTTTTGACATAAGACAATAGAGACAGCTAAAGGGAAAATTCTCCCTAATTCAAGTGGCTCGACATGATGTACTGCATCATGGGGAATGTCAAGGAGGAGCCCACCAATCAGGCTGGAACCATCAACCACTGTGCATCTCGTCCAGCCTGCCGAGTCGACGGAGAACGTCGTTCAGCTGCCTTGCTCGTCTGAGGATGCTGCTCAGACTGCCTGTTCAGCGGAAGAACTTGCTCTGCCTCCCGGTGCGGCCAAGACCTCCGCTTTTCTTCAGACCATGCGGAGAGCGTCGCTCTCCCTTCTAGCTTCATGGGGAATGTCGCTTTCTCCTCAGGCTCCGACTTGAGCGTCGTTCCTCCCGCTGGCTGTGCAGTACCCATCGCTCCGCATTCAAGCCATGCCGGGGATATCATGTCATCTCTCTGCGGTGCAGAAGAGACTGCCCCACACCTGAACCTCAGAGAGCACACCAGGTTCCTGTCCAATGGCGATGAGGTGACCTCCCAAGCAATGTTCAGTGCAACGAGAAGGCCTCTTAAACCATGGTCCTGTCTGAGGGAGACGAGACAGCCTCTCAAGCCATGTTCCTGTCCGAGGGCGATGAGACGGCCTCTCAAGCCATGTTGATGTCCAAGGGCGATGAGATGGCCTCTCAAGCCATGTTCATGTCCAAGGGCGACAAGACGGCCTCTCAAGCCATGTTCCTGTCCGAGGGCAACGTGACGGCATCTCAAGACATGTTTCTGTCGAAGGGCAACGTGATGGCATCTCAAGCCATGTTCCTGTTGAAGGACGATGAGACGGCCTCTCAAGCCATGTTCCCGTCTGAGGATGTCGCTCTTCCTTCCTGTTCCGCTGAGGATGTCGCTCTACCTTCCTGTAACACCAACGCTGACAATCCAGCTTCCCACGCCTGGGTGCTGCCTAGGGACCCTGGCGAACCTGCCCCAGTTTCACGCCTGCTCCTCGGCTCCTTGAGGAGCCTGCTGTCTATGCTATTGCTCTTCTCTTGACTTTATTTACATGTGTGACCTTGAAGCAATCCAAAAATAATCAGATTACATTACTTTCATATTGTGGTAGTTGGATTACGTTACTGATTAATTTTTTCTTAAGTCATTTGTAACTGTAACAAAATACATTTTTAATGAACCTTCCCAACCCTATGTCCTATAATCATTGGCAAAACACCTTTTTCCTCTTTTTATCTCACTCTGCATGTGGTCTTTATTTTTTATAAGAAATATGCACTTGTTTTTTTCAAGTGACATTATTATTATTAGGTTATCACTGGACTGTTGTTTATTCAATTTCACAACCAGTGCCTTGGATTAATGATGCGATCATATACTTTAATGTCTTTGATAACTTTGACTAGTTTTCAGCTGCATGTACTCTATTCAGGGCTAAAATTCTCCTTATCTTTGACATTTTAATATTTTGTGTAATGGGAAGTCTGTATTATATTATGTAGCACATTGTTCTGTAGAATCATGTGGCCAGTAAAATGAGTAAAATGAACACTAGGTTGTTGATGAGTTTCTAACAGATATTACTGTTTAAAATACAAATTCAAATACCTATTGCTGAAGAAACTGGTTAAACACATCTTTTCTGAACCTATCCAGCGTTTCTTTGTTTAGTGCTAATATATGAGTGGTGAGCTTAGAAGGGATGAATATCTGCTGGTGTTAATCAAAATTCACATTCCACCAGTGCATGAGTGAGCCAGCATCCATTACGTACTTTCCTCTGTCTCAGCAAGGAGAAAGTGTAGCCTGCGTGAATTAACCGTGATTTTGACATGCACAGCCTGTTATGTTTCCTTTGGCACTTCACAGGTTTGTGAGCACAAGATGTATTGTGAGATGAAAGCTCATCTGTGCGTACCGAATGCACAAATGGAGTGATCCACACCAAATGCTGCTGTGCATACACAGCGAATCATGATGCATAATCTATACACATCCATAACAGGCTAAGGCTCGAACATGTATGCAAATGGGACAGCATGGACACATCAGTGATCTCCTTAAGATCTCAGTCGCAGGTGTTGTCAAGGCAACTTAGCCGCAGCTGTGTGCATTTAGCTCTGTGAACTTGTGGAATAAATTAGCATTCAGATTAAGTGGTGGACTAAGAATTTCCTAAGACACTCTATCTTTGTAATATGTTCTAAGTATATTAAGTAAGGAAGGAATATAACCTGATGTTATAGGAAAATAATCAATAGGGTAGTGAGATGAGTGATCATTACCCCACTTTTATAATAACAGTATGTCTTAAATTGAGTTTTATTATTTTTCATTCATTAAATCTGTTTACAGTTACACTATATGACATCACACCCATATATAGTTCTTCCCCAAACAACTGCCACAAAGTTGGAAACACACAATTCTGTACGATGTCATTGTATGCTGTATCATTACAATTTCCCTTTTTCCGGAACTAAGGGGTCAAACCTGTTCCAGCATGGCAATGCCCCTGTGCACAAAGTGAGCTCCATGAAGACATGATTTGCCAAGGTTGGAGTGGAAGAACGCAAGTGTCCTGCACAGAGCCCTGAGCTCAACCCCACTGAACACATTTTGGATGAATTTGAACTCTGACTGAACCCCAGGCCTCCTCATCCAACATCAGTTCCTGATCTCATTAATGATCTTGTGGCTGAATCAGGAGCACAAATCCCCACAGCCACGCTCCAAAATCTAGTGGAAAGCCTTCCCAGAAGAGTGGAGGTTATTATAACAGCAAAGTGGAACTATATTTGGAATGGGATGTTCAACAAGCACATATAGGTGTGATGTTCAGGTGTTAGCGTACCTTTGGCCATAGAGTTGGGGTACTCAATCCTGGACTCGGACACATAACTCCAATTATGAACAAAGTCGGACTTGTCATGCACTCGGGAAAATTTGTACTGGAACTTGACATGGAGTCGGACATTTTGGACTCCGCGTCATGTGAAACATGAAACGAAAGATAAAAAAATAAATAACAACATAGAATTAAGGTAACAAGAAATTAATGAATGGCTCCCTGTCTGACCAGGGGGATTTCTGTGTGCACACGTTTTAAGTGTTTTTTAAGTGTTTTAACAATTAAAACGTGTGCACATCGCGCGAGTACAGAACTGAGTTGTCTTTAGCGGCTTATTACACTTGGACGGTCAAAAAATACACACACATCATGTCAAAATCCAGGTCTGGCCGAGTATTCATGCAAACACAGTCAGTTATGTCTTAAGTGAATATAAACAGTTGAGGGAAAAATCAGAGGTGTGCTAATACAGTATATTGGATCTGTGCATTAGGTGTTAAGGTGGCAGCAGTCTAATAAACCTGCTGCTGTCTGTATCATTAATGTTAATCAATAAAAAAAAAAGACAAAGAGAAAATCACTCACTCACTCATTTGACGTCAGCAAATTTAATAAGAATCACTGTATATGTCATATAGTGAAGTCTATTTTATTTTACATTTAATTGCTTTATTCAATTTCTGTAGTATTTCTTACTTGAATGCTACTGATAGACCTACCTGAGAAAACGTATCGTTATCGTGAAATAACATTGTAGTCATATTGCCCACCCCTAAACATTAGCATTTGGTGATTCTAGACTTGAATTGCAAGTAAAGTGTGAAATGTACTTCTTAATGTAGTAAATATCATAAACTCAGAAGTGAGTTTGTTGTCATTCATAGACAGATTAAAGCAGTAATAAAGCATAAAGCTTGTTATGACATGCTGCTAAATGTAACTCTACTCTGTACTCTCTCTCTCTCTCTCTCAGTCTATATAACTGTAGGGGAGAGGCATCAAATCACTGAAATGTCAACTTGAACTGACACAATATAGTGTGATACAATAACAAAACAATTTCATTTGTATTTTCATACACTTGTAATATAATAAAAGTTACATATACCTCTATAATCCCTTTTTTTCCTTTGAAACCATTTTTTGATAGGAAACTAGTTGAGGTGCTGATGACATGAAATAAAGATATTAAATGGCGATGGCAAGATGTAATAGTGGTAGTTTTTGTTACATTTATGTTGCCATTGGTTTGTGAAGGTTAAAATATTTATTTAACAGCTCAATGTTGAGTTCACAATTGCAATTTCAAATCTTTTTTCAATTTAATTACTTCCTGGACTCGGCCAGACTTAACTCGGACTCTGCCATTAAGGACTCGGACTTGAGATCATGGCCCCTTTTGGACTCGGACTCGACTGGTTTAGGATTTGGTCTCGACTCGAACTCGACAAAGGTGGACTCGACGCCAACACCACCATATAGTGTACATTTAATATTGTGGAACATATGCTAAGTTGATTTATTGTTTATTAACATTTATTAACTTTCCCATTAAAGCAGCTGTAAACAGTCATTCTTTTGCCAGCCTCTTTTTTTCTCTCATACCGCTTGTCATATTACAGAGATACTTTGCGATGTCAGAAAAGTGACAACTTTAGTTCTGACTGGTACAAAGCACTGAGACTGGAGATTCTTTCAAAAATGCTAAATAAATCTCCATCACAGAAAACATATATGGAAATCTATATAATTGTTTTTAAAATCAGTTTATATGGAGCGTCCACCATTAAATTCTGTATGAATTAGCTATTGCCATAGAAGTGATAACATATTACAACAAACAAACAAACACATGAATATAAACTGGAACTACATTCCCGGCTAATCTAGAAAATTAAAACACCTTCTGACAAATCTTCAGGAATTCAGCAGTACTGTGGTATAAAGTATATTATTGCAGTCTACTATCAATGTTCACAAGACTGCTTCATTTAAAAGACAGGAACACTGAGACTGATTTGAAGTCCCATGTAAGTCATTTATTTCATTTAAGTCACCAGTGTTACATTTCAATGTTTACATTTCGAGTCATCTTTCAAACAAACAAGATATTCATCACATCCACTATTTTAGCTGAGTTCCGGTTTATTTCAGTTGATGATAGTTGTTGGTGAATATTCAAACATACATTTTGTGACAGTCTAATCCAGACAGACAATCTGTTAAGGTACATAAGGAAGACAAAGAAGTGACAGGCAACTGCAATTCCAGAATTTCCATAGTTGCACGTACACACAAACACATTCTTCTTTTTTCTCTATCTCCTTTTTGGCTGAAATAAATTAATGCAGCGATAATGCATTAATTAGTGGCTGGAAATATATAGTCTGGGACAAAATCTTTTCATTATTTCCCTCGGTCCCTTATGTCTGATGTCAAAGCAAGCCTTGATTTGATAAATTTGATGCAGAAATGCAATGCTTGGCCTCTTGAAGAGAAGCCCGTTTTGCCATCACACACATCTGACACATCTGCATATGGCTGTTACCTTCCTGTCAGCTGTGTGATTGCTGCGTGTGGAAGTAAAAGAGTTATTGGAAATGGCTAGCAGCTTATGTGATCCACGCCTGAGCCCCACAGAGGAATACTTTTACAGCTGCTTCTGTTTTGCTTACTCCTGATGTTGTTTGTGGGATGAATGCATTAAGTGGGTCACAGCTGCCATGAGAAGTGCATTTTGGCTTCTCTGCAGGACTTTCCTGGGGCTGGGGAAAATTGAAAAGCCCTGTTTCAAATATATACTACTGTTCCTTCATCATGGCCCTATTTCTTGTCAAAAGCAGAAATGCATGAGATGGAATGTTAAATCATTCATTTACCAAATGAAACATGCTTTCGTTCCTTCTCATTCCCCAGCACCATGTTTTATTTTGTGTCTTTGCCTTATCTGTCGGAAATCTCATATATATATATATATATATATATATATATATATATATATATATATATATATATATATATATATATAAGTACTGTATCTCATAATTCTTTATTTGGCATTATTATTATTGTTATATCATGTTATTACATAAGTCAATGCTAAACATAGCTGTCATGAATTTGATTTCAATTTAATTTAATTTGTATTGCACTTTTAACAACAAAGCATTTGCAGAAATATATGTATTCCGTAAATAAAATTTAAATTTATAAATTTATCCCTAATGAGAAAGCCAGAGGCAGTGGTGCAAAGGAAAAATTCATGAGGAAGAAACCTTGAGAGGAGCCAGACTCAAAAGGAGCCCATCCTCATCTGGATGACACCGGATAGTGTAATTAGAAATAATTTCCCTTCTACATAATCGAAAAGTGCAATTGTGTAACCAGGAACCTATGATCTTATGAGCAACTTGATGAATATTATTTATGAATTGTGACAAGTCAATATAACTTGTGAATTATGTGTTAAATTTATCATTTGGATTTTAGATATTCATCTTGCTTGCCAATTAACACTTAACAGCATGGCTGCTTGCTTTCAATCAGCTCTTCTGCTCCGTGGTTGCAGATTTAACAGCCATTGAGCGTGGAGACTGACATTTTTTCATTTACTCCTCACAGCTTGAGCCACACAAACACAATACGCACGATACGTGACCAGTCTTTGACCTTCTGTGCATGCCGTCAAAACGTGTGCGCCACTTCCACCATGGACAACAGCCATTAACCTGACGTAAGTGAGCCACCATTTTAAGCAAAGATTTTTACAGACCACCTGGCAGATATTACAATATCCCATATTAATGCTGTCGGCTAGTGCATCTGAGCATAACCACTATTAAATACTGCAGTGGTGTGGTTTGAGGCCTGGGGATAAATTATCTCATCTTGGCTTTTAACATGACCTCAGAAATAGCGCTTCATCTGCCATGAAAACTCAGGGAAGAAGTCTGGAGAAGTTCTGAAAGGCCGTCAGCACCGGGTCGTGGCTGTAAAAAAAACTTCAAATCTGGAACAGACTCTCTGAGGAAAAAGTGAGAGCAGAACTGCACATCGCAGCACATGCAGATTAAGAACCTCAGAGACTTGTCATGTTCTTTCCTTTGTTCTGTCAATAGAGCGAATACCCACAGAACACACTAAAGAGTCAACAAAAGAGGTGCACATCAAAGACCACGCACACACCCCGATGTCTTTTTTATTTGTTGCTGTTGTGGGTATTGCTGTTTCAGCACTTTGTTCAGTAAGCACTTTATTACGTGGGCCCTGTAACATGTTGAATGTAAGCTGGGCAGTGTCTCTTGTATACATGTGTATGTATACACACTTTCCATCCACTTTATTAGGAACACCTGTACACCTGCAGATTCATGCATTTATCCAATCAGCCAGTCATGTGGCAGCAGCGCAGTGTATGAAATAATGCAGATACAGGTCAAGAGTTTCAGTTAATGTACACATCAAACATCAGAATGAAGAATAAGTGTGATCTCTGTGGCTTTAACCATGATGGCATGGTTGTTCGTACCAGATGGGCTGGTTTGAGCATTTCAGAAACTGCTGATCTCCCATGATAGCCTCAGATTCTTGTTCTTGGATGACAGAAGTGGAACCTGATGTGGTCTTCTGCTGTTGTAGCTCATTCACCTCAAGGTTTGATGTGTTGTGCATTCTGAGATGCTTTTCTGCTCACAACAATTGTAAAGAGTGTGTATTTGAGTTACTATGGACTTCCTGTCAGCTCAAATATATACAGTGCCCTCCACTAATATTGGCACCCTTGGTAAATATGACTAAGGAAGGCTGTGAAAAATACCCATTTCCACCATCAGGGCAATAATTAAGAAGTTCCAGTCAACTGGAAATGTTAGGAATCAACCTGGACTTGGACGTGTGTGCATATTGTCTCAACGCACTGTGTAGAGGAAGGTTTGAGTGGCCAAAAAATCTCCAAGGATTACAGCTGGAGAATTGCAGACGTTAGTTGTGTTTTGGGGTCCGAAAGTCTCCAAAACTACAATCCGAAGTCACCTACATCACCCCAATTTGTTTGGAAAGATTTCAAGAAAAAAGCCAAAAACTCGAGGGTCTTCAGTTTGCCAGACAGTACTGGAACTTCAAATGGGATCGGGTTCTATGGTCAGATGAAATAAAAATAGAGCTTTTTGGCAATAAACTCCAGAGGTGGTTTTGGCACACAGAGAGGTAGCCATATGGAAAAGTACCTCATCCCCACGGTTAAATATGGTGGTGGCTCTTTAATGTTTTGGGGCTGTTTTTCTGCTAGAGGACCTGGACATTTTGTTAGGATACATGGCATCATGAACTCTATCTAATATCAAATGAAAACCTGACTGCCTCTGCCAGAAAGCTTCAAATGGGCCGTGGTTGGATCCTCTAGCAGGACAATGATCCAAAACACACATCAAAATCAACACAGAAATGGTTTACTGACCACAAAATCAAGGTCCTGCCATGGCCATCCCAGTCCCCTGACTTGAACCCATAGAAAACCTGTGGAGTGAACTGAAGAGGAGAGTCCACCAGCGTGGACCTTGAAATGTGAAGGATCTGTATGGAGGAATGTTCTCAGATCCCTTGCCATGTATTCTCCAACCTCATCAAACATATAGGAGAAGACTCAGAGCTGTTATCTTGGCAAAGGGAGGTAGCACAAAGTATTGACTAAAAGGGTGCCAATAATTGTTGCACACCTATATTTAACAAAGTTTTTTTTTTTTTTTTTGATAAACCTGTGTTGTGTTTGCAATTGTTTGATATCCATGAGAGCAGAGTATGTTTTATGATTTTTTTTTTTAAACAAAAGATAAAAAGATTAAACAATAAAGACAAATTTTCACAGCCTTCTTTGCTCATATTTACCAAGTGTGCCAATATTAGTGCAGGGAACTGTATATACACACATACAATGGATCTCAAAAGTTGAGGACAGTTTTAGAGAAAGTATTAGAATTAAAAAATTTCTCAAATAAAAGTGAAATATGCAACATCTTCACTAGTCAAAATTCAAGATGTAGCACAATTTCTAGGTCACTATTTACATTTAAGCAAATTTGTCATATCGTCCATTTAGCTCCTTTGTACGAAAGGTCAGATTTTCAGTGAGTCTCATCCCTTCCACTGAAGCTTTTGTGAAACAGATGACACACCGATGGATTTGATCTAACATGGATCATCAGGTTTTACACAAACTGTGTGTAACTGTGGAGTCTGTGTCAGTCCGAGAGTGTAGAAGAGAGAGTGATGTAGCCAATTCAGAGTTAGGGATTATTAGGGGGCCATGATAGACAAGGACCAATGGGGGAATTTCAGCAGGACACCGGAGGTATACCCCTACTCTCTTACGATAAGTGTCCTGGGATTTTTAATTACCACAGAGAGTCAGGACCTCAGTGTAACGTCTCATCCAAAAGACTGTGCTGTTTTTACAGTATAGTGTCCCCATCACTATACTGGGGTATTAGGCTCCCCACAGACCACAGGGTGAGCGCCACCTGCTGGCCTCACTAATACCACTTCCAGCATCAACCTTAGCTTTTCCCAGAAGGTCTCCCATCCAGGTACTGGCCAGATTCAACCCTGCTTAGCTGCAGTGGGAAACCAGGCGAGAACTGCACGGACATCTGGCTCTGGCATTTAAAAATTCAAATAAAAAAAACATTTTTAAATGTTTTTTACTAACCCAGAAATTCAGTCATAAAATGCACATCTAAGATAAAATGTGTATTTAAAAAAAGACAAGGTGAACAGTATTGTATGTATGCACAATATATATGTATACTGTTATATTGTGAATTTCAAACATCTAACCAAGGTATAACCACTTAAGTAGTGCAAGAAATTACATTATTTTACTGGAACAATCTACAACCCCAATTCCGAAAAAGTTGGGACAGTATTGAAAATGCAAAAAACAAACAAACAATAAGAGTAATTTGAAAATTCAGTTCACCTACCTTGCCATCAGGAGCAACTTGGGGTTCAGTGTCTTGCCCAAGGATACTTCAGCATGTGGGGTCATGTGGGCCGGGAATCGAACCGCCAACCCTACGATTAATGGATATCCCACTCTACCACCTGCACCACAGCCGCCCCTGACTTAATGTTAAACCAGCATTTAAACATATTAACCATATGATTATCTTGTGATAATATATGGAATATTTTAATCAAAGTATAATCCAATCAAAGTATAATCTTATCATCAATGTATAAGATATAAGAGAGTATACTCTCTTATATCTCTTGTATTGTGTACTGTCCCCTATTATCTCTCACATTCAAGCGCAATATCGAACACTATCAGAACAACTTTCGTATTTATTAAACAAGATTGCGACCACATATTAGCAATGAAGGGATTGCGACTTCAGAATCTTTTATTCAGGTATATAAAATAAACAACATTTTTACATGTCATGGAAGTGCCTAGAGTATAATCTACTTAACAATCCATTCATATATAACACAAACATACCAGTTCAAGATATAGCCTATATGTACAATGAAATCCTACGTGGTTTAGGGACGATATCTGCGCATGCGCGTGCTTAGCTTCGTATGTTTGGTTTCGTATATGCAGTTTCGTATGCAAGAGATTTCGTATTCCCGTAAATTAGAGAATACACTATCAAAAAATGAAATAAAAATAAATCTTAGTGAACAATGAACAATCACATCTAGATATATTTCTTTGAAATTACACAGCAGTAACTTCATTAATCAGTTTTTTTCGCATAATTTCAGAGTAATATAGCGTTTCAAGAATGTTAACATTGTTCAAGCTTCTTTTCTACATATATTTGACGTCAATGATTTTTTTCGTCGCAATCAAGCCTCTTTTCCACTACGTGTAGCTTTCATTTCAACAGCGGGGGTTCGCTTGACTTCATCGAAAGCGCTTTGTGTTTGCTGGGTTTGCTGACGCATCTGTTGGCAGATTGGCGAGCCTCGGCCCATACTTGCTCTTGAAGGACTAGGCGGTTTTTGGAGGCTCCTTATATACTATGATTAGACGATTGCCTCACCTGTTTCACATCACCTTCTTATTTCAACTTGTCACATCACTATTTGTCCTAAATTGTCCCTGTCCCAACTTTTCTGGAATGTGTTGCATGCATCAATTTCAAAATAAACATTTACCTTCAAAAAGCTATGCAGGTGATTAGCTAAAACATGAAATACCTTGTCTTTATACGTTTGTTGTTTAAATACAAGTCAAAGTACATTTACAAATCACTCCTCTTTGTTTTTATTAGCATTTTCCATACTGTTCGGAATTGGGGTTGTAAGTATAATGTGATAGGGAAAAGCCAAAAATCCTTATCACTCTAATTAGGTACTTGTAGCATACCACATAATAATAATTCGAGCACTGTCTATGAGTCTTTTATCTATTGGTTTCCTTTAATAATAATGCACTCATTTGGAGTCCAGTTAGGATCTGAGAGCAACCAGTTAATAAGTTCCACAAAGGTTTAGGTTTCTTTATTTAAATGCAATTCCGTATCAGTTTTTTGGCAGTCTTTAGTATACTCAAATAAGCACTCTTTACAACTTTGTTGAACTGAAAAGCATCTCAGAATGCACAACATATCGAACCTTGAGGTGGATGGGCTACAACAGCAGAAGACCTCATCAGATCCCACTCCTGTCAGCCAAGAACAGGAATCAGAGGCTATCAATGACACAGACTCATCCAAACTGGAGAGTTGAAGACTGGTAAAACCATGTGATTTTTTTCTAAGCTTCAACTGTCCAATTTGGGTGCGCCTGGAGACAGGAGTGGAACCCAATGTGGTCTTTTGCTGTTGTAGCCAGGTCTGTGGGCAGAAATGCCTTGTCTTCATCAGAGTAGAATGACCAGACAGGTTCAGGCTGACAGGAATTCTACAGTAACTTGATTAGTCTCTATTTACAACTGTGGTAAGCAGAAAAACATCATAGAATCAAACCTTGAGGTGGATGAGCTACAACAGCAGAAGACCACACTGGGTTCCACTCTTGTCAGCCAAGAACAGGAATCTGAGACTACAGTGGGCACAGACCAACCAAATCTGAACAGTTGAAGATTGGAAATACACCGGGCAATATTTTTCCAATCTTCAACCGTCTGATTTACTCCAGTTCAATCTTTTTCCCCATTCTAATATTTGATGTGAACATGAAGCTCTTGACCTGTATGGTTTTACGCATTGCTCCTGGATGTTACATGTGCAGGTGTAAAGGTTCCTAGTAAAGTGGTCCGTGTTTACATCAGTGTCATCAGTTATGCAAGAGTACACACTCCATTACAAACAGCCTGGGAAAATTACCCTGAATGAAACAGATCTAATTGAATTGCAGATGTCAGGGATGAGGGTGAATTTCAAAAGCCTGGCATGATCATATACACAGATACAGGGAGAATGTCTGTGTAAGGTAATCATAGGAAAGTAAACAAAGAAGAAGAAGCTAAAGCCATCAGTTCTCATCAGAGGACAACAGTTTGAGCACCATTATTTCACTTCAATATTGTACCCTTTTTTTTTTTTTTTTTACTTCAAAGTATTTCTTGGGTGTGAAAGTAATTTAACTTTATGCTGTCTTCTTTAAAAGTTTGTCCTCTGATGTGAGTAATTAGAAAGGAACGCTCTACGACTGTCCTATTATTCAAGATTGCGAGTGGACCAAGCAGATCACTAAATGATCCAAAGACAAATCCAGGCACATCCACACTGTCACTTCCAATCACAGGTGTAATGGTTAAAGTAACCGCACCTTTAACAGGCCTCTCTGAACTCTTAATTCACATTAGCTGATTGCTACACCTTTGTTAATTAAGAGCTCAGTCTGATATCATGCCTTTCTCATCCTGCTTTTCATTCTACAACTGGATTTGTTAATGGATTTGTTCTGATCCAGGAACTACAGTAAACAATGAGGCCAAATACCTCAGGCATACAAGGGTCTATGTACTGTAGCTGTTCACTGAGGCAGGTTGTTTGCTATAAGCAGGATAAGTGTAATGGATATTTTTAGTTATTGGGAAATACAGAAACATATGATTTTTAGGGAGGAGTGTGAGCTATAGTACCATCTCCTAGGTGCTGTACAAATCCAACAGCTCCGACACTATTAATCAAAACAGATGGCTCAAAAAATACATTAAAGAAGAATTTGGCATCCTTTGCTTGCATCTTAGTTTCTGGTCATGGTGTTTCACAGTTAATATTATGTGAAAATAGGCGTATCAGTCAAAAGGCAATTTATTAGCCAACAAAGTCGGCCAAATCCCACCATCTGCTTCTGTTGGAGCTAATCCTGAAATTGAAAGCTATTCTTTACTGTCTTGGCGGAAAAAAAGGGGTCGGTGATTTTTCTTTATTGACAGCTTTCTCAAAAGGAAAAGAATAATTATTAATTATTAAAGTAATATATAGATTTCGGATTTGAAGGATGTATTGACCTTTGATGGTGTTAAAGAAAATGTTTAGTGATATAGCAATATTTATGTAGACATGTATCAAAAACACCTTCACATTCTTGGATCCTACTGATGGTCAGTATGTGTGGATGTGTGTGTGGGGAGTTTAAATAAGACATCAAGGGAAAAAGACTAAAATCACATTTAAAAAAAAAAATTGCAATGTCTAGCGTGTTTATTTCATTTTGTTATATATTAATATATTATATATTAATTAATATTAATATATTATATATTAATTAATATTAATATATTATATATTAATTAATATTAATATATTAATCCTTATAAACATACAGTACATGACATTTTATTTCCAAACCATCCACCCCTGTGTTCACTTAAATAGATGGCACTGACACAGGGAATATTTCCTCTCTCTGTCACAGTATGTTGGTGATTTTCCACACACAGAATAATGGCTAGTTCTCTCTCCACTACATACTAATGAAGCCGGGTGTTTGCTAAAGCATGCTAACACTTTATAGAGGTTTCAGATATTCTTTTATTCATGAACCATGAGGGGGAATGCTGTTGAATTTTAGATTTATCTGAAAGTACCAGACTACCACTACAATACTGCTTGATGCTTTCACAGCTATATACTCTATATTTTATTATACATAATAGTAGGACTAAGAAAGCATAATAATATTGCATGACTACTGACCATATGAGACCGTATGCAATCAGACTTTTTTGTGTTACTCCCAGGATTTTTATTCTGATAATCATGTTAACGTATGTTTTGGCAAATTGGTATAAACAGCAAAATTCCTCAGGTTAAATGAACACGTGTTCATTTGTGTACAGATAAATTTATATAAAGATTTATGTTGTTGATAAGTCATCACTGAGGAAGTTGCTGTGTATGCTGTCTTTGTCTCTTTCCCTCCCACCAAACCTCAGCTGAGACCATAAACTATTCGTTAATATTCACAGCCATCATCAATATTGCGTATAATTCAACAACCCTAAATCCTGAAATATATAGCTGCTGTTCCTCAACTATGAGTAAAATGCAGCATCTGAGAATGAAGAGATGTAAAATATTCAACTGAGTGTGGCAGGAAGTTTCAGAGTGTTGCGTTTATACCAGGGCCGTTAGCACCATAGACACTTAGGGGGATTTACACCCCCCCTCCCCCAATAATCAGATATGACCAAATTGTCCCCCCCCCCGGTATTTTATATTTTTGATGCTGCTCTGCTGAACTCAATTATGCACCACTACTTATGTTGTTAGGATGACAAAAAGGGGGGGGGGGATAGAAGTAGGCTGGTCTATCTCGGAAGTCAAGCAACGCTCGCTCGTCAATGTCAAAATGTTTGAAATGGCCAATCAAATCAAAGAGGGTGTAAACTGTGCAATGCTTCAGTTTTAACGGTGAAATATAGTACTATCCATGGATGCAAACATTTACGTGATTCATGTAATGTGGTGCGTTATTGTCAATGTGACGAGACAAGAAACATTAACAGAGCCATGTTCAATATATTAGGCAGAAGATGAAGAATGAATGTGTGCATGTTGCGAATGAATGTAATGAACGTGGTTAACCGGCTTTACTGGTAGCCTTTCAGTAAATTCACTTATCTAAGAAAATTATTCCTATATCTCAAAGAGTTATCATCCTCAGACTTAAACTAGAACATGGCGAAACGTGTGGTTTTGACTCAAGTGTGTTTTAAGGTTGTGGTTAGGAAAAAGTCATTTATTAAAATAAAAATATATTATTTGCAAATCTAGATCTTTAACTATTTTCTTTAATCCTTTAATTCTCCTTTCTGGACAATAAACCCCCATGTGTCTGCAACCACTGTATTTTATACGAGTCTGTATGACCTTGTCAGGTCTGTGCTGAAAAAGTTAAAGGGATGGTTCATCTAAAAATGAAAATTCTGTTATTATTTACTTCCCATTGTGTCATTCCAAACCCAAATACTGTTGTCATAACATAAAAGAAGATCCACCCCCGCCCCCAACTCTTTTCCACTCTACTACAGCTCTATTCCAGAAGATAGTGATCATGAGCTTTAAAAGGTGCACTATAAAAGCGCTATAAAAACTATACTCTAAGTGGCCATATGAGAGCTTTGTGTCGTATGGACTGCTTTTCTGTATAGCGGTGTAAACATTCTTCAAAATTCTCCTTTTGTGTTACACTGAAAACAGCATACAGGTTTGGAACAACTTGAAGGTAAGTAGATAATTTTGTGTAAGTAATTTTGCCTGGTTTGCTGACACAGTCATGATGTTTTACAGCGACATTATGACAATAATGAAAAGACAATCAAATGATATAATTTTTTTCTTTGGGGCAGCAGATAAAAAGGTTAAGCCGACAGGAACAGGAAAAAGGTTAGCAGTATATACACAGTGGAAGTAATTCATATTTGGTCTACTCTACTGTTCGGAACATACAATATTATTCACTATATCTGTGCATAATAAGATGAAAGGCCTGCCTGGGGGGAAAGAGTGAGTAAAACTGAAATAAAATAAACCATCTAATCTAACTTTTATTGTATTGTAATACACACTGACCTTACTATATTTATTTTGGTCCTAAATATAAAGGTCTTGCATTGTATATATAAATAATGTATTTATAAATATTTGGGCCTTTATTACATAGAGAACTAAAAAGGACCATTATATTTGTGACCCCAGCCCCACCAAATGGTTTGGTCCCCCCAATGTTCAGGACGTGGATACAGCCTTGGTTTATACTACAGTGTATCAGCAGTAATTGTAAAACTCACTTACTTGAAGCTTACGCCAACAAATTAGCCAGCTAATAGCATGCCCGCTGAAATGGACAAAATATGCAGATCATGCCATGTAATCGTTTTCTTTGAAATCAGTGCTCTGTAACCTGTTGCAGTTTCAAAACTGAGCGAGGAATTCTATATGCTGAATTATTTTTTAATAATAATTATTGTATATAATGAAAGATGTCGCTATATCAGCTGTTTGCACTCTTGGGAAAACAGTTAGAGGATCAACGAACATCAACTTTTCAATGGAAATGGACAATATCTGACCAGACTTTTGGGTGTTGCACCAGTGTGTGTGGTGCTGGTACAAGTGTATATAATGCTGCAGGTTATTTTTGCACTGCTCTCATCCCAGCATTGCCAATGTGCTATTTAAAAAAAACAGCAGTCTTGCTCTACTTGATACACTCGTAGCATTAACACATACTCTTGTGTCATTGCCACTTCTGTACCAATGCACAAAGAATATCTGTTCTGCAGTGGTCCTATGGGGTTCCTATCCAGCGGTGTGCATGGCAACAAATGGCCAACAGTCAGTACTTATATACCTTCAAAGTGACCTATATGGGTGGTTCGCTAACTCTCTCTCTCTCTCTCTCTCTCTCTCTCTCTCTCTCTCTCTCTATCATTAAGTTATGTGATTTCATGACAAAAAGGTATTTCCAGCTGCAGTGCTGCATTATTTAAACTATACTGCAAGCTTTTTAAATCAGGCACCCTTTAATGGACAGTTATGCTAGGTGAAATTCAGAAAAAGCAATATCTTCTATATTGTTCTGGTAAACAAATGAGTCCACTTAATAAGTCTATAGAAGGAATATTCAGTTTCTGTAACTAATTTATACCCTCCGCACAGTCACTGCAGTATTATGCCATTTGATGTTGCTCTTTTTGAAAATGCAATACCATGACATAAAGGTAAATCCATGACCTATCCTTTAATCATAGTAAGAAGCAAAGCATGAATTTTTCATACACTTACAGCAATAGTTGGGAGCTTCGCTGCTCTGAGCCAAACTGTAATTCAAGATAGAAGTTCCCTTTGTCCTCTGCGGTATACAGTGCCCTCCACTAATATTGGCACCCTTGGTAAATATGAGCACGGAAGGCTGTGAAAAACTGTCTTTATTGTTTACCATTTTGATATTTGGTTAAAAAAAAATTCACAAAAATACTCTGCTGTCATGGATATCAAACAACTGTAAACACAACACAGGTTTATCAAAAAAAAAAAATCTTTGTAAAGTATAAATGTGCAACAATTATTGGCACCGCTATGAATTCATATGAGAAAAATTAAGTATATTCCCACTGATGTTTTACTTTTTTTTTTTTTTTTTACCTGGGTGATTAGGAACAGGAAATTGTTCAACCATAACTTCTTGTTTCACAGGGGTATAAATATGAGGTAACACATAGGCCAAATTCCCTTAGACGTTCATAACAATGGGTAAGACCAAGGAATATAACTGTGATGTGCGGCAAAAGGTTGTTGAACTTCACAAAATGGGAAGTGGCTATAAGAAAATAGCAAAAGCATTGAAAATGCCCATTTCCACCATCAGGGCAATAATTAAGAAGTTTTAGTCAACTGAAAATGTTATGAATCAGCCTGGAATTGGACGTGTGTCTATATTGTCTCAACACACTGTGAACAGGATGGTTCAACTGGCCAAAAAATCTCAAAGGATCACCGCTGGAGAATTGCAGAAGTTAGTTGCGTCTTGGGGTCAGAAAGTCTCCAAAACTACAATCTGAAGTCACCTACATCACCACAAGTTGTTTGGAAGATTTACAAGAATAAAGCCTCTACTCTCATCCAAAAACAAACTCAAGCGTCTTTAGTTTGCCAGACTCTACTGGAACTTCAAATGGGATCAGGTTCTATTATATTAAATGAAAACCTGACTGCCTCTGCCAGAAAGCTTAAAATGGGCCATGGTTGGATCTTCCAGCAGGACAATGATCCAAAACATACATCAAAATCAACACAAAAATGGTTTACTGACCATAAAATCAAGGTCCTGCCATGGCCATCCCAGTCCCCTGATGAAACCCATAGAAAACCTGTGTGGTGAACTGAAGAGGAGAGTCCACCAGCATGGACCTCAAAATGTGAAGGATCTGGAGAGATTCTGTATGGAGGAATGGTCTCAGATCCCTTCCCATGTATTCTCCAACCTTATCAGACATTATCGGAGAAGACTCAGAGCTGTTAAGTTGGCCAAGGGAGGTAGCACAAAGTATTGACTAAAAGGGTGCCAATAATTGTTGCACATCGATATTTAACAATTGTTTGATATCCATGAGAGCAGTGTATTTTTGCGATTTTTTTTTTTTTTAAACAAAAGATTAAAAGGTTAAACAATAAAGACAATTTCACAGCCTTCTTGCTCATATTTACTAAGAGTGCCAATATTAAAGACCAGTGGTGGAGGATATACTCAAACATGGTACTTAAGTAAAAGTACAAATAACCAGAGAAAAATGTACTCTAGTAAAAAGTAGAAGTACCACATTAACCACCTTACTTAAGAAAAAAGTAAGTAAGTACTTGCTTTTAAATATACTTAAAGTATTAAAAGTAAAAGTACTTGCCTAATGGGTTGCCCATTATAACTATCTATATTTTAATTAAAGCATAGTATGGACTGTGCCATTTTAATAAAGAATGCTAAAGATGATGCTCCTGGTAATGCTTGCAAACAATCTCTTTTGATTACTGGAAAGGTTGTTGAACTTGTGTTTACCCTCTGTGGCACAGTTCACACTCGGACTTACAGTTCAGTAGATAACAAGTAATCCCCCAGGTTTGACCTGCAGAGTTAAATGCTATTAAGCAAAAACAAAAAAGAAGACTGGTTATAACTTTAAAAGATTACTTTAAATGTAAAACAGTCATCTAATGCAAATCATTGTGTTGTGTTGACTGCAGTATAGAAAACAAATCAAACACACTACTAAACATCCCAGGAATAGACACTGGATTTGCATGCCAGGCAGGAACAAAGGTAAATCTTAGAATGAGAAAATGAGAATGAATGAATCTGTAATGAGAATTTAACCACAGCTAAACACTTCCTTTCCTACTTTTACAGGTAAAAACATTCTACCTCAATATGTTTCTTCAAATTTGAGTGCGAATTCTTGAAAGCCAGCAACTCATGTTTTCGAGGGAGACAAAGAATGCACCGAAATCTCCACGAGACGTTCTTAGAACCCGTTATCTCAAATAACTCTTTTTAAATAGGGCCATGGGTGGCACGTATCAGATGGCTGAGAGATTGCCTCTTCTGAATTCATTTTTTCAAGTGTCAGGCTACTGCTGCTGCAAAAGGCACACTCTGCTCTCGTTGAAGTAGGGATCCTACCTGATTGGTTTCAACTTTAGTGGACCAGCAATGCGCTCTCTATTCTTATATGTATACATATTGGCCCAAAAAAAGTGATCATAATATGTAACGGAATGCATTGTAGAAATGTAGTGGAGTGGAAAGTATAGATATTTGCTGCAAAATGCACTGTGAAAAAAAAGTTAAAGTATCCACTATTAATTCTTCTTAAGTAAAGTACAGATACTTGAAAAATGTACTTAAGTGCAGTAATGAAGTGTTTGTACTTTGTTACATTCCACCACTGGGAAAGACATTTAATATGTTAAATGAACAGGAGACAAATCAACAAAACATAAATCATGCTCTTTTGTGTTGAACACAAAAAATGCTCATCCATATTCAGGAGGCAGTACTTGATAATGGTAGTCATACAGGGCACAGATCATTAGTATGTGATATTGGTGCATTTTCCTGGGAACTGTGAATAGTTTGAGTCTGATCCTCAGAGAGAAAATATTTTCATCACTGGAAAATTCATTAAGGACAGACCAGAGATTATCAGTGCAATATGTAATGCTGTACACTTCAGGAAAGTTCAGTAGCATATTATGTGGGATGTGTTTAGTCTGTGTGACATTAGTTCAGAACACTTTGTTTTGCAGTTTATTAGTCATCTGCATAGATCACAACCTAAAGATGAAGTCAGTGTAGCAACATAGGGTACTTGGCTATAATATGATATATATTCATATTTTCAAAACTTCTCACTGGCTGCCACACTTGCCACTAGAAGAACAGCATCTAATACATAGTGAGAATTTTACAGCAAATATCCTGCTTCTAACTCTGTCATATTCTTCACTTTTTCACAATATGAAAACATTTCCTGTTAACAATATCATTTGCAAGCTCCCAAGTGATGCAAAAGAAAAGCATCCACCTTTGGGAGATGCCAGTCTTTGGCCAAATTGGCCATGATCTCTCTCGTCAATCACAGAGATATTAGCCAATAGTGGGAGTCTGTGAGCTCTTGAAGAGGGCAGATAGAGCTTTCCTATGATGAGGGTGTTATGCTGGCCTATGATGCAGCATAAGTGGCAGTTCGAAACGATGAGGTTGGCTGGCTTGACGTGTTTCGGAGGAAGTACGTGTTAACCTTCATCCTCCCTGTTTAATAGCTGTTGTGTGATATCATAGAGCTGACTGGGTGACAAAATTATGGAGAAAAATGTGTGGGGGGAAACAGTATCATTTGTGTCATGAAGTAGAACCAACATGAGAAGAAATCATAGTCAGAATCAGACAAAAACCAACTGAGAGTAGGGTAATCAAGCTCAAACCCAAAGGGCAGAGGCAAAAGTAAAACATGGAATGGCAAACAGGGAAAACTGCTCAAAAATGTACTCAGGAAAATTGACAACGCTTCCAAAAATTAGAGGAGAGTGAGCTGGTATTAATAAAGTTACAGATGCATTCAGTAAACAGGTGAGTGGGAGAGATATAATGTCCGGATTGGTCATGGTGGTGTTTTGGTGGGACAATTTGTGCCTAGAAGTTTCTAACAGATGAATATTGTAAGCAAACTTAATTTATTTTTATTTTTTCCAACACTCCAAAATTGTGTACATTTTTTTTTCCAGTACTACAAAATTGTGTAAAAAGTTTTTACTTTAAAAACTGAAATGATGTCTGAAACTGAAATAATGTGTTGCATATTATTTATAGGCCAAACAAAGTGCCAAACAATTCCTACACATATGTAGAGGAAGCCATCAAACAGGTGGTATTTGGATGACCAAATGAATCACAGGATAGAACTTCCATTATTTCAGAAACTGATCCCCACCCACTCCAATCATTTGATTGACAAACCACCAACTACTAGGCTATGCTGACAACTGCAGAAAATACAGTACCACTTCTCCCTTGGGCTTAGACGTCAGTTATCATGAATCACTTCTGAACACTGCTGTCCATAAAGACGAGCAGAAGGGCAGCTCTGTACAAGGGATGTAATGTAGGAGGGCTAGTCAGCTGTCAAGCTTTCAAATGGGGTTAGAATAATACAGTTCAGTATTGTTCTAACCCCATGTTCAGGGTAATATAGCACCGGTTTCAAGTTATTACAACAAGTTTCTAAGTTTCGTGTTCTAAATGGCAGCCAAGTTAAGTGGAAGGTCTGCACGCTTGTGCTACCGGAGAGAAAGTTTCCACTCATAGCTGAGAATTAAGGCTCAACGAGGCAGATGGGGCTTTCAAAAATGAGTTTGATTCCAGCAAGCATAGGGGAACCCTGGAGATTCAGGGAAAATTTAATGCACGCACCATTTGGTCCTTTAATTTCAGCCTCCTGACTGAAGGTACAGTGCTCTATGGCTGAGTGCTTCCTTTCCTCATTACAAAGGCTGCTAGGCGCACTCTAGAGATTCTCTCCCATCAGGTTTACTAGATATGACTTATTAAAAAACCATACAAGCTCTTCATAAACAAAGCCTTTTTTTTTTTTTTTTAGGTTTGAGGACACTCCATAAAATAGCAAAGAGTATTGCTATTTTAAAGAAAATCCGATTTTAAAAAAGCATTTCATCATTATCGTAGTGATTTGTAAAACATATGACTACACATATATGAAAATATAGATGCAGGAGTTTAATAACAGAATATCTGCAATCTGTAAGCATTATCATGTCCTTGTGCTAAATTGTTTAAATGAGCTGATTTCAGCTCATATATTAAAATAAATTTTAAAAAAGCCTCAGTAAGAATATATAATTATTTCTGGGGCAGCCTCTAATTGTCTCTTCTTGTAACCATTTAATAAGACTTTATTTATCATTTATGATTGCATTCAGTGTTTAGAGACCTAGCCTGTGCTATAGTAGAATGAATAATGCTAGCAGAAATTGCTCCAGCATGATGGCCTACACATGAATTCTGTGATATTTATGACCAATTTAGAGGCTATAACTCAAATAATAAAATATAAATGCCATACAGTAAAGGCTGGTGCAATATGGGCTTTTTCTTTTTTTTTTCTTTCATTTTTCATTTCATATTTCATGGAGGAATACTCCACAACTAAAACTGCCAGAGGCCCAGGCCTGCTTAATCATATCTCAAGAACGAGTGGAGGGATTTAGCTTGTATTCTATATTTTGGAAATCTCCAGTTAGAGGACATATTACTGGTAAAAGCTTCAAAGTGAAGGAGAAAGAAGAAGAAAAATGGAAGGTGCGTCTTGCAAAACATCAGCATTAAAAAGCCTGAAGCTATTTTCAGGCTGATCAGTGCTTTTTTGCAGGTGAACCTAGGGGCTGGTTTTCAGTGAAAGAATTATCTTTGTAAAGTAGCTAAAACGCACCGTTAGGAAGAGAGCTATCTGGGTTTGATCAGATTGTTATGAAAAAGCTTTTCAAAGGGGCAGGAGCAGGTACAGTATGTAGGATGCTTGATTACCAGAAACATTTCTCACTGATGCTCAGTGCATTCATGCTCAGAGACAGTCCATCACAATTTTTTGAGAAAAAACATAGAACATTTACACAGAGTGGTGCGAATAACAAAAAAACATCAAGCGATTGATGAGAAAGGTCAGAGGATAATGACTGGTTTGAGCTGACAGGACAGGTATGATAACACAAATAAATACTCTTTAGAACTGTAGTGAGCAGAAAATTATCTCAGAATGTACAACATGCCTAACCTTAAGGTAAGCAGAAGACCACATTGGGTTCTACTCCTATCACTCAAAAACAGGAATATGAGACAGTCATGGGCACTGGCTCAACGAAATTGGACAGTTGAAGAAAAATATTGACAGGTCTTTTTTTTTAATGAATTTGTAATGCATTTTAATGCTGCCACATGATTGGCTGATTGGACAATTGAATGAATAAGCAGGGGTACAGGTGTTCCTCTTAAAGTGGCCAGTGAGTCTATTTATATGCCAGGCCATTATGTGAATACTTGAGAATTGACCTGGGATTATCTTGCATTGTGGCTCTGGTCACGTGATCTTCACTGATGAAACTGCAGTGTCAAATAGTTCTTATCTAGACACTGTGCCAAACTGGGGCCAATTTCAGAAGGCTCCAAGGCTAAGTACTACATTTAGCAAGCTGCCGATTATACTCATGACAGTCAGATTTTTCCAGCTAACAATGTCAATAATCAATAAGCAGTCAAGCTTATTTCTAAAGCAGTGAAGCAAATTGATTTAAGCTGCTTAGCAGTGATTTCTAATTGTTCAAAATCACTGAATAAAATATCAGTTCCCTAAACACAGGCACCAGCCATATACTTAGCTCCTCCTGAATGTAGGCATTCATTAATGCCACGTTGACATAATAATCATTCTGCATAAATGTCAAGCTACAGGTTGATTTAAATTGCATGATCTGCATAAGCAATATTTTTGCCCCTCACCTGACAGTAGTAGCTGCTGTATTATAATTAGGATGTCTTAAAAGACTGAATAAATTAAGTTCTATTTAGGATAAAACTTAATTTGTTGTACTTTGAATTATTGCAGGTTCCAATCTGAACTAAAGTGAACTGATCGTAAATTTTGTCAGAGGATCAAACTGTGAATGGTTAGAGGAAAATATGTCATGTCAGAAAATATGTCATGTCAGAGCGTATAAGTAATACAACACAGATTATCAATGTACTTTCTATCTCCCATCTCTTCTACATGTTGTGAAATATCAAAATGTTCAGCTGGGTCAAAATTGTTTTTGTGTCTAAGCTTTTTATTCCGAACAAATCTAAAGAAATGTAGTCACCAGTAACAGATGAATGAAATCAATTGATTGAAGCTGCTTCGGTTGCCAAGCAGTCGCAGTGATATCTCGTAAGGGAAATAGGTGTAGCAGAAGGAAGAGGAAAACAACCAATTACACTTTGATTCACAGAACTGGATATTGCAATCACTGCCAGGTAATTGGAAAAGACGTCAAATTTAATTTGGTAACAGGTTTTATTTAGTTCCCAAGTACTAATGATGCATTATCTCTTAGATTTAATTCGCCTTTATGTATGGTGGTCTGGGAAAACCCCTCACATGGTTAGATAATGACTTTTCATACTATATACAGTATAGTTCATTCCTGAACTAAACATATGTTTATCTTTTGCATGTGTATCAACAGCAACTAAACTTATAGCATGTCTGGTTACCTGCAAAAGTGAGAAAACTAGTCTAAAAGCAGTTGCTATTTACTGAAATCAGTAGTATTTAATATGTAATAACTAAGATTATAATTATAAATTATATAATTATATAAATAATTATATAAATTATAAATATGACCATGAAAACTATCTATCTTTATAGCAGCATTCATAGCATAGTATACGGACTGACTGGCTTTTCAGCCATCACACCATCCAGCAGTTATTCCATGTTTGTTTGTTTGTTTTTAAAAAGTAAACAGCATATCACTGGAAAATTACATGTTCGAATTCAGACTATGCTAGAGCCATCTGTGGCCAGAAGCCAAGTGAGCAAAATTGGTCAAGCTCTCTAGGCAGGAATGATACACTCTCTCCCTTGTCAATCAGAGTGACACTAGCCAATTGTGGGGTCATGTATGAGGAAGAGGGCAGATAGCACTTTCCTTCAAGTGTGTTACGCTACCCTGTGAAGTATCATGAACAGCAGCTCAAAAAGCTAAAAAAGTTGGCTGGTGTCCAAGGAAGAACATGTTAGTTGTGTAGATTATTAGAAGTCATTATATTTACGTATAATATAAATGATTTTATGAGCCCTTACGAACTCTGAAGTCACCTCTATAGGATCTCAATTGGAATGATCTCAATTTATATTAATATTATTCTGAGATTATATCAGGTTACAGGCCTGTAGCCAGCCTAGTGGAAGGGGAGTCCTTTTTTTTTTTTCAAAAAGTGGACCTTTTTGCAGTTTTTTCCTCATTTCCCCTCATTTAAGTGACTTTTTATGCACCAATTTGTGCTGCATTAGCTTGTCTGCTGGTATCTTCATGAGCACGCTTTTTGATGCACCGAAAATATTTCCTACAATGTTTTCAAAATGCTTACCAAGATCCTGTACCACCTTTTTCAGTCCAACCACACACACACACACACACACACACACACACACGCACACACGCACACATGCACACATGCACACATACACACGGGGACGGGGGGGACTACCCGAACCCCCCCTGTCTACGGGCATGGGTTATCACAAGTAAACAGTCCACCCACCTGTACATTTGTAACCTAATCTACTCAAGAAAAACAAACAACTATAGTGACACTTTAGTCAAAAATAATTATCTTAATGAGTCAGAAGTTTAAAACGAGAAAAGAGTGATCCCTTTGATCATCCAGCATCATCCACATAAGTCTCTGTCTCATCACCTGAGGTAAAAATCACTTGTGACAATTAAACACAAGCCTCATTGTTCTCTTTACACTCAACTAACTCTCTGATTAATTCAGTGAGTTCCTTTCTCCTGGGTAAATTTCCCATATTTTCATTAAGTCAGTCAAAATGTAAAACTTTGTCCACAGTTATCTGTATGTGTGTAAGCTTATTTCTCTCTTTTGAAGACAATGTGATGCGTACCATGGAAAATTTCACAGCTGGTATCTGATTGCAAACTGAATTGAGTTAGCTTATATCTGTTTTTGCTGTGGCATGGAGTTAGCTGACATTCACTGTGAGGAAATACATTTAGCTAGCAAGATTTTGCATATATTTAGACTGACTCATTGTTAAACTCTCTCCATGATCCCAACAAGAACAACCAAGGCAATGTTAAAAAGTCAGTAAAACATTTCACGTCGTTATGATGAATTATGGTTTCTTAATGTTGTGGTGTCAAAGTGTGCTATAGGCAGTAACATTCGATTTTAGCCAAAACTCAATTCTCTACCTTTTTGTTGTTGTTGTTGTTGTTGTTGTTGTTGTTTCCTAGAATTCAGCCACAGTGAACTTCAATGGGTTTCCCAGTCCCCTATATCCTCGTCATTCCCACCCTCTTCCACCGCCTGGTTTCCTGTCCATTACTGCAGCATGTTCACAGGTCCGACGTAACATTAAATGATATTTCAAGTTCGACACCAACTTGAAAGTGGAGAAAATAAACTGACATTTAGTGATTTACAGTGGTGCTCAAAAGTTTGTGAACCCTTTAGAATTTTCTACATATCTGCATAAATATGACCTAAAACATCATCAGTCCTAAATGTAGACTAAGAGAACCCAATTAAACGAATGAGCCAAAAATAAAATACATGGTCATTTATTTATTGAGGAAAATGATCCAATATTACATATCTGTGAGTGACAAAAGTATGTGAACCTCTAGGATTAGCAGTTTAATTGAAGGTGAAATTAGAGTCAGGTGTTTTCAATCAATGGGATGACAATCAGGTGTGAGTGAGTGCCCTGGTTTATTTAAAGAACAGGTTGCAGTTATTACTGCACAAGGGGGTCACACCAGATAATAATAATGATAATGAGTCTTTATTGGTCATAGCACAGTGATATTCTTTTCTTTGCATACCCCAAAATGCCAGGAAGTTGGGGTCAGAGCACAGGGTCAGCCATGATACAGCGTTAAGGGCCCAACAATGATAGCTTGGCAGCGCTGGGGCTTGAACCCCTGACCTTCTGATCAGTAACCCAAAGCCTCACAGATATGTAATATTGGATCATTTTCCTCAATAAATAAATGACCAAGTATAATATTTTTGGCTCATTTATTTAATTGGGTTCTCTTAGTCTATGTTTAGGACTGATGATGTTTTAGGTCATATTTATGCAGATATGTAGAAAATTCTAAAGGGTTCACAAACTTTCAAGCACCACTGTAAACTTGCAGCAAATATTTTGCTTAGAACACTGGGTCTTATGGTACATTATGCCTTTTTAAACAACATAAGATGAATATAACACAATAGTAGTCCCTATCTTCCCTACATTCTACTCTATTACACTGATTTAAAAAAAAAAAAAACCCTTTATTAGCTAGCATAATTATCTAAATTACAATGCAGTAGTGAAATTTACAAGAACAGCCAACATCCTTCCAATGTTGCAGTATGTTCTGCTTCCATGTCCTCTAGAAAGTCAAAAATGAACACATCAGGGGCAGGGATGAATTTTGTAAGCAATGGGCCAACAAGCTTCAGAAACAGAAATGACACCTTCCTTGTTTTTTGTAGCAAGTTGTTCTGCCCCATCGCTTTTGTTTACTTCTGTTAGAAATGACAAAAAAAAAGTCATCTGCCTTTATTCCCCACATGTGTGATGCATGAGCACATGTGACTGATAACATGAGCCTACTATGATTAGGCCTACTAATTGGTCAACATGTAAATGAGCTGCTTGTATTTCTACAGAAATGCTGACGCATAAAAGTTGATCTTTCATTAAAACCATTTTATTATCAATGGTTTATTTAATTTTCTTTTCATTTTATTAAAAGAAAAAAAAAACCTCCATACTCTTCTATCTAGTGTTGACTGTATGTTCTTAACTTTATATAAAGCTACCCACTGTCAGATCTGGGATCTGGATTACTGTAAAACTGCTTTGTGAAAACTTTTGAAATTAATTGTGTACAGGAACCCAATAATATTTTGAACCCTGATGCATTCATATAGTATTCAGTAGCAATAATAAAAGGACTTTGGTGAAATCTCCCATTTGTGTCAACACTGCATAAACAGAGCATCCAAAGGAGAGTTTTCCCAGCATAACAGACCTGTGATGTATGAGTAGCAGACACTAAGTGCTGGGATGGATGTGCATAAATTAGAATGGCATGTGATGTAGAATAACAGGGGTTAAGGGTGAAGATGAGAGTGATGCCCCTGCCGTATTAATTATAGCGCCTCTGCCCTCACTAAATCCCCATTAGCTGCCTCAGGAAGGAGGGAGAATTGCAAAAGAAAGCAGTCTTTATGATCTTTTTAAATATATGGTCTTTGATGAGATCTTTTTATTTCCTGCTGTGTGCGTCCATCTGTGTGTATGTATGCAAGTGGGTGTAATTTCTTGCTGACATCTCTCTCACATCTCTTATGATGCTTAAATGTGTTAGTCTTTAGTAAATGATGGTCTGTTAACGGAAGAACAACCTTCATCTGGGGGCGTTTTTTACCAGATCTGATATACAGATCTCCGTTTTTACCAAAGCTTTGCTGAAGTAGGGCATACTGTGTAAAAATGGCTTTTGTTAAAAGGGACAGTGATTCAGAGCTGCGACTGAAGAATGCAACAATACTTTGAATGCATGATTCAATTAATATTCATTCAGTGTTAAATGCCTTTTATGAGCAATGTTTGTTTCTTTCCTGAGCCTGAAAATGAAAAGCAAATGTAGTCAGTGAGAAGAACAGTCATGTTAACAAGAACAGTCACTCAATGTTTTCTTGGCAAACAGAAGAAGGATAAAGTAATAGTTTTTTGTATTTGAAATATATCTGCGCATAAAAGTCTATTTTCCATTTTAAGAATAGTAATGCTATGCGGGGGGAAAAATCTAAAGGGTCTAACACAGGTGTAAGGAGAGATAGTGGCCGCAGAGTCTGTTCATAGAGTAGCAATTGTATTTAATCCAAAGCCAGCACAACTTTCTGAAGTTTATTAAACTAAAACCTGAGCCCAATGAGAAATTTGAGACACCCTGGAAGCAATCCTACTTTCAAGAGCACAATAAAGTACAAGGACACTTTTTAAGTATGTTTTGTATGTAATCCTTCTCTCTCTTTTTTAAATTAAATTCAGCGTCGACACAAAGGCAGATGCACCACATATCACAGCCAGTAGTCTGGAGATAGACCTGGGATTTAAGAATCATGGCATTATCTTTGAATAGATATCTATCTACTTGCCCTTGTTAAATGGTTGAACCGTGTAATCTATTTTCATTTGGTCCTCTTTTTTTCCCCCCGGTGTTTCTACCCGGTTCCTGGCAACACTTCCTGTGTGCGCCTCTGTAGAAAGCAGTGTGATGGAATTCTAAGCATTCGGAAACACTCCTGTGAGGATACTTTATTGCAGGTATCATGTTTTAAGGCAGGCTTGAAATCAGTGTTTACACCCCATGGCCATGCTGAGTGACTGCGGTTAAGAGGGTTAGATATTTGTTCATATTAGATTTACGTATGACTGTGTTGTGAAAGCTCCTTCTTGCTACTAGTCACCCTTCTTTTTCTATTTGTGTTGTTGTACAGTGCTGCTTGAAAGTTTGTGAACCCTTTAGAATTTTCTATATATCTGCATAAATATGACCTAAAACATCATCAGATTTTCACACAAGTCCTAAACGTACATAAAGAGAACCCAATTAAACAAATAAGATCAAAATATTATACTTGGTCATTTATTTATTGAGGAAAATGATCCAATATTACATATCTGATCATTTTCCTCAATAAATAAATGACCGTGTATAAAATTTTTGTCTCATTTGTTCAATTTGGTTCTCTTTATCATTTTTTAGGACATATGTGAAAATCTAATGATGTTTAGGTCACATTTATGCAGATATATAGAAAATTCTAAAGGGTTCACAAACTTTCGAGCAATAATGTATGTAAAGCTTAACATCATACTCAATTAAAAAATTCCAGCACAACTCAGTTCAAAAACTGAATCTAGCCAAAATATATTTTACAGCAGAAACAGTTCTGTACATCATAGATTTCTGCACTTACACTTTCCCTTTGTTTGCCTATGTTTGTGGAAATTGATTAGATTGAATTCCCATTATTTGCTATAAAACAAGATATTGGAGGCCACCAAATATCTTTAAACTAGCCCAAAACTGCTAGCCACAGATTTCTTTTTTGGGGTTTTTTCACCCACAAACTTGTTCTCAAAAAAGACGTATCTGGTGTAAAAACTGTGACCCTGATCATACCTATGCTCTTGGGCATATATTACGCTATTCGTTACGTGAAGCACTCGGAGCACAGTTACTGTTGTGTCTAGATTTTCCAGTACCACTTGCACAATCTCCACTTGTTGGATCACCTCTGCCTTGGTGTTCTGCTACCTCATGTTTTACAAATTAGTCGCTGGTGAAGATTTTTAAGGTACAACAAAGTTTCTCAGAAGTATATTAGAAAACTGTCAAAAACTGTTCAGCATATATAATATGATAAATGAAGACTGGAACATGGAAGGTAAGGAGTGCCAAATGAAAACAAATTGCATCCAGGAATTGACAGTCAAGCTAGCATGCTTAATTACAAATTAGTAAATATCAGCAGTTTATAAAGTAGGTAATAATTGGCTTGGGTGTCAAGAGTATGCACAGGATGGATGCCGTGTATCTGAAATCAGGAGCACCATCTCACAATCTTGCATCAGCAGCATGTCAAATAGTATGAGTAGCACCTCGGGATCCTACAACACCAGTCTTTTGGATCGCAGATGTCAATATATTTGGCAAAATGATTGTTAATTCTGTTTGGAGCAAACTGGCACACTGGGTTTGACATGTACATGACAACCAGGGTGCAAGCTGTAACTCCAGTGAACCTTGTTATATTTGCATGATATTATAAATACTGAATTCACTAAGATAGTAAGAAATGTTTATAGCAATATTTGGTTATTACAGTGGAATTGTATTCATAGAAAATGTAGTGTTGATAACAACGCTAACATGGTCACATTTCCAGGATCTAGTAAGAATGAAGTGGAGCTTGTTTACTGGGACAACCAGCCTGCATGACATTACAATAGTCCAAAGTAGAAATTGTAATGATACGAAACTTTTTCCTCTGTGTTATGTGCAAATGCTACATTATTTAGCTTAGCAATAGTTTTTAGTTAAAGAAAGTATATTCTAGTAATGCTGCTTACGTATATGTGCCTGAGAAGACTCAGTGGAATCAATAGTGATGTCAGGGTTTTCCACTTCTGTTCTTGGAGCAACTGAAAAGCTATCAAGTTTTAGCTATTTTTATTGCATTTAGTAGGAGAACATTGCTTGATTGCTAACCTTTTATGTACTTTATACAATATCCACATCAACACCTTGAACATTCGTCATGTTCTTCAAACCATTCCTGAACAATTTTTGCAGTGTAGCAGGGCACATTATCCTGCTGAAAGAGGCCACTGCCATTAGGGAATACCGTTGCCATGAAGGGGTTTACTTAGTCTGCAACAGTGTTTAGGTAGGTGGTGGGTGTCAAAGTAACATCCACATGAATGCCAGGACTCAAGGTTTCCCAGCAGAATATCGCCCAGAGTATCAATCTACTTCCACTGGCTTGCCTTCTTCCCATAGTGCATCCTGTTGCCATGTCATCCCCAGGTAAGTGACGCACATGCACCCGGCCGTCCACATGACGTAAACGTGATTCATCAGACCAGGCCGTTTTCTTCCATTGCTCCATGGTCCAGTTCTGATGCTCACATGCCAATTGTAGGCACTTTCGGTAGTGGATAGGGGTCCAAATAGGCACTCTGACTGTTCTGCAGCTATGAAGTCCATACACAGCAAGCTGCGATGCATTGTGTGTTCTGACACTTTTCTATCATAAGCAGTATTAACTTTTCAGCAATTTGTGCTACAGTATCTCTTCTGTGGGATCGGACCAGATGGGATAATATTATTCACTTCATCTGTCAGTGGTTTTAATGTTATGGCTGATAGGTGTATAATAAACTTTTTTTTAAAAAAACATTCGTGTTCTATTAATTCTCCTGATTATGTGTAAATTTACACATAAGAAGACGAACTATTGTAAACCTCGACTTCATCTCAAATTATATCATTCACTGGGACTAAGAGCACCATCAAAAAATTATGTGAAACCCAGTTGTTTATATTAGTGGCATTAATTAAAGAATATGAAAAATAAAGAAAGTGAGCCAACCCAAACCCATAAATTAAGACAGCTGAAACTGGGCATTAAATTTTAACAAAAGAAATGCAGCTGTATAAATGTAGGACAGGCTGGTCTGTCTGCACGTAGCCATAAGCCATAAACAAATGCCTCAGGGGAAAATTAAGGTCATGCTTATGAGGGAAAGGATGTCGAAAGTCCGGTATTTCTTCAGAGGATGAAAGCTGGCTTATAAATTGGTTTCATTTACCATGGCATCTTCTTTTAATGCCGTACTGAGACATTTAAAATTATTTTAAATTAGCAGTTGTGTGACATGCTGGATGTCCATGATCACCTGGGTACAATGTAGATCTTTTTTTCTCCTTCATTTTCACGTCACGTGATTTACTTGTCATCTTACTTAAGTCAGCTTTTCTGTAATTTGTCTCTTGATTTTTTTAGGTGCTGCTAAATATTTTTATTGGCATAGAAGTGAGTTGAAACAGCTTGCACATCTATCTTTCTGTCTTTTCTCTCATTGTTAATTTCATGTCCCCAGCCCTCTGTTCACTTGACCTTTTATTTTTAAAATGTTGCTATTTGACAGATATAAGCCAATGTCCTATTTATTTTATTAATCTTTCTATCTGTTTTTTTGCATCATCAACCCACACATTATTATTATTTGTTGCTCACACCTCTATTGTTAACTGTGCAATAATCCATATACCCATTCATGTACATAAACAAGGTGTTACTCATCTGTATATATTCAAATTTGTATTCATCTGTACATACATTGAGGTGTCCATAATGTACATATTACCATTATTATTATTTTTTTACTACTCTAATTCTTATTTTTCTATTCCTATTGTGTGTATATATATATATATATATATATATATATATATATATATATATATATATATATATATATATATATATATATATATTTCTAGATACTTTATTTCAATTCTATTCCTATTTAATGTGTATTCTTTCCTATCAGTTTTTTTGTGTAACTGAGCTGCTGTAACGAGGGAATTTTCCCAGTGTGGGATCAATAAATGTTATCTTATCTTATCTTATCTTATATGCAGTCAAGGGGCAGAGAGCTATTCAACTCCATACTGTAAAAGGGAGAACTGCAACAAGCGCTAATAAAGGCCCATTGGGGCAGGAATGCAGACCCATGCTCATTCTATGAACATTTTCAGTGGAAGAGGAAGAGTGGACATGAAAGTTAATGACAGGGTTGCAATTTCATGCTTTGTACACTGAACTGGGAATGTTTTTAAATTACATAGCATATAATCTGAATTAAATCTTTTTTTTTTTTTTTTTGCACATATAAGCAATGTGTAAGTGCAGACAGTGTGTATGCTTGTATATGATGTACAGGACCATTTCTTTTGTAATGTATATTACAAAGATTGGGAGAGGGAGAGGAGAATTATAGAGTGGATAAGGATGTCTGTGCATCAGGAATGCACTATGGTGACCTTGTTTCCCACACAAAGGCTGAGAAAAAGAAGGAAATTATGTGTTTTTTCAATGTCTGGATTTTTTTGGACTAGTTTCAGAGTCTTTTGTCTGGTTTTTAAAAAGGGATGTTGGGCTGGAAATTTTGCTAAAACTTAGCAGCCTAAGTTAATGCTATTAGCTGTTGATATTCAACTTCTGTAGAGAACACAAGTGTACATTTAGAACCATTCAAAAGGCCTTGTGTGGAGTTACTGTAAAAATTCACTAGATAGTAGCCTATGCTGTGTTGTTGTTAATGCTGTCCTGCCCCACCAAAATCTACTGGTCACGAGTCACTGCTGATACTGATGGGTTGCCATTACTGAGCAATAACACACCTTCAGATTCTCAATTTACCTTGCACAACATAATTTTCAGCCCAAAATGTAAATGAGAACAAACATTAGATATGGTTGGTTGTACTCTGGGCTTTTATTGTGGCCCAGATCCCAAAAACCTTGAAAGTGACTGCTTACAATTCAATCACTTTTGACAAACAATACACTTGCTATTGCCAAAACTGGCCTTATGCACCTATAGTCAACTATATCTGAGGGTTTTTTTTTTTTGTTTGTTTGTTTTTGCTAACTAGGGAATCCTGCTGTAGTAATATTAATTCTATTTCTGAAATATCAAGTTGAAATTGTTACCACATACACACACTATGGGCACTATATATAAACCAATAATGATCTTATTTCAAATAAAAATACAAATTGTTCTAAAGTAATTAGACACAGGACATAATTCAATCTTTTTAAATGTTCAAAATATTTAAAACCATTGGGTCTGATACGTATAATCCACAAGCAAATTAAATGAAGTGAAGTTATTTTGTTGGGGGGGGGAGGGGGGGTGTAGCGGTTCAACCAAACTAATCCTGGTAAAATATGTCAAATAGGTCAGCATGCCTTCATCATGGCATACTTTTCTCTAAGTCGGAAAAGTCACCTGAACACAGAGCATCATGGAAGCTCTTTGTTTGTGCATGTCTCCTCCACAGTAAGTGAGATGTGAGGAGAGGACATATTGAGAGCCTGAATAGAGCTGTTTGGCTGGCCAGGCCCTGTGCTGCTGGACACGACACGGCTGCCATAGTAACTGACAGTGGCAGGGATGTGAGCACTGGCGCATTTCCACTGCTGGCTTGTCAGGGGGCGCACTACAGCAGGGGGCTGATCACTTTCTGATCCAACAGCTCCTGGAGATGCAAGATTAATGGGGGAACAACACACTGTAGGAAAAAAAAGAAAGTTTAAGGGGAAGTGATTGCAAGCCAAGCTTGTAATGATGACAGAGGCTGCAATTTAAACCACAGGCTAGCTCCTGGTGCACTCAGAGTTTATAATGTAATCAAAAATAATAATAATAATAATAATAATAATAATAATAATAATAATAATGTATAAGGTTTAAATATGCTATTATTACACATCAGGAAATACTTGTAGAAAAGGAAACGTACACATCATACATGCAAAGCTATCACTTCCATCCTTGATGTTCTGTACCACTTATCCTACACAGGGTCGCAGAGGAGCCTGGAGCCTATCCCGGTGAACTCTGGGCACAAAGCGGGGGACACCCTGGACAGGGTGCCAACCCATCACAGGGCACAATCATACACATTCACATTCTATGGACAATTTAGAGATGCCAGTCAGCCTGCACTACAACGTATGTCTTGGGTCTGCTGGAGGAAACCGGAGTACCCGGAGGAAACCCCAAAGCATGGGGAGAACATGGAAACTTCACGCACACAGGACGGAGATGGGAATTGAACCCCCAACCCTGGATGTGTGAGGCAAATGTGCTAATCACTGTCTTATTTGTTTATTAATATAGATGAGATTGTGTGTGTGTGTATCTCTACAGCATTCAACTTTCTTTAAATTTTTAACCAGATTGAACAAAAATTGAAATTATGTTGTCTGAGCTGCTTCCTGCAAGTGAATCTTTTTTAAGCCACTAGTAAAGTGTCTAATAATTCAGTTTTATATTAAGATTTCTTTAGTTAACATGAAAAAAGTACTTAAGCTTTAATAAACGATAAGTAATATTTATAATCATGGATTGGAGAAACATTAGTCCATACAGGTGTATACAGTTCATATTTACACAAATGTTAATTAATCATTAGTTCAATTACCTATTACTTTTCATGTATTTATTCAGTCATTCATTTTCAGTAAGATCTATCCTTGTGAGGTTTGCGGTGGTTTTCAGAACACTGTTCGTCACACTAGACGTGACACCAGTCCAACCGCAGGGCACCATGTACACAGATAGATATATAGATAGACAGACAGACAGACATGCAGATAGATAGATTTTCTTGATCCTGCGAGGGAAATTGTTATGGTACAGCAGCATAAAGAATAGCAATAAAATTAAAAGCAGAATTGCAGAGGGAGAAATACATACAATCAAACCTCATTGCAATGTTAAGTCCACATAACAGAATGTTTAAGGAGGTGAAAATCAGAGAAACTGGAGGAAACCCATGTGAACACAGGAAGAAAATGCAAAAGTCCAGTAACCTGAGCTCTGGATCTAACTGGGAATCCTGGATCTGTGTGGAGATAACGCTACATGCTCTAGCCACTTTATTACTTTCTTAACCTTACCATTATTAATGATTTATTCGTGTTAAAGTGTATTATTTGTTAATGTTACCTAATGCAGTAAATTATGTTAGTTAAGGGACGGAAAGCCTTAATAATTCGAATAATCCTAAATTGAAAGTAGTTCGGTTAAATGGATATAACATACACATTATTTACCATGCAAACAACATTGCAACGAGGATTTCCAAACAATCCTACAGTGATAAGTAGCATGATAAACAGGTTTGCTTCGATCACCTAGAAAGAAGGTTTATCTAAGAATTTATCCATTTTTGATGTCAGTGCTGTAGCCCAGTTATAAGTCTCTGCTTAAAAAAACACAACAAAAAAACAAAAACAAAAAAACAACAGGAATCTGGTTAAAGTTTGACTCTTGGCAAGTAGGCATATAGTGAGAGAAAATAAATACAATAGAGTCAGGTTGATGGAAAGGAAATTATAGAAAAGAGTTTGATATTCACAGAAGCTAAAAATGAATCACAAAGCTAAGTCAAAATAAAACGCCCAAAGCTCAGACAGCTCACCGCTGTTCCACATTATGGTGATGACGGTAATGACAATAATTACAGCCATTCTCTAAGCTGTAATAAAGGGTGGATGAGAGAATAATTGTAACACCATGTAAATGTGTAAATGGGTAAAAGAGTGTGAATCTTCTACATCGCTGATGCATTTTTAGATAAAAAATGGTGCATGGGTATAATAAATTCTTACTTAATAGTCCAGTTATTACTTGATCCATTTATAGAAATAGTGAGCCAGAAGCTCTACTAATTTTGATTTAGATAGAAAAGAGACAAGTCACACAAGAGAGAGGTAAACAGCCACACATGTAATTCTAAAGGGTTTGTTTTTTGTTTTTTGTTTTTCATTATGCATATTTCCAGTTCTTACTCAGGGCATGGAAAACAAATAAGAAGCAAAGCATTGTGGGTATTTGCATTGGTTTTAGCTGTCGGTTATACAGATGCATGAGGAGCAGTTTCTTAACCTTGTGTATAGAAATCCATCCCACTCAGAATACACAATGCATTTGCATTCCCCTTATCATAAATTTATTTGCTGATTTGTATTAATGCCATATTATAAAATATTTAGTGATCTTTTTTTTCTCTCTCTCAGGGGTCAAATTGAAGGTCATTTCCAAATCCCTGCTATTATCTATACTGGAATAAATTATTTTAGTTAGACATGCATTGTGCTGCACTGATCTTGACCTTTCTGAGTAAGTGAAAAAAACTTTGGAAAAATGACAAATGATCTAGTAGCGCAGTGGTGAACCCCTCTCCAAACCTAAATGTCCCATTCTTAAAATTTCCTCGCTCTCTTTCTCCCCCACACATACTTGAAATTGTTTTTGCCATTATAAAGCCACTATATACATTTAGTTTTCCAGGTCCTTTAGCTTTGTGAATAGATTTTGCATTTATGTACAAATGTCCTGTCCATTACAAATATGACTCTTTTTTTTTTTTTTTTTTTTTTTTGACTGTGAGACTATCAGAGCCTCTGTGTTTCTTCTCTACACCATCCTGAATCAAACTGTTTTGCTCACTGTATTTCTTGAAATATTCCCCAAAAAATACGACTATGAATTTACATTTTACTGTCTCTCTCTCTCTTGAATTTGCCACAGAGACATTATTACAAAAATGCAAAACACTCGTCCTCCCTAGTCTCCAAAGAGTTTTCGTCTCTTAACTTCATTTCACTAAATGAAGATTTGTTGATTAGGAATAGAAGAAGATTGCTGTAGAAATATGGCCTTGGCTAATGCTCAGACTGGGGTTTTGCCAGTCATAATAAGGAACCGATAAAGACTCTTCTAGCTCTTAGATCCCTTCTGCACCTGAGACCTACTTGGCCAATAAACAGTGCAGACTCTCTAAATCTCAAAGCTTGGGAATGGAGTAATGCTATTACTTATCAGAAATATGTCTCTGTACCTTCCCACCAGACAGTGATGTGTAATAGCATGCAAATGAAATAACTTTACTGTAGAAAAATAAACGTTCTGAGCACGGGGGGGCATTACCCAATTCAAGTCTCTATTTAATGGTTCTGAAAGTATTTTTAGGAAAATTATGCCATTTATCCATCAGATATGAGGGGTGCTGCCATGCTAGTGGGAGCCCAGTGACATGGCACTGATTTAAAAAAAAAAAAAAAAAAAAAAGAAGAATGCTAAGGCGAAGGATGTTGTTGGATTTGGATGATACTGATTTCTTTCATATATCCATTCATTCATCATCAGTAACCACTTTTTCCTGGTTAGAGTTTCAGTGGATCAGCAGCCCATCCCAGGCCAGGGGTGTAACCTGGATTGGCATCTGGAGCTTTTTAGCCTTGAAGATTTTTTCTTTAGCCCTGAATTATTCTCCACTTGGAGCAGTTTTTCACTACATAACTGAACATCAGTTAAAGAAGACAGCAGTGTTGTAATTTTGTATCTTTAATGAACAGAGTGTTGTATTTTATCTCCAATGAATAGTTTCAAGACCAATCAGACAGGGTTTCCAGGAAAATACGTGGAAATACTCATGTCTTATTGGATCTCAATTCTGCCAAACGCTAGGTCACACAGTCAGTTAGTGTGAAGGAAAAATGGATATACAGTATGCCGATTTATTTATTATTTTTTTTTACCAGTAAAGAGGTTGAAACTGTAACACTAACATCCTCACATGCTAAGAAGGAAAACAAGGTGTGTAAATGTCTATATGAGTTCCAGTTTATGTGAACATGATATGAGCAGTGCATAAGGACAGCTAACGTACTTTGCATAGCATTGTAGCAGCTAAACCCATACAATGATAGCTTAGTTGTGCCTCTCCTTGCCTATTGACACCAGACCAGCGTACTCTCATGTTAGTTTTATATTTTATTGGTCCGGTAGTCCTGCAAACCGTGATAAAAACCAGAGGCAAGTTTTATGATAAATCCAATTTTTTGTCCAATTTAAAAAAAAAAAATTAAAACCTGCAAGAAAAAGAATACATGGAAACCGTCTATTTAGAAGTGAGTTGGTTTTTTTTTTTTGTTTTTTTGTTTTGTTTTTAATTGATGGAGAAGAATCTGGGATCATGATTAACAGTTCAGATAATGCCCCTGTCCCTGGAACACCAGGAGTGAGATGGGAATAATCAACCTGAAGATCATTGAGATAACTGAGGATAAAAAAATAAAAAAAACATGAAGATGGCTTTGGACTGCAATTCAGTCTGTTGTCACCCGGATGAGGATGGTTCCCTTTTGAGTCTGGTTCCTCTCAAAGTTTCTTCCTCATATCATCTCAGGGAGTTTTTCCTTGCCACTGTCGCCTCCGGCTTGCTCATTAGGGATAAATTCCTAAATGTAAAATTTATATCCTGAATTTATATATTTCTGTAATTGAATTGAATAATCCCTGAATGGGACACCAGTCAATCACACCATGCACACACATTCAATTAAATTCAATTCAATTTTATTTGTTTAGCCCTTTTTACAATGGACATTGTCTCAAAGCAGCTTTACAGAAACATATAAACAGAGGATACAGATATTAAATGTGTGAATTTATCCCTAATGAGCACGCCGGTGGTGACGGTGGCGAGGAAAAACTCCCTAAGATGATATGAGGAAGAAACCTTGAGAGGAACCAGACTCAGAAGGGAACCCATCATCATCTGTTAGTGTGAAAGTAAAAGAAAGTTCATTATGGTTTTAACATGAAGTCTGTTTGTTGAACTAGTCCACTGTTCAGAGGAGACCTGAGTGCAAAACTGCATGGTGTAATTGCAGTCCTGGGGCCTTAGAAGCAACCGTAGTCCCAGCAACCACAGTGAGTGTGTCCATCTGGAATTGGAATAGATGAGAGCTCCATCCAGAGGTAGGGCATCTGAATGAATCAGGCAGGTCCGGAGAGCAGAAAGAATCAGGGTCTCTAGTATCTCCATAAAATCACGTGTGGCTCGGCAGAAGGAGAGAGGGAGAGATTGTTTAGTAAGACTGTGCTTTGCACCTTTTGATCTAAGTAGGCGTGGCAGATCATAGAAATCCAAAAGTTTGCTTAGATATATTCACATACTCATTTACACCAATCCACCTCTCTGCATTTTTTTGGCTGGTGAAAGGAAACGGGAGAACCCAGAGGAAACCCACATGGACAAAGAACATGTGAAACTCCACATAGACAGTAAATTGGGCTAAGGATTGAACTGGGGAGCTCAGCTAGGAGATGGAACTGCTACCCACTGCAAAAATCTTGCAGCCCATAGGCAGACTTAGTGTGTTTGGGTATTGATCCTTAATATGTACGTTAACTTTGTTTGAAATGTGTTATCCCCAAAAAACTAGTAACTAATGTTACATGCATAACACTAACAAATTGCTATATATCTGTAATATGTGAATTTATGTAAAAACCTGTGAATATTTCTCTGTATTCTTTCTAAAAGGTTACATTACAAGATATCCAATTGTTTCAATGAGCAGGCAATGTGACACTTTGCAAGTAAATATGAGTTCAAATGTCACATCCATAATGCTGAAATTGTCCTGATGTGTTCCTCCTCTTGGACCGCTGGTCCCTTTGATTTCGGGAGGAATGGAAAGCTCGGAAGAAAGGCAATGAATCAAAACGCCTGCACGGTGAATACAGATAGCAGAGCAAGGCCTGAGGAATAATAGACTTGATTGAATTAGCCATCCATTTTGCACCATGCTCATAAATCTGGGACGCCTTGATCTCTCTGGCATCCAAAAAAAAGGGGGCCGGGCTTTAAAAGAGAGCGAGCCTCACAGCTATAGCAATCACACAGCATCTGTGCCCAGAGACAGGCTAGTGTCACTGAGTTAATGCAAGACCTTATGGATTTAATCTAGCTGCATAATCCCAGGGACTTTACCTGCCTTGATTTGAGGACGTCTGGGTCAGTAAGGCACTCGGCAAGAAATGATTTGGCATTACAATATCTTAGAGAGATTCAGAATAATGAATTACATGTTCAAGAGTTGTTTGTCACAAAAATACATGAGCATTTCCTCTGAAAAAATGGTACAGAGAAAAGATCACATTGGACAGTGAGAGTATACATCATGATGATGATAATAATAATAATAATAATAATAATAATAATAATAATAATAAACTTGCAACCTGAACAAAAGGGATGTAGGAGATCAACACGGGGATGTAATGATTAACTTCTGGTGGATAAATTGGTCCTAGAGGACATGAAAAGAGGAAAGCTCAAGCTCAGCATGGTGTGGATTGACTACAAGAAGGCTTTTGATATAGTTGGATCATGATAGTCTCAATGATCACTGAACATATTTAGAGCCAGCCCAACCATGACATGGTTCCTTGGGAAGTATCTCATATGGGAAATATGAGAAGACAAATTGAAAACTGGTCAGGGATAGCTCCAAGTACCAGCCAGTTTTGGCAAAAAAACTTTTGGCATCTGCTAGAAAGTTGAAGTTGAAGAGGACTTTCACCTGTCAGCATGACAATGATCCGAAGCACACATCCAACTCAACAAAAGAATGGCTTCAGTAAAAAAAATAATAATAATAATAAAATAAAATAAAATAAAATAAAAAGATTAATGTTTTGGAATAGGCTAGTCAGAGCCCAGACCAGAGCCCAGCCCGGACCTGACCTTTGTTTTAGCAAAGAAGAGTGAGAAGATATTCCCAAATCAATATGTGCCAAGCTGATAGACTCTTATCCAAACAGACTGAGTGCTGTAATAAAATCAAAGGGTGCTTCAACTAAGTATTAGCTCAGCAGTGTGCAGATTTCTGCAATTTTTAAAAAATCTTTTTTCTCTGAAATGCGCCACTTTTTTTTTTTTTTTAACATCACAAAACCCTACTATTTTAACAGGGGTGTGCATACTTTTTATATCTATTGTAGGCAGAGCCACAAGAGGGGAGTGGCAATACATATCAAAAATTCAACAAGTTTCGAATGTCTCAAGGCAATCAGTGATAAACAAGAGAGATACATTATTGCTAAGGGAAGACTAGAACATGAAGAAGTAACATTGATTAATGTGTATGCCCCACTAGATAGTGATAAACAATTTTTTAAGTCCCTATTTACAATCATTGCCACAGAATCAGAAAGCATTGTAATTTGCAGGAGAGAGTTCACTGTGATCATAACCTAGATACACCAATCCTCAACAGGCATAAAACCTACATAATCAAATTCATACAGGCATTATTAAAGGACCAGGGAATGATTGATGTTTGGAGGGAACTTCACCCATTGGAAAAAGGCTATACACATTATTCGGCTCCACATAATACCCATTCAAGAACTGATTTTATGTTTATGAATGGCTGCGAACTACACAGGGCGGCAACGTGCAAAATTGGTGCGACTGATATATCAGATCATAACGCAATCCATTTAGTTGTACATTTGGGTCGTAGACAGAAAAACACCACCTAGAGACTCAATGTAGGCATTTTAAATGACAAAACAATAACTGAGCAGATTAAAATGGAGATATAGGAGGAGATATAAAGGAGATATAAAGAAAAAGAAATGGAAGAAATTAAACCTAATATTTTATGGGATGCTCTGAAAGCTGTTATACGGGGGAAATGAGTAGCTCTTACCACTCAATAATAGAAACTTAAACAGGCTACTTATCTTAATCTGACTAAGAAACTTGAAACACACTATCGAAATACTTAGCAAACAGATTTTACAGCAAATATAGACAATTAAAGGAGAAGTAGATATCATTTTAAGAGGAGAGATGGAGAGGAAATTAATAATTTAAAACATATGACTCAGGTCCAAAGCTACCAAGCCACTATCAAAATAAATATGAATTATTATAAAACTCTATATACATAGCCAGCCTTAGGTAAGTAAGACACTTCCTCAGCTCCCTTGACCTACCATCTATCAGAGAAACACAAAACAAGAATCTTATAGTCACTATTACACTTCAGAAGGTGTTCAAATCCATTTACATTTATCCAGAGCAACTTATAATTATCTCATTTTCAAAAACTGAGCACTTGAGTGTTAAGAGCCTTGCTCAAAGGCTCTGACGCAGCTTTCTTGGCATTGTTGGGATTTGAACTCACAAGCTTCCTTGCAGATGGCCACTGCCTTATCCACTGAGCTACCACTGCCCACTGACATATCTACATTGAAGGCTAGCAAGTCTCCAGATGGTGATGGTTTTCTAGTGGAATGGTATAGGAACTTTAAAAAAGAATTAACTCCTCTACTTATTTCGTCTTTTAACTGGACTCTTAAGGAAGCACAGTTATCCCCCTCGTGGAACAATGCATTAATATCCCTAATTCCCAAAGATGGCAAAGACAGAGAATGTTGTAGTAATTACCATCCTATATCACTACTCAGTGTAGATTATAAGATATATACATACAATATTGCAAAGAGGTATAGGAGTTTCATGATAGAATTCATTGATGAAGATCAACCAGGTTTCATCACAGGTCGTCAAACACAGGATGATATTAGGAGAAGCTTACATGTTATAATTACAATACAAAGGAAAACGTACAAGCTCTATTTTGATTGGTCTGGATGCAGGGAAGGATATTGCGAATAGGGATTTTTTATATTTAGTGTTAGAGAGATTTGTTTTTTAACAAAGCTTTAATTAATCTATCAAAATCCAATAGCTAGATTGGATGACAGAAAATGACAGAAAGGACCATCTTTGATAGAGGAGCACATCAAGGTTGTAGTTAGCACAAGCAATACAACAGAGTCGACACCTGAGAGCAGTTACTATCAAAGGGTGAACACATGTCATTATCTTATTTGCAGATTATGTTATAATCTATCTGGAGAATCCTAACATGTTCCCCAGTCTTGATGAAACTGTTAGATACATATGGCAGACATTCAGCATACAAGATAAATGTTAATAAAACACAGATATTGGCCTTTAATTCCCCTCCCCCCAAGACATCAGGAAGACATTCCAAGTAAAATGGGATGCAAAAACTTTCAAATATCTGGGTGTTACTTTAACGAAGCAATTAGATCAACTTTACGATACAAACTATAACTGTATCCATTCACAGATTAAAAGAGATGTTGAGAACTGGTCTTCTTTATCATTAAACTTTAGCTAAAAAAATGAAGTAATTAAAATTAATTTGGTCCCTAGACTTCACTTCCTATTAAAATACCTCAAGAAAGGTTCCTTCTGTGGGACAAGATGATTTCCCAATTCATATGGAGTGGTGGGAAGTCAAGAATGAAGTACTCTACACTACAGCTGACCCAACATAAGGGTGGGATTTCACTGCCAAACCGGAAAGATTACTTCTGGGCAGCTCAACTAGGGCCACTAATTAAATGGTGCGGTGAAAATTGTAGTGCAAGGTGGAAAGACATTGAAAAGGCAGTAGAACGAGTTCCAATCCAATCCCTTACTGGTAATATTCAACTTTGAACGAAATTACAGGATTTAATAGACCCACTAATCTCCCATACATTAGCTATCTGTTTTGACTTCATTAAACAACAAAAATTTGAATGGGAAGTGAAACATCTAAGCTGGTTTGCTCATGATGAGAGATTTAAACCTGGCCAAAATTTCAGAAAATGAGGGAGAAAGGGCATCACAGCAATATGTACAATTATTAAGAACGAAAATGTGATGAGTTGTCAGGAATTCCGAGATAATTCTGGATTAGGGAATATCTTTTCAGATACTTTCAGATACAGAAGTACAAGCTTTCCAAATCTCTAAACCTCTAATTGCAATGGTGGATAATATTATATTGAAGACATATAATAGGATCAAATATAGGGTGACATCTCCTTGACAATTTGAGGGACCACAAAACTTCCTCCATTCTGTACTAAAGCTAAATGGGAGAGGGAGCAAAATATCAATATTACAGAAGAAGAGTCTGGAAAAATGTTTTAATGTTTTAAAATTGTTTTACACAATGCTTGCCCATTAACTCAAGGATATGGAAATGAAAATTGGACTCACTATTTTATAACTAAAATAAAGAGTAAACAATTCGATATTAATATGTGTTAATTAAATTAACACGATATTAATATATTGTGTTGCCTTCTTGAGCATCAGTGAATGTTTGCACCTCTTGTAATAGTTGTGTACGAGTCTCTCAGTTGTCCTAAGAGTGAAAAGATGGATCTTAAAATCATAGCCACTGTTGGAAAGGGGTCAAATATGCAGAAGGTGCTGGAAAACCAAAGAATGTGCAGGACCTGGAGGATTTGTCTGAAGAACAGTGGGCAGTTTAACTGCTCAGGACAAACAAGGAACTCGTGAACAACTATCACAAAACATAAAAACATTCACTGTATGTAAACTTTTGAAATGGTTCATTTGTGTATATTCTGTTATTATTGTGTTTTGTGGACTATATGTAAACAGCTTTTATGTGAAATAACTTATTCAAGGCAGTACTACATAAAAAAACAAAATGCAATGTTTATGATCCCTCTTATTTTATTGTTATTATTAACATTTTGCATATTCTGCAAAGCATATGTAAAGTTATGACCTCAACTGTACATATTGTGGGGGGAAAATGACTTACCAGCTATGGTTGAAGGAAAAAGTATTTTTTTAAGTATGAAAAATGAAACAGACACACAAATACAAGGATTCATTCTTTTTTGTAACAGACCATTGTAAACATGGGCAATCTTGTACTTTTTTTTGTTGGTTTGTTTGTTTGATTGTTTGTTTTGTTGTGTTTTGTCTTGTTACACAAAATCCTATTAAACATCAAAGTGGAAAAAAGAAAAGTCCTTACTACTGGATAATAAAAACCTAAGGAGTCTGGTGGACTCCTGGTATAAAACTACTGGGAAAAGCTGAGAAAACAAAAGTAATAATAATAATAATAATAATAATAATAATAATAATAATAATGAGGCAATTGCTTAATATATAGAGTACATTTGATCATTCAAGTAAAATGTGTTGCTAGATTCAAGGCTTTCTTATATCACATTTATTTTGTAGTTTATTTTATATCATTTTGCTGTCAAAACATATGAACAAGGAAACAGTTGCTCACTGGAAAGTCTGTCCTCTCATGTCAGTTAAATTAGGCTCTTAGCACAGAGACAGCTTTATCAAAAACTTGTTTTAATGGTGAGGAATCTATACAAGAGCTTTAAATAAGACATGAAACAATACTTCTACATTGCTATATGAATGTGATTCATAGCACAGGAAAGCAACACATCAGAAGCAAAACAAAGACTAAAGTCTAAAGCAATGCAAAAATAATCGATCTTTGTAGGACTGATTGTTTAGAGACTACAGAAAGAGTATTGCGTCATCAGAACACAAATAACTTTCTGCCTCATTGCTCTGTCAGGGGATCATCATGCACATTCATGAAGTGTGGGAATGAGAGGTTAGTGAATCATAAAGTGATAAGTGTGTGTGTGTGTGTGTGTGTGTGTGTGTGTGTGTGTGTTGGGGGAAACCATAAAGTGCCTTTGGTGCCCTCATCAGAATCACTCAATCATCATGAACATAATGCAAAATAATAAAATTCTGAGGTTTTATTATAAATGGCCAAACATTTACACATATATAAAACAATGATAAGTCTCTTGAAATGTGTTTTTCTCATTTTATACCCTTCTGTTTAATTGGATGTATGAGTGTAAAAAGTGGTTAAATGACACAAAATTCAAATACTTTTTAAATGTTCTTATGTAAAAGTTATTTGATAAAACAAGTCATTTTGATCATTTATATTCGATTTTCATAATAATGTTAAACAATGAATCCCTTTGCTAACTGAAGGTACACCATGTGTTCATTAAATGCTAACTTTAGACAGAAATATCCGCCATGTCATTGTCCACCCTGTCACCAAGCCTTCCATGACAGAGTGAACAATGGTACATGACAGGGAGGAGGACATGTGCGTAGTTTTTGCCAGATTCTTATAATGTTTTCACATATTACAACAATTATTACACACATATTATAACCATAGATGCTATACATAGTAGTAATTGTTTTGGTATTTTATACTTTGCAACAGCCAATCAGATTCAAGCCCCTGATCTGATCTGATCTGATCTGATCTTTTTCACAAGTGGTTTAAAATAAAGTGTATAAATGTTGTTGGGTTTTTTTTTTTTTAATCTCACTGTAGGTACCTGCCATAGCTGCCATAAAAGGCACTATGAGAATCCATCAAGCCATCAGTTTGACACCCGGACAGATGAAGCACAGAGATATTTCATGTCTGTGTAAAAGGGACGACTGTGTTTTGAACTGCTCCTGCTTTAAGCTTCAGGAGGTGAAGTTCAAGTTCAAGTGGCTTTATTGTCATTTCAACCATATACAGCTGGTACAGTACACAGCGAAACAAAACAGCGGTCCTCCAGGACCACAGTGCTGTATAGAACAACACACTAACCACCTGAGACGGCACAGAACTAAATAAGATCTACTTTAGCTGATGTTCCGCCCTGTCATTTTGTTGTCCACCCTGTCATCTTCATCTTTTATGAATATAAACAAATTATTTGAAGACGTTAGCGAAACCTGTGTGATTTCTTTATTAACAAATGAGGGCCAATTAGTATTGTTTGGAAGTCTGAACAGATATCTTTGTTGTTAGTTTTTATTTAGAAAAGAAAGTGCAACTATCACATATTTTATAAGGAATTTTTTTTTTTGCAGTAATTTCATTTTTATCAAAAGACTTTTCCCATTAACTATAATGTATTTCATTGCATATAATCCCTATACAATGAAAATGTGTTTACTCTACTTTGGATTTGTCCATGACAGTCTGGACATGTTTTGTGGTATTCTCGTACATTGTTTGCTTGCAGTTAATTTATAAAAAGTGCTGGAGCTTGACCAACAGGCATTTCTAACAGCCTTAGGTCTCCTTAATAAAACAACTATGAAGTTGGAAAATCTCTGCTTTTTTTATTTTGGAAATTGTGACATCTCAAAGGCACTTTATGGTCATTTTGAGCTGCGTGTGTGCATACAACATGACTCTCATTTCTTTAACAATGCACTCTGTAGCTTTTAGCTTTGATGAAGCCTTCAGGCCTCAGTATGGTGCATTGATTTATCAGTATTCCTGTCTCACTATGGCCTTTCCTGAAGGCCATGATGGGCTTGCCTCGAAAACTAAGGTACAAGCCAGTGGAATTTTAAGAACCATGACCAGCATACAAAACTTTTCATAGACCTGTCTGCCTTCATAACACTGCATATGGTCTTACTCTCAGTGAAATGTTCAATAATATAAAAGACATAACTTTATTAATTGCGCCTGGAGGTGGAGAAGGTTTATTCGTAATACATATTTGTTCCACTGAGCTGTTATTTTTAAGTTTTCCTAGAAAAAAGCTTCAGTTATGTACTGATGTGAGAACGGATGTCGAACATGTCTTCAGATTTGTTGCATATTTGTTAAAACTTTCAATTACACACATGTGTGTGTGTGTTTGTGTGTGTGTGTGTGTGTGTGTGTATGGTGTGGTGTGTTAGTTTTCAAGGTGTGTCCTTGTTCAAGCTCACGCACAGCTTAATTTTTTATCGATGCACAATATGTAACCCACAGTTGATGGGCCGTGCAAAAGCGTGACGGCTGTAAATGTTAACTTACAAAACCTACAGGAATATTAGTACACGAGACTGATGCCAGTTTGCATATTAATGCACAAGGAAAACATTCCTCTTCTTCAAGTCAGAGGACGTGTAGCACGCATGCCGTAAAGCACAGTGTATTTTAATTAGTCGGCAGGAAGAGTACGTCCAAACCTCACAAGGGGTTTGCAGCAAACGCTTTGATGCCATGCCTTGTCATCTCTGTTTAAATCAACTTTACACTGCAGACAGCTGATTACTGTAACAGTTATATAACTTGCCAAAATATGAGCATTTTGAACAAGAACTCTTAACGTGACCTCTGACATGCACTTCCTTCTCACTTCCTGGTTTTCGTGGACTCAATGCTTTTGAACCCTTGCTTTGTTTTATGGATTATTCTCTGCATTTTCCTTTGGCCTTGTTTAATGTATTTATTATGTTTTGACCATTGTTGTGTTTTTAGTATTGGATGACAATTTCACCCTGTTTGCCAAGATTTGTGTTAAAGCTTCTTTACACATGGATTCTCACTCTGCATTTGCGTCTAATATGTTGCAGAATTTTGATGCCTGTATTTGCAAATTCTGATCATGTGTCCTAGCTTTTGAGTGATGAAAGTGTTTGCTTTATCATCGGGAGATTGTGAGTTATAATCCCAACAATGCCACAACCATCTGTGGCCAGGAGTCAAGGGAATAAAATTGGCCATGATTTCTGGGTGGGAGGAATAGCATACTCTTTCTCATTTATGCCATTTTGGCAGACACCCTTATCCAGAGCGACTTACATTTATTACATTCATTTATACATCTGAGCAAATGAGGGTTAAAGGTCTTGCCCAAGGCCCAACAGTGGTAGCTTGGCAGAGCTGGAGCATGAACTCCTGACCTTCCGATCAGTAACCCAGAGCCTTTAATCACTGAGCCACCATTGCCCTGCATATGTGATATGTGAGCATATATGCATAGCATATGCAAGCTAATGTATGTGGAAGACAGCAAATAGGGCTTTCCTCTGAATATGACGCAGCATGAGAAGCAGTTCGAAAAAGATGTGGTTGGCTAGCTTCACGTGCCTCATAGGAAGTAGGTGATAGACTTCACCTTCTCCTGGTGGTTTTTGTTGTGTAATAGGGGAGAATTGGCTAGTGGGTGGGAATTGTCAAGACCAATTTGGGGAGAGAATGGTGGAAATACCCCCCCCCCCCCCCCCCCCCCCCAAAAAATGAGTCTTTGTTACACAGAATACTGGTTCTTGTATTGACTTTTGTTGGTGTTGACATCACTAACCCCTCCATTTGATTTTACAGCAAAGACCTGATAAAAGATATGAGGAGAAGGAGACACTTTCATGCTGTTTTCAGGAAACAATTATGCATGCAGTGCACCATTCTCTCGAAAGGCTTTGTCTCTCCATTCTGACAGGTTAGAAAGGGAAAAAAGCACGTAATCCATCCGACTGAGATATGTGACAGTGAGGGTGGTGAGTAAGCAGACCTATTCTCTTTCATACGGTCTCACTGTTACATATACAAAATGCCCTTGCACATAAATACAGGCATCCATTTATTGGACAGCAGGAGCACTCTGGAAGTGCCTTGCCATTTATTATTTTTTTGTGAATGAGAAGGAGATTGAGAATAGGCCCTGGAATGCAGCAGAGGAGGAGGGGAAAGGATACAAATCATTCTTAGGCTGCCAGAGCCTCCCGTCGAGAGCATACGCTAGGCGGAGGACAAAAATGTGATCGATAGCATTTTTGCAGAGCTGTCAGTGGATTTATCCTGCAATTAGACATCTCCAGGTGGCCATAGGTAAGGCCCTGACAGCTGGGGTTCTCCAAGTGACGGGTGAAATCTCATCATGCCAGACCTGCGGTCTATGGTGTGACGGGAGGGATACACCACACGTTCTTGACACCTTTGCTATCTTTCACAGGGTCATGGTTTATGATCACAGACAATGGGAGGAGACAGATGCTTCAAAGTGAAATGACTCTCAGTGAATCACAAACTATTTAAACTTATGTGTGAACAATTGGCAAGAGATAGCAGTACGCACTAAAGCACATTTTAATTCCTTTAATTACTGTTACGGTGACAAAAGATGTTAAATTGCCCGTACAAATGAAAATGCCAGTAGCTTATGTTAAGAAAACTTGGTCAAAGTGTTGACTGGTAGCTTGTCCTTCTATTAAGTTGTAATATAAATTCCATTCAATTTTAAAACGGTCCTTCTGTTAAAGATTGCAAGCTGTGTGGGTCGCAGTGTCTGCCACTTATCTGCATATAAGAGCCTGCCCTGAGGAGAATCGGTTAGATTTAAAATGAATTAAATGGAACCGGTTTCAATTGAACTCCTCTCAAGCAGAACTGTGGCTTTGGAGAGAGCGAGAGAGAGACAGAGAGAGAGAGAGAGAGAGAGAGAGAGAGAGAGAGAGAGAGATAGAAATGGTTGCTTTCTCTCATGTCATTTATTGAAATATTCTACTGCATAATTGCACAAATGGTAACCTGTGCCCTGTCATTGCCAGGACTGAAATTGCTTTAAAATATGCACTGGGCACCCAAAGACGTTAGCACTGCTCTGTTCTGAGACAGAATGGCCTTCTCCCGAAAACAAGGACACCAAAATCTGTTGTTTTTCTCCACACAAGTGCTCAGTCTGTTTGTTGCTGCCACAGCGTGAACTGTTCCAGAGATCAGAGATTCATGCTCAGTCGCTCTGGCTTGACCGAAAAGTGAGAAAACAACAACAAAAACTGTTTTGCAGAGGATATGAGGAGGAATTTGCAATTTAGGTACAGATTTACCCTTCCTAAATCTTATATTTAGTGTCCAAAACTATGACAAATAACTTGCAACATAACTTTTAAATTAGTTGGCTTGTAATCCAAAACAGGCAGGCTTGTCTCATTATATAATAAACCCATTAAACTCATATGGAAAAATCCCAGGGTGGACTACGGTAACACCAGCAGAATATGTTATTAAGATGGGATTTCATAGTACATTATTAATATCTCACAATCCAATTGGATTTTTATGAGTTACCCCTGGAATGTGGAAGTAAGGAGATACTATGGGATTTTTATAGATTACCTTTTAGATATGTTCTGTGTTTTATCGGCTTCCTACCGTGTCTTTTATGGGCTTATAGTTCTAGCCCATAAAATAAATAAAATTGTGAAATATATATTACATGTTACTATCTAATGCAGGATCTGCAATATGGCTTTCATATGGAGTTTATGATGTACAGTAAGTTCAGGTGATTATGGGAATGTCATGGAAATCTTATCACATCCTGTGGCTTTTATGAAAATTTAATGCAGATGACATCAGGTGCTTCAGGTCCACATACTCCATGGCAAGCTAAGTGGGTTTACCATAAATCTTTATGAGGTCCCTTTTAAATATGTATAGTATATATACCATGACTTCCCATGAATGCACTACAAACATCTCCTAGGAAAGCCATATGAGAGCATGAGTTTACACTGAGTTTTCATCTATTCAAGGTCAAGGATTTTCCATAAAAATAGTATTTTTACAGGATAGGGATTATTTTACTGACATTTAAAAGGAGACCAGTTGACCTAGTTTGTATCCCATAGCTTGGCCCCTAACCAGAGCAAATTTGTAATCAAGGTTTAAGATGGGTTCAAGTTTGTTGCACTTGGTAGTTAGCTGATGAGTAAATTATGAGCTTCAGTGTAGCTCTGTATGATCGTGTTAGACTAACTCTTGTGTTATTTTGTAGTGTGAATGTTCGCTATCTAATGTTATAGGTAGAATGTTCTTGAATGTAGTCTTTGGACCATTGTAACAAACTAACTAACATCAAAACTAACCACAGGGGGGAAAAGAGGGTCATCAACCCTCTTCTTGGAGATCTACTTTCCTGAAGATTTCATCTTCAACCAATATCTAACACACCTGTGTTAGTTGATCAAGAATTTCTGCAGGCAATGATTAGATGGTCAGGTGTGCACGATTATGGTTGGAGCTAATGGCTGTGTCCGAAATCGCGTATTGTGACAATATGTACTGCATTCGATGCAGTACCTATTGCACGGGCATTGAAACAGTACGTACTAATCAGTATGTGTGTGTAGTATGAATACAATCCCGGACATACTACGTCTGCCATGTTGGCAATTTCATGTGATTTTTGACGTCATCATCAACACAAAAATCTTAAAGGGGCCACCAGATTAAAGCAACAGCACTAATGGTAAATTGCACATCAGGAAAGTTAACCGAATTAGTAATTTAATGTGGGCAGTGTTAACAGGCTGAGGTAAATTCATTGCCGTTAGCTTGGCCAGCTGAGGCATGATGGAGACAACTGTGACAACTGTTGTCTTGTTTAAACCTTCAACAATTTAACAATTTGTTTGGGTATTGTTAAGCAAGTCCTGTTTAGCCAAGGTTTATTACTTAAAAAGAGCTGACGCATTGTCTTCCGCAGTTCTTTTTCAGAGCCAGTCCCATTGCATGGGATTTTTGACTCGCGTAGTGTCCATCGGTTGCATACTGCAAAATCTCGGCGGAAGCAGTACGCCATCCAGGTGTTTATCACCTGCTGCGAATTCAGACATACTACCCCTCTGGCGTACTGTTTTTCACCTACTGTGTTGTAGGGTAGTATGCGATTTCGGACGCAGCCAGTGTCTTCAGGAAGGTAGATCTCCGAGAACAGGTTTAGTGACCGCTGGTATACAGGAACCAAGCAAGGAGTTATGGGCCCCTTGAAAGAATATCCCAAACCCCCTTTAATTAAATACTGCATTTGATGTAAATTAAACATCCTATTAAATTTTTCTGAGCACCCATCTGTGGGGCCACTAAAAATGTTATCTCCTATCACCCTACAAGCAACAACCCTTCTGCTATGTACATAATTATAGATGACAATACATAAATTCCCCAACATTACTTACTGGTATTGCTCATTACCAGCTCATCATAGAGCATGTACAGTAACCCAAACAGGTACAGTTGCATTTAAAACAATCTGCTGAAGGGATAAATCAGCTTATTTTCACTGACTGTTCTGTTACCGAGAAAGACATGACATACAAAAGGAGGCTTAAAATTCATGTCAGCCTCAGGGACCTGGATGTTAGCTATGGCACTGCAGGCTGCGCATTGTCCTCCCCTCTTGTGATATGATGGCAGTTAAAATATTATATCTCTATACTATTTTCATTCATTAATGTCAGTGGACAAGGACAAGGGCTTTACTGCTTTGCTGTATCAGTGTATAAATATACACTGAGCTGAAAGTACCCTATGTATGTGAGTACAGTTTAAAGAATAACCCTTGGCACAGAAAGCAGTATCCAAAGGCTTAATCATCTCAGTGCTAGATGAATCAGTTTTTCACATGTGTAACTGCTAAGAGAGATAAAAACAGCATTATGAGGATCTGCGCAGAGAGATAAGACAAATCTTTCAGCTCCTACTCCAGCTCCAGGGTGTGTGTTCACCAGCACCTGATCAAAAACCTACATATCTGCTTTTGTGTGCAGACACGCCAGGGCAGGGTTGCCCTTTGTTTTGCTCTAGCCATGTTTTATTGAGCGCCAGCACAAAATACATTTAATTTACACTCATGCTTGTCAGTCAAACCTATTCTCCAGGGCTAGACTGGTAAAAATTATAGCCATGCTGGCTTTATAAGACAACCCCTGTATCATCTTTCAGCTAGTTTGATGGAAATACATGGCATACACTGACAGTGTGCCATCTTTTAACCTGATGGTAAGACATGACATATACACTGACGCTGTCTCATCTTTCATTTTGATGGAAAAACATGGCAAATATGAGGTCTATGTCACATAAGATGAATGCACTTCATATACTGTACATGCACCTATAAATTGCAAGCTTTTACCCAACACCCACCCACCCACACACACACACACACACACACACACACACACATGCATATGCACAAACATACAGCAGGCACACAAATCCCATTAGCTGAGTTGACCTTGAGCAGGATAATGAAAATACAAATTAGCTTCCTCCCCTTTACCCTTCATCCCCCCCCCCCCCCCACCCTACCCACTGATTTATTTGATGCTGGTAAAGCTTACACTGTCTGCTCAGAGAGGGAAAGAGAATAGTGCTTTTATTGAATTCAGCTTTTCTTAGTGGTCTCTGACAAACAATGAAGTCTGACACTTCCTGGTCATCAAAGCGTAAGTGACTTGGGGACATTTCCTTCTAAAGTATGCTTGACTCTGAGAAGTAGTCCAGTTTGACCGTTACTGAAAATCTGCTTCCCTGCCTGCAGCGTCAACAATCTCATCAAGAAATTACAGCCTGCTCTTGACATGAGCCTCAAACTGAGTCACACTTAGAGCAGTGCAATCTGCCCAGTGACAGCTGAACTTTAAATTGTATTAGAGTAAAATATTATTGTATTCTACTGTATTGTATTGTACAATTGTGGTATAATATCACACACATTTTTTTGGTATTTTATGGTGTAATATCAGACATAAATCTCCTTTTTTTGCCTCACTACACACTGGAAGGTGAAAGAAACAGAAACAAGGAGAAATACTGTCTTTGCAGACTACAGAACCGTCTGCTTGAAATGCTGAAGGAGGCTCACGCCTGCCTGAACTACAAACCCACTGGGACATCGGTGCATGGGCAAAACACAGTCTTGTTGGAAAGAGCTTCAATTCCAGGTATTAAGATATTGTCATTTTGAAAATGCTGAGCATTAAACCACCTGCAGTGCCTCATTAGAGATCACATTTTTGTAAGTTTTGATACACACCTTCACTCATTCAGAACCTTAATAATAATATGAACTTCTAAAGTGCTTTGTTTATATTCTAAAGTTGAAATATAGTCTGAAATTAGATTATACAGAGCAAAAGATAAATTTGCCCTTCACTTCAACAATGTAGGGCTTTTTTTTTAAGTGATGTATAATAGAAGCACAACTTACAATTTCAATACCAATACTTTTACCAAAACCTTGAGTATCAGCCAATGCCAACACCCATCCAATACTATTTTCTTTAACAAGTATGTTTTAAAATTAAAATGTATTAAAATGTTACTTTTTTTTAATTTACCTACTTCACAGTTAAACTCTTTAGCACAACAATTTCTTGCATTTTATAAGTATAATCCATAACAGAAGAAAAAACATTGATATAAAAATAGGCTTAGTGGTTAGCATGGTCACCTTGCACCTCCAGAGTTGGGGGTTTGAACCTTGCCTCTGTGCAAAGTTTGCATGTTCTCCCCATGCTTTGGGGGTTTCCTCTGGGTACTCTAATTTACTCCCCTCTAAAGATGTGTGTTTTATGCTGATTGGCATTTCCACATTGTCTGTATAGTGTCTGTAATTGTGGGATAGGCTTCACTGTGTAGGATAAGCAGTATGGAAGATGGATGGATATACAGTATATTAATTTCCAAAAAAACTTTTTTCCATTTCCAAACTAGATTTGTTACATCTACCTTTTTTTTTAAACTGGTATTGGAAAAGTGTCATCCCTACAGTAGTTACCATCTTTCAGTCACTGGCACAGAACCAGTGCTCTCAGCTAACAATTTTATGTTACAAAAATTTGTCTGACTATTACAGCTCTATGGTTTTCTGGTTCTTCTGGAGTGTCTTTATGCAACAATTATAAACATTCCTATTCCAAATAGCTGTGTATTTAACATTTTTAATTGTCAAAAAGTGAAACATTAGACAATGGTTGTTTTTTGTGAACCTGGAACACTGTGTGAGGAATATTCTGAGAACATTACAAAGCTAATTATTGCAGCAGATCTTTTTTAAAACACTGTAGGAATGTTAGAAAATATCAAATACTTAATTTAATCCACTGATAATGTTCTCTGGAGTGCACCTTCATTTTCACTCGTCTTTCTAATTGCACAAGTTGGATACATGACTGCACCTAATATCTTTGTTTTTTTTCATGGACCATATGTCATTATTGCCAGACCATGAAAAAGATTGAATACAATACGATAATATTACTCAGTGAAGGTGATTGTGATAAGATATTGCCCATATGCAAGATATGCATATGAGTTGGTTGTCCTTCCCTACAGCATGCATATGCTTCCTGGTGATTGACTGTGTGATGTATAACACAAATTAAAACAGCTCATGCATGAAAAACAAATATGTGCATTTTATGTGTGACAGGTTTGAAATATGAGAGACACCATATATTGGCAACCTGCCTAGTAAAGTTTATATAAAACATCATCCTTCTATATGTGAAAGCCTGTAAACTACTACTCATTGATCTTTTTTGAACTATAATAAGCAAAGACATATATAAGAACTTGAATTGACTTATTTGGGCATTAATTAGAATACCTATAGACCTACTCACCGTGGGAGAAAAAATATCTAGACAATCCATAGCAGCGCTCGTTTTATATATAGGATTCCCTAGGGATCCTTCCTCTGGCCTGCGCACATAGCAGCATTCATTACGTAATGATTAACCATTAGCTTTTCAATCACGTTTGATTGATTCACTTTCAATATACGCAATTACTATTAGTCAATTTTATTCACATGGTGTGAATGTCAACCTTTAATGCTTTACCTGCAATGCAGTACCAGCAAGCTGGCTTCTAACAGTTCTTACAAAAATTCTCGTATTTCATGATGCATATTGTCTGAAGCAATTTATAGTGCTGACTACAGATTCATTAAAATGATCAGCAAAGCGAATAACGTTTTTCCCAGTGAATAGTTTCGTGGGATTGTACATCTCTGAAGCTCAAAAAATCCCATCACAGATTAAAAATACATTCTTTGGTGCAGAACTTTTACCAAATTATATGTAAACAGTTATGTCTGACACCAGGCTGTTAAATGCTGCCTGTAAATGCCCAAATTACATGCTGCCCTTGATTAGCCAGCAGCAGTACATTTAGCTTGAGAGAAGAACATCACTTGGAAGTGCTCCAAAAAGTCATTTTGCTAGTCCCTGTCTTTAAGGCATTAATTTCAAGCACTTTGTTATGCACAGGTCCAGTGGTGTTGGATTCATTTCAACTTTGGGGGAAGCACCATCGCATAAATATTTCTTTCCTTTTTTTTTATAGTGTAAAATTCCAACTCGGTGGATAAACTTTGTAAATTAGCATTTTGTTTAAGATAAAAGTTCTCTTCAACAGCTGTGTTATTCATTATTAAAAATGAGAACGAATATGACACAACTACAATTCTGCCTAGAGCTATTGAGGATGTCCATGTGTGCAATTAAACAAAATGCTAGCTTGATTCAAATAATGTTTCTTGCAGTGCCAGGAGAGAGAACACATCAAGAGACTTGAGACTGGGATGCAGGTTCACTGTTCAACAGAACAATAACCCTAAGCCAAAGCTCCACTGAATTGGTTCTAAACCAAGCACCCAAATGTGTTAGAATGGCCCAGTCAAAGCCAAGACCTCAAACCGATTGAGAATCTGTGGCATGAATTGTAAATCGCTGTTCACCACAGTGGTCTCCATCCAATCTGACAGAGCTTCATCAAATTGGCGAAGAACAATGGTCAAAAATATTCGGATCCAGTTGTGCAAAACTGACAGAGACATGTCCCAGAAGACCCGCAGCTGTAACTGCAGGTTGCAAGTATTGACCAAGTGGAGTGAATACTTATGCAACCAACACATGACTACCTTTTTGTTTATTATCCTATTTAAAAAGACCCCCTCCCTCCCCAACCCAAAAAATCCATTACAGTTCCAGGTTGTAACACTACCAAATGTGGAAAAATTATATTATACTCTATTATATACATTATATGGCCTAATGTTTGTAGACACCTCACCATCACACACGTGTGTCCTTGTTGAACATCCCATTCCAAAGCTGATCCCCCCTTTGCTGCTATAACGTCCTCTACTATTGTGGGAATGCTTTCCAAACTTAAAACTACAGCATACAAAGACATCTTATACACTTGTGTGCTTCCAACTTTGTAGCAATAGTTTGGGGAGGCTCACATATGGGTGTGATATTCATGTGTCCACATACTTTTGGCCATATTGTGTATACTGTATATAGTACATTGTTAGACAAATAATACTTTCATTAGCTAGCCAACTGGGCAAGTGAAAGCTCCATTATGCTGCCCAGTCTTGTGTTTTGTTTGCCTTAACTGGGTAGGATAAAAAGTGCTAGGTTTTTTTCTAACATATGGCCAGTTAGTTAGGCAATTGAGTATGTTAAAATAGACTAAGGAACACAAAAAAGTATATGATTTATATCTTTATGATATTAGCAAATATGTATGCCCATGCAAAATACATTATAAGCATAAGTAAACTGTGTCACAACAACCTATATGCATGTTTCAGAAAAAGTATATCAAATAGAACGATATCATCTAGAGTACTTAGAAAACAAGAGTTTTGCTTATACCTTCAGTTTACACAGAAGTATAACCATTAAACATTTTATTATGTTTGCATTAATGTGTGAATCAAATGTGTGTTACCTTTTTTTATTAGTCATCCATTATTCAACAGGAAGTTACATCATCCATAAATGTTGTTTCCTTTATTTCAATGATATTGAGATATCGAGTGAGAAGGTCACACTATTGTCCTCATGCTGGTGTTACAAATAAACTGCTGACAGTAAACTATGACACCAACTAATTTCCCTGTTCATATAAAGTAAAATGTCTCAAAACTTTTTTTATTGTTACAGAATGAGACACAAGAAACAGAGTGAGTAGTGAGTAGGGAGAGGTTAAAGCTTGCTGGCAAGGAGGTGGCTTACAGCAGGTTGATCATGGGACCTTACATCCCTGTGAAACCCAGTGGAGCCGGCTGCAACAGGCTGGCAGTCTCGTGTCCCGCTAGTATAGACCACACCCTTCACTGGCAGGTTTTCAATACAGAGCAGGAGAAAGAACTTAGGGACTCTTAACAAAGACCATCTGCCATGTACTATGGACACAGCCCAAAAAAGGTAGTTAAACTTTTTACTGAGTAAGTAAGCTTAGTTTACTATGCATTCCTAAACTGTGTGCATTACATTACAATTTAATTGCAAGTGTTGCATTAGTCTGAGATTGTATGACATCTTTCCTTCCTCATTCAGGGTTCATACATATTCCTACCAATAAATTTCCATGACTTTTCCATGACTTTTCCATGACTTATGAGGCAAATTATTATGACCATACATTCCCTGAAACTATGTACACGTGTAAAATAAGAATAAAAACCCATGTCAAAATTTACCACAGCATATCTTATATATATCTTAAATAAACCAAAACCAAAATAACAACAGTAAGGTCAGTGTGTATTGAAGAATGTTTACACAGCTATTCTGTAAAAGCAGTCCATACGACACAAAGGTCTAGTATGGCCACTTGGAGAACCGTTTTTATAGTGCACCTTTAAAGGTCATGATCACTATCTTCTGCCATTTTATAGAATAGAGCTGTAATAGAGTGGAAAACAGTGGAAAAATATCTTCTTTTATGTTGTGAAAAGTAACAGTATTCGGGTTTGGAATGACAATAGGGACATTAATAGGTGAACTATCCCTTTAACTTTTTGAGCACAGACCTGACAAGGTCATATAGACTCGTATAAAATACAGTGGTTGCAGACACTTGGGGGTTTATTGTCCAGAAAAGAGAATTAAAGGAATAAAGAAAATAGTTAAAGAACTAGATTTGCAATTAATATTTTATTTTAATAAATGACTTTGTCCTAGCCACAACCTAAAAACACATGAGTCAAAACCACACATTTCACCATGTTCTAGTTTAAGTCTGAGGATGATAACTCGCCCACTTTGAATTTTATGAATCGTGAATTTAACGAAAGGCCGCCAGTAAAGCCGGGTAACCACTTTCATAACATTCATTCACAATATGCACACATTCATTTTTCATCTTATGCCTAATATGACAGTTTGGCCATTTCTGATTACTGGGGGAACGTGTCCCCCCATTGTCTGTGGTGGTTATGGCCTTGACTCAAAGTACAATCTGCAGCTGTGCCAGACGTTACCCCACACAAAGAACATAATGTGACTAATCGCCCAAACATCAAGTACTGTTTAACCACTATTAACAATTAAACATATATTCTATTATACATGGTGTGTGTGAAGCAAATTTCCATAACTTTTCCTAAACTTTCTGGGTTTATTTATTTTTCCAAAACTTGGTCTGGACATTGCTATTTTAAAATGACTTTTCCAGTTGTTTTTTTTTATGACCGAACCCTGATCATTCCTTCAAGGTGATCACCAACACAATGGAATACACAAATTTCCATGTCAGTGTTTTATGTCAGTGTATTATATATATTCATTATATTATTCATTATTATTAAATGTTATTCATTGTTAAGCAGTTATTAATAATACACTTTATATGTCATTGTATACAGTATATGTCATTGGTCTACTTTGTGGACAAAAATGTATTTATCATTGTTTGTCACTCTTGCCAGTATTCATGTTTATGTTGATGCATATATTTAAATCCAGTTAGGTTGTAATTATATATCCATGCATCCATCCATCCATTTTTCATACTGCTTGCCTGACACAGGGTTGTGAGGAAGCCTGGAGCTTATTCTAGTGAACTCAGGGCACAAGGCCGGGGATATCCTGGACAGGTGCCAACCCATCACAGGGCACAATCACACATATATTCACACACCACGGTCAATTATGAAATTCCAATCAACCTCCAACGCATGACTTTAGACTGAGGGAGGAAACCGAAGTACCCGGAGGACTCCTGAAGCACTGGGAGAACATGCAAGCCTTAACCCCCATCTCTAGAGGTGTGAGGCAAACATGCTAACCACTAGTGCCCCCTATTGTAAATATATGTGTCAGAACATCAAAAACTGAAGGTGTAACAATTCACTTCTTACATTTTGGCCTGAGTAAGATAAGATAAGATAGATAAACTTTATTGATCCCACACTGGGGAAATTCCCTTGTTACAGCAGCTCAATTACACACAGCAGATAAGAAAAACACATTAAATAGAAAGAGAATAGAAAAAATTATCTATCTATATCTATATCTATATCTATATCTATATATAGATAGATAGATAGATAGATAGATAGATAGATAGATAGATAATTATATATATATATATATATATATATATATATATATATATATATATATATATATATAATAGGTATAGAAAAATAAGAATAAGAGCAATAATAATAGTAATATGTGAATGAACACCTCATTTTATTTACAGATGAATAAGAATATATACAGATAACACCTCTTCATAGTAACAAATGGAATATTGCACAGGTCACAGTATAGGGTGAGCAACAAAGATTAATAAATTAATAAATATACACAGTGCAGAATATTATAAATGTGTAGGCTGATGTTGCAAAACAGCTAGCAGTGCTATATTATGTTGTTTTTGCATTAAAGAGTCTGACTGCTGTTGCAATGAAGGACCTGCAGTAGCACTCCTTCTTCCACTGAGGGTGCAGCAGTCTGTTGCTGAAGGAGCTGCTCAGGGAACCCAATGTCTCATGCAGGGGGTGAGAGGAGTTGCCCATGATTGATGCCAGCTTTGCTAACATCCTACTCTACCCCACCACCTCTAGATGGTAGATGCTGGAAACAAAGTTGAGTTTTCATTTGTAGCAGAGATGTGGAGGTCGATTGAATTTTTGTAATGTTACTTTTACCAAAACCCACACAAAATCAAATATTACTTGGTGTGTGTGTGTGTGTGTGTGTGTGTGTGTGTGTGTGTGTGAGGAGTATGACGGAGGACCTGCTGCAGAGATATGATCAGATATCAGAATAAATAGAGCTAATCTTCTTAATGAAGCACAGACACAGCAGCAGGCACGATAACATTAATGTGGAGATGCTTACTGTATTACTGTACATGCACATTTGTAGTGCGTAATAACTGATTTTGCCTATCACATGAAATGCAAAGCAATTTTATTTGGTTATTAGCAAGGAAGTAGAGTACGATGAGATCAGTTTCAGCAAGAGGCAGGCAAAGAATTAGAGTCATTGTTCAAAATATGGCAAACTTTGTCCCTTTTAGAAAAATGGTAATGAGCCGAAAGAGTCGGTTCTTAATGCTGAGCTAAATGACTCACTGAAAAGAGCCGAAATTCCCACCCTCAGTATTGGACCGTTTATATTCTACCGGGTAAAAGTCATGACCGAAATTGGTTGCCATGAATCTAACCTGTGGAAGTGATAATTTTATTTTATTTTATTTTATTATTTTTATTTGCTCAATTTAACATCCAACAGCAATCAAAACAGTATAGTCTATTTAAAAGAGAAACCCCTCCATGCTGAAAAAAAACCCCAATAGAAATCATCACAAGAAATTCTAATGGTTTCCATTACAAATACCTTTACAAACCATCAGCTAACCATTATAACCATTGGCCTACCATTATTGATCATTAATGGTATCCACTAGATATATAACATGTTAACATGTTATGGCATATGCTAACAAGATAACATGCCACCAACAGAAGGCAACAAATTACCAGTAGAGACCAACAGTGACCATTACAGTTTCCATTAAAACTTATACAATTCCCATTATAAGCATTAAAACCATTACTAATTCTATGAGGGTTTCTGTTGGGTTGTTTTTTTTTTGGGGGGGGGGGGGTTCAGCAGGGCTATGTGTTCAGCATGCATTATTTGAGGGGGAAGATGGCGGGTTATGGAATGTGAGAAATATATCTGCCCATGGAATATTGTCCTGTTTATTTTATATGCTCATGAGAATACATACGTGAATAACGAAATAATAAACGAAATATTGCACTCAATCAAACAAATTGGGAGAAAACATCAGGCAGTGGGGGAAATTACTTCTGGGTTTTGTTGAGATGATTGCTACTCGTGTAAAAATGTTAATTTATAAATAAGTCGAATGTGCCTTTATAGGGGTCTTGTGTAGTTTACTACTGCCACCTGCTGCTCATAAAATATACCTTCGTCTAATGCAGTACTGGTGCTGCAGGGTTTTACAAATGTTTACATTTTCGTTTAGTTCGACGAGCTTATCCAGACACGTTTGCGTAAGCAAATGAAAAAGCACATGCTGGCTAAACAAATACAAATATGGCAGTTTATGATGTTGGTCATGATGATGGTTGTTGTTGTTGTTGTTGTTATTATATAGTAAATTTTGTAGCCACAAGCATATAACTATTTTTGATTCCTCATCTCAACTGGATTTAGGATTTGTATTGTTTTATTAAGCCACAATAATCATGGTCAATGTTCATCCATCCAGCCATCCATTTTCTGTCCCACTTATCCTACACAGGGACGCATGGAGCCTGCATGGAGGTTATCCCAGGGATCTTGGGGCACAAGGCATGGGACACCCGGGACAGGGGACGAGCCCATTGCAGGGCACAATCGCACACACATTCACACACTACGGACAATCAGCATGTCTTTGGACTGGGGAAGGAAACTAGAGTACCCAGAGGAAACTTCCAAAGCACAAGGAAAACATGCAAACTCCATGCACACAGAGTGGAGGCAGGAATCAAACCCCCAATCCTGGAGGTGTGAGACAAACATGCTAACCCCTAAGCCCCCGTGCCCCCATGGTGGTTTAGCCATTTCAAATTCCTGCTAAACCACAGTTATTGTAAGACACTCAGACTAAAACAAACAAAAAAGTCATACTGTTTGAGTACATTTTTATAAACTATGAATGTTAGAATAGAAATGAAAAATATATCAAATTAATTAATATGAATTAAATTGGACAGAGACTGAAACAAATCTTACAATGTCAGCCTTTACAACAAAATCTAATAATACATAATTAGTGAGGGAAAACGGTTTAATTTTTAGGGAATGCATGCTATGTTTAATAACGAATTCACCATTAATGTTCCAATGGTATTTGTGATGAAATGGTGTATCCGACTGTACTGCAGGACTAAATATACAGTATACATTAAAGATAGGGCTCTACCCTATATAAGTACACACTATAGTCTTTACACCCGTGCACTATTTGTAAGCGTAATGTGATATGATATGGTAGCATTTCTTGCACAGGTATGAGTGTATCAAGCACAGCACCAGTTCTGGGTTTACCCAGAACCTCAGTGTAACTGCTCAGGTGACCACCGCACAACAGTATGCCAACCACCCTGTGGTGGTTGACACTGGTGAAGGGTTAGAAGACATTTTCCATACCACTTATACTAAACAGGGTGGTGAGGGAGCCTAGATCCTATCCCAGGGAACATTTTAAAACATAAAACATCATTTCTAAAACACAACATGTAACATGACTAGTAATCTTTCTGAGATGCCACTACCATGCCAGTATCACTGCTGTGCTGAAAATGATCCATCATTCAAATAACATCTGGTCATTGGTTCTATGATGGCCTGTCCAGTGATGTATGTGGTGGATGTGGCTTGAGGAATTCTGCCTACAACAGGTTGACTACAGTCAGCAATCGTACACCTACAAAGTGCATCTATGTGGTAGGTGTATATGACAATATAGTACTATGTTTACTTATACCACTTAGCTTTTGAATGCTCAATTCTGATTGGTCAGAAGGTGTTCATTAATTTTCTGTAACAATATAGCGTGGACAGTGGTTTGAGCTGCAAGATTTATATTAACACGCTTGTTTTAATATGTTATTGTTTCTGTATTAACAATTTACACAGGGACTCCACATTAACAGATTAAAATTTTCTGTAAGGAGATTTTTATTTAGCATTTTGGGAAGGAGTTTCCAGTGTCAGAGCTTTATAAGAGTCAGAGGTAAAGGTTTCTATCTTTAAAGGTTTTCAGTTTCTCTGTAACATGACAAGCTGCATTAGCTTCACAAGAGAGGAAAAAACAGGACACAGGAGCATTAGTAAGGTCAGGAGGCTCTGATGTCGGGCTAGAAGGCCTGGTGCATAGTCGTTATTCCAGTTCATCCCAAATGAGTTCAGTGGGGCTGAGGTCAGGGCTCTGTGCAGGCCTCTCCAACCTTGGCAAACCATATCTTCATGGACCTTGCTTTGTGCACAGGGGCATTGGCATGCTGGAATATGTTTGGACCTCTTAGTTACAGTGAAGGGAAATTGTAATGCTCCAGCATACAAAGACATCCTATGCAAATTTGTGCTTCTAACTTTGTGGCAACAGTTTAGGGAAGAACCGCATGTGCATGTAATGGTCAGGTGTCCACAAACTTTTGGCCATATAATGTATTGAATGGATGTTTAATGCATGTTTTATTACATCATTAAATTAAATGTAACTGTAAATGGATAAAAAAAAAAAGTATGATCAATTTGATTAAAAAGTGTCATTGTTGGCAAATAATAAATGCAATAAAACATGACAGGAAAATAATCAACTGTGTGGGTGGTGTTGGCCCAACTCATAGCTATTACACAAATATGTATACTTACAGGATTAGACTACTTCTAAACATATAAATGCATTGTTTCCTTGTTTACACTGTTTACCCACCATCTCCCTTTATGGAAAACCATATGCAAGGGCAATATAAGTATAAAGTATTAACCCTTTCATGCATATTAAAAGTAAAATCGACTTATAGACAGTCGATTTAAGGCTCGTTTTTATGCTTTAGTAAAATATAAGATGCAAATCACTGCCGAATCACTTGAGAACATTACTGTAAATTAACGTGAACGTCTTTAGCTCCCTAGACTATTTGTCGTTCTCAATGTTTACTAACTTTCTACATAAAATTATATATATATATATATATATATATATATATATATATATATATATATATATATATATAACTAGTTTTAATTGAATTGAATTGAATTGAATTGAATCCAATTTTATTTTATTTTATTTTATCTAATTATTGTTGATTTTGGGAAGATCATGCAACAGTCCTAAACTGTGCAAATTTGCATGTTCAGAAAGGATATTTGTTGTCAACATTACATATTTTAGACTTAAATGTAATATATATATATATATATATATATATATATATATATGTATATGTATATATATATATATGTGTGTGTGTGTGTGTGTGTGTGTGTGTGTGTGTGTGTAGATAGATAGATAGACAGATAAATAGATAGATAGATATGTAGATATATATTTTATTTATTTAATTATTATTATTATTATTATTTCAGTCATACTGAAATGTAAGCCTTTTGTACTCACAGACAATCCATTTACTTTTTAATACAAGTCATGTTTAGGTAGAAGCGAGATATATTCATATCTCATGCAATTTTTTAAAGTTTTAATAAAGAGAGAAAATGTATCAAATTTGGATATGCGTATAAATAATTTATGCATTAAAGGGTTTAAAAAAAAAAAGAACAACAGCTAAACCCCTTTATAGTCCAAACTTCGCTCAACAAAGGCGTGGCTTTCACGTGTCGTGACGTCATCTCAGGGCGGGGCTACCAAACAGGTGTCCACTCGGCAGGAGTGAGAGAAAGAACTAGCTTTACGCTGTTGAAAGAAGCACGAGCCGCTGTTTTTGCCCCATGCGGCGGTGGTGTGCGTCATGGTGCCGAGGTGCATCGGGGGCTGCGTGCCCTTATTCGTGCTTGGCGTGGTTTTTGACGTGGTCGGCTTGATTGTGCTGCTCGTCGGTGCTCTCGCCAACCTGCGCCTGGACGGCCGCTTTTACGGCGACTTTCTCGTCTACACGGGCTCCATCGTGGTGTTCCTGAGCCTCATGTGGTGGGTGTTGTGGTACACAGGAAACGCAACGATCCCCTCGGACGAGCTGGAGAAAACCCCGCTGGACAACTTGGCGCTGTGGGCGCGCAGATTGTCCACCAGCATTGCGCACACCGGAGCCAAATCCATGGAGGTTGGAGAGAAGAACAAGAGCGTCGATGCCCAAGAATTGATGAATGGGTCCATGCCTGTGTACATTAACATTCCCACTAGGACGGCGTGGCAGATCTCGGGCATGGAGGGCTACGACAACGCAGCTTTTGAAAGAAGTGTTGACATGCCTCCAACAAGTCAGAAAACAGTACAGCTGGATATTCTGGGGAACGGACGAATAGAGAGACTTCTCTGATCAACAATAAAACATTCTCTTTTTTTTCCTCTTAGTTTTCCAGGTTCCCTTTGAGCTTCTCTGGTGGAGTTTTATAATCTTGTTCTGCAGGTTGTTCTCCTTCAGATAGTATCAGATGTTCGGATCCAGGTGGATCTGACCTGCTTCAGCCTTTTCTGTACACTTCAGCACTACATATGATCTGATCCACAAGGGTGCCTTCTGTTTACTCAGCACTTTTATAGTTGTGTGCACATACTTCAGAATGATTTCTGGATCTTATTCGTTCATCTATGGACTTGAACTTGAATGTGCTGAAGTTTTGAGCTCAAGCGTTTTCTGGCCGTATCATGTTTATGGCCATCATATCATTGTCAAAAGGGTACTCATCTTATTTGTTTCATGGAAAGTTATAAATGCACTGGTACACTGTAAAACCGGATAGTTAATTTAACTCAAAAACTTTGAGGAAAGTAATTACCTCAAAATTTTTACGTTGATAAATCAATTTCTTTAAGTCAAATACACTTAAATATAACATAAATTGAACTCAAACTTTGTAATGTAAAATAAATTGTTATATTTAAGTGTGTTTGGCTTAAAGAAATTGATTTATCAACTTTAAAAATTTTGAGGTAATTAGTTTCCTCACATTTTTTGAGTTAAATGAACTATCCGGTTTTACAGAGTGCTAGGGAAGTGACATGGTGAATAAAGTTAGAGGTTTAGCTTGTCATGATGTCTTTAAGACATAAGATTTACTACACTTCCTTCACAATGTTTTGGATTACCTTTAATGATCCCCAAAAAAAGGATACTAAACTGTTCCTTTCTTGTCACTGGGGTGGACTCCTCTAAGCATACACATTACGCACCTTTAGTATGTATCTTTTGCCTAGAAAGGTACATACAGTATACCGTACCTTTTAAAGCATTACTCTAATGGTCCAATTATGTACCTTAAATGTTTGTTAAATCTACATGAACGATATACACAAAATATTTCCCCTATGTGTTTTATTAACCAGTAGGTTATGTATTACTTGCATTTGTTTCAAGTGTAATAAATGGAATGCAGTTTTATGGATGGGGGTGGGGGATCTATTATGGCATGAGTGGCTTGTGCCAGTTTGATTTTCTATCACCCTACATTTATTTCAGATCAAGTAATAAGTTAATTTTTAATGAGAGTTAATGAGCGATGAAGTTGTTGTTTATTGTGGTAATATAGTTCAGTATGACTCAGCAAAAATTCCTGAGAATCAACTCTGATGTTCTATTAATTGTATTTTGCAGGTGTCTTTTGGAAGCTCAACACAAAAATCAACTGCTTTTATTCAGGGAACAATGTTTTAATATTGCACAATGCTCGACAGATTTTTATATGTATTTGTATGTACTTTAAACAGATGTATTTTGTTTATATGGCTGAATATTTGTTTATGTGAATATATCTTCAGGAATTAAATATATTTTAGATATTATATATTCTATATTAAAGAATTTTAATGTTGATTATGAACCATAGATATTTGGTTGCATCTTTCATATTGTTGTGTCTTGTAAGGAAATTCATAGCAGTAAATGCTAACTATAAATGTTTTTGCCAGAAGTTACTGGAAATAACGACATAATATGGTGATTACACTTCGAGATAAAATACATAAATGTACTCAAGAGCAGTTCAATTTAAATGTAATGAGAGAATGCTATAAATGTTGTATGTGTAATTTATACCACAGCACTGTTGACGTCCCAGATCTGATTGGTTAAAAGCTGTTGAATAATTTTCTATAATACCATGGCTCTTACAGTAGTTTCTGCTGTAAGTTATGTAAATGTGCTCAGTTGAATACAATAACATTTCTATAGCAAAAATTCATTCCCAGGACTCGAAGGGCAGATGCTCCACATAATCTAAGCCTGCTAATAAACAGGTTTTTAAACGTTTTAGTTATTTAACAAGGAAAAATGTATAATCATTTGAGAACCTTTCTTTAAGTAGATTTTAAAAAACACAAACGCTTATGGACGTTGTCTCCAGGGTCAGCGATTTGTAACTGTCACTAAGTTTTCTGCAATGGGAGAGTCTTCAGGACAGAGGACGTTCTCATTTCTCCGTAACATGAAAAGTGGAGACTTCTGACACAAATTTAAAACATTTATTAATTTTTAAAGAGAGGGGAAAAAGTTTGGAGATGTAATGACTGTTTATAGCTGTTACATTTTTTCTAATGGCTTTGTTGTGGCTAGTCTAAATGTTTTATAGCATTATACATCCTGATTATAGTCTCCTGTATTCTTTTACTCTCATGAAACTTGGGTTGGGATTTTTTTTTTTTCTGGTTTCCTGTATGATTTTGTTCCCTGTAGATCTGCATGATCTCACATTTGAAAACCAGTAAGGGAAGAATGTCAAATCGAGTTATAGACCGATTGAAAGATTGAAAGTAGAGATTTAAGATAATCTGCTAGTAACTCGATGAATGTTTTGATCACTATTGAATTATTTTTCTTAACATTTTATAACAGAACATTTACCATTTTTGACTATTTCATGACTGCTGCCTAGTCACTGAATTTGATGTATACAGTGGGGGAAATAAGTATTGGACGCGTCAACATTTTTTTCAGTAATTGCTGCCGTTTAGGAGATGCTCTGATCCAGTCGTCTAGCCATCACAATTTGGCCCTTGTAATAGTTGCTCGGATCTTTATGCTTGCCCATTTTTCCTGCTTCCAACACATCGACTTCGAGAACTGACTTTTCACTTTCTGTGTAATATACCCCACTCCTTGATAGGTGCCATTGTAACAAGATAATCAATGTTAATCACTTCACCTGTCTCCACTCTAACACAAGGAATTGATCTGAAAATCGCCTGCGAGGCACATGTACCCTCCAAAGAAACTGCACTAACAACTACAAAAGCACTGGACAAGGTCAACATTTGTATGTTGGTTGCCATGGTGTGTATGTTGCTATGAAATATGAACTACATCCTGGTGAACTTGGCATCTGACATGCAGTGAAACAGGTTTTCCATAAGGGACACCCTGTTGCTTTGAGTGCAGCCATTTGACCCATGTCTTTCAGATAATCCTGTTTCATATGCAAAGCAGGTGTGTAGGTGTTCAAACCGAAGACAAGCCATAGAAGATTTGGGAAGGAATGTATCTCAGACTATTGCTCCTTTGTTTTAGTCAATGAAAGGCTTTATTATTGAACTGTCGATTTGAAAAGCCAATATTCTATATAGCCTGATTCTATATAGTGTGGTTTAACACCTCGGGTTGTTCTGTATCCTGTAAACAAGCCCGATGCACACTCAGCCAGTTTTACAAGCCACTGCTTTACAAACATTAGAGGCACTCATTACTAATACCCGAGTCTAGCACTACATCACATCTTTGTGACAGGTGCCTGGTTCATCGAAAGACTTGGATGGACTAACAGGTCAGATTTCCTGTACACCTCTAACATGTTAGACAGACATCTAGATATCCAGTTCCAACACCTCTGAGCAGGGAAACATGACACCGCCAGCAGTACAGTGCCAGAACAGGACATTTAAGACAAACAGTAAGATCAAATTGTGTCTGATTGCAGGCACACCAAACATGCCCTGCTTTTATCCTAATAACCCAGAACAAGCACATTTCATAGTTTCATATTACTCTTGTTTACACTTTATTTTCTGGTCATTCAGGCATTTTAAGATTTTCACCTCTATGTAATGTACGGCATTTCATAATAAATATTGCTTCATGCCATTTCTCGTACTGCTTAGGAAATATTACGTTAATACTGAAGGCTTTAGGCTTTTTATTAGATCCCTACCCAATGTGATGATCAGGGAATCAGGTGCTGCCTCAATATCAAGTGTAATATTTTGACAATTAATAATTCAGAGCGCCAGGGCGCTGTAGAGTGTAGCCACGACTAGCCACTGGCGTCTCCGAGTTTAATCTGCAGAGTGCACGTCACATAATGTACGCTGCTACCTATTGTGATCGGAATCAAACCATCTGTACTTTATTGAACCATGCATACAATCATATCAGTTGTGAAAACACATCCTTAATTGTGGTCTGGCACATATTAACCACCCTGTTTATCAGGGAGTCAGTGAAATCAGTGAGTCAATGTGTAATTGTAAAATGCTTGACAGGTTGCATAAAGCAATTATTAATGATTGTTTCTCCTGTGTTTGCATTTGAGGGGTGGCAGAGATGCGTGGGGAGTAGCGATGTCGCCTTACAGTGCCAAGGTCCCCAGGTTTGATCTTGAGCTTGGATTACTGTCTGTGCTGAGGTTTGAATGTGTCTGTATGCGTTTCCTCTGGGTTCTCGGATTTCTTCTCACCTCCCAAAAACATGGTAGTATGTGATTGGGCTATGCTAAACTGTGCTAGGTGTGAATGAGTATGGAATATGGTGTACTGCAATGAAGTAGCGTCCCATCCAGGGTTTATTCCTGTGCAGTGTTCCAGGGATAGGCTCTGGATCCACCACAATCGTGATCATGATTAAATAGTTCCTGAAGACGAACGAATGAACATTTATTGTTCTGCTTGTTAAAAGCAAAGCCTGCTCACATACGCTCCATACATTGTTTATTCATGCAAAGCAACTTACAGGTAGGATATCTTCATAAAGAGACCAACTGTGGCTCTAGGATTAGTAGTACAGAATCTTGACAACCCACAGGTGTCTCTTGATACTAGTTTCCTTCCAGGATGATGAGAAGAAATGCATAATTATTACAAGTCAGGCAATGCAAATTGCAAATGCCTATGAAGGTCACAGTATTAGGCAAGTTACCATGCTTAAAACAAAGCCAATTAGCTTGTCTTTAAAAAGACAGAAAAAGCCATTTATTTAAAGCTTGGGCATTTTCTGTACATCCCATAATGCACCAGAAGTCATGAGAAGCAGAAACATTGGAGCAGATAGCCATGGCATGTTCCATTATTGTCAAACATTAAGGACATAAAGCTGTTCCACTTCCATTCTAACTGAAACTGAACTAGCAAGATATACATCCATAGGACCATCAGGAACGTCATATTAAATAATGACATGACTCTCCGTTTCACATCAACATCATTAGTCTACACTAGATCAGGGGGTGTACAATAATATTAAGGCTATTTAATGGAGCCATAGGGCTTTTTATTCCTGACATTTCCCATTGCCAGAACACATTTTTAGTAAAAGTGTTATTTAGAGGGAGTGGTGGCTTGGCGGTTAAGGCTCTGGGTTACTGATCAGAAGGTCGGGGGTACAAGCACTGCCAAGCTGCCACTGTTGGGCCCTTGAGCAAGGCCCTTAACTCTCTCTGCTCCAGGGGCGCTGTATCATGGCTGACCCTGCGCTCTGACCCCAACTGCTGGGGTGTGCGTATAAAAGAATTTCACTGTGCTGTGACATATGTGATTAATAAATACTCATTATCATTAGATACAAGGTGAAATTATTTATAAACCTACAGTACTTTGACTTTGTGTTATTAAGGTTTGTATTGAATCCAATGACTTATGCTTGCTACTTAGGTCCCTATGTGATCATCTCTTTTATTATCTTTCTTACTTTCTTTGTGGAACACTTTGAGCAGCATTTTATATATGAATGATGCTATATAAAGATAGATTTATTATACTCAGTATATAAAATCTTTAGTTTATCATGGATCAATTCACTGTAGTGGCAGTGCACTTATCTTGTTAGGGTCGGTTATTCCACCTACACTGCACATTATAGTGCATTACTAAAATGCATTTCTTTTCCAGGATTGTAAAATGAGTATATATCTAAAATGTCTAATGGAAAGGAAGGATGCTAAGGGATATAAACACTGCAATTGTGGGGATGAGTAGATACCACTTTACAACACTGGGTGGACCTGCATCTAACCTGCACTGTCGTACACCTTCTACAGTTGGTTTTATAGAAATGAATCACCACACATAATTTATGAAAGTATTATGATTGCAACGTTAGGATAGATTTGGAGTTCTTTTCACTTGTCAGGACAGACAATGACAGACTTTTTAATGATTGACTTTTTGAAAATTCTTTAAAGAATAGCACAAAAAACAAACAAACAAACAAACAAAAAAAAAACACCTCACCGAGTTACCACTGTGTGCAGGTTCACAACTTTTTATTTATTTACTGCAATTTATCCTTCGTATATTTAACAACTCGCTAGATACAAAGGACCTGTGCCTATAATGGTGTAATTACCTACATACACAGGACTGTTCGAATGTTGTTCAAAGGGTCAACGTTGAGCAGAAAATCAAAGAGGCAGTTTTGGATACTTCAAACTTCATCAGTTTCACTTCCCTCTGGAAGGCAGACTGGAAAACTTAAAGCAAGATCATTTCATAATTTAGCTTTAATACCTGTTCTGAACCCTTATCTTCAGAAATATTTGTAAAACTAATGCTTCATGAAGAATACAGTTTGTTAAACGCTGTCTCACTTGTCAATGCAGAATGTTTACACGGCTATATCTGGAAGAAGCCATGTGTGCGACCGTCGGATGATCATGTGATCACACAGCGCCATCTACAGAAAACGTACACGAGTCATCTCCAGCATTTGTAGAAAACGACTGACACACACACAGTTCGAACAGAAATTATGGAGCTTTTAATTTATGTAAAAAATGCATTTCACCCACTGAAGCAGAACAACATCTACCACATAATTTTTTTTCTTGTGGAATACATCTCATTCGAGCCATCTCTTTCAGCTGTCCGAACAACGCAAAATAATAACGGGCAACTGTCAACTGTAACACAAAGTTAACACAGCCAAGGACATACTGAAAACATAAAAGGGTCGAGGGAGGAAAGGAAATAGCATTAAAGAGTTTTAAGTGCAGTGTGGTCCGAATCAAAGCAGATTCTTCTCAGTCTCCCCCCATCTCTTTTCCTTCTTGGTTCTTGTCTAAGGAACCAGCTCAGGTGCAGTATATGCTCTCTACACATCTTCATGCAAGCTCTGATGAAATATTTCAGTGAAATACAAATAGGAAATATAATTCCCTTATTTCGTAAGTTATCTGTTAAAATATGAAGAAAAAAAAAAAAAAGCTCTTGAGGAAGTGAGAAACATCATTTGGATTTGTTTCAACAGAAGTAACACAAGTCCTCTATTAATAGTGTTTTCTTTGAGGAAGCAATTACATTCACTTCTATAAATGTACGAGTCCATACGTTTAAAAAGTAAAAAGCGAGAAAAACGTGTGAGATAAATGCCATTGAACTCACTTTAGCACTGTTTTCGTTGTTAAATACCTGTGCCGCGGAGAACATAAATACAGACAAATTATATCCTAAGATACACATGTACAACAAATTACTGCATATCTACTAAGGACTGGATTAGGTAGGTCGACATTGAGCGAGGCTAGCTGCCATGATAGAGGAAAAAGCTCCTCATTCTACTTTTGCTGAAGAGAATCGCGTTTAAAGAATAGGGAAAAACCTCATTGAGTTGTGGCTGTGTGCAGGTTCACAGCTTTACAACCAACCTCTTTTTCTTTTCTTTGTTTTTTTTTTTTTTTTGTTTGCTATTTGGCAAGTTCTTATGTGACCTCTTTAAATTGAACCCATTTGCTCAGTATAATTATCAACTTGCTGGATACGAAGGACATGTGCCTATAATTTAGATCTACTGCATGTACAATATAAATCCATCAAAAGTTATGCTACGGTTAAGGAAAACCATAGATGACCAGCCTATATGGTGGAATTACCTGCATACACAGGAATGTTCGAATGTTACCTGTTGCTTCCTGAAATTTAAAACGGACTCGCTATGTTAGGCTGCCGGCTATTCGTCCAGAGAACGCAAAAAATCCATATCGCAATCTCTTCACCATTCTAAGTTCTGCCCAGAGGTAGAAGAGATGGGGGCATGGACCTTCCTGCTAAGTTTTGATCTAAAGTACATTTCGTAGCTTTAAGTACACTATATCAATATATGTATGCATATGTCAGTGAGTACTTAAATATTTTTGCTAAAAAGGTCTCCTGTCACTTTCTCGCTGTCCACTTCTAGTTGTCCTCCTCACAACCTCAGCACGTCTTTCTTCGACTTTGCACATCATGCACGTGTCTGTGCCATCTTTAAATCGTTCTACTCTCCTCCAATTTGCTTCTCACTTCCCAGTTTGGCACCTTAGACTGAACAAGAGATAACGTGGGTTTTATGGTGGGTGTGGTTTCAACTAAGAAGGGTCTGTGAGGTTAAAGGAAAGTGACGTGGCAGCTCTAATCGGTGGTGTCCCTCTCTGCTGCGGCGGGAACGGCCCCCGTGTCCCCTCCGTCATCAGCCTTGAGCCGTTTGGGGTCAGGCTGCTCGGACTGGTCGCCGTTCTGCCTTTTGGTGGGCAAAGACGCTGACGCAGAGGCGTGAGTGGCCAGCATGTGGAGAGGACTGGCTACTGGGCACAGAGGAAAACAAAACAAGACATAACACAAAACTTTTAAATGCTTTCAAATTTTTCTTCTTTTTTTTTTTTTTTTTAAACAAAAAAGTAACAAGTGTCCAAATTACTCTGAGGTGTTGTCAATACTGTCACATGTTGAAGAGGAAAAACAAATTCACCCTATAGTTCTAAAAACCATAGAGCTGCAGTAGTCAACTATGTAATTCATTAACTATTCTTGCTACTGGGTGTGTGTAATATGAATCCTTCCCCTGACTGCTCAGGCATATCCTCAGGCAACAGAAAAAGTTCAATTATTTGTCAGTGCTTGTAAAGATGAAACAAAGCACTATTTTTTTCTGTAACGGTTAAGCCAAAGGGCCTTGTAAAGAAAGAGCAGACAATCTGCGAAATCAGCCTACAATCTTGAATAAACGTGCATGATTTACATCATTTCAAACTTGCCCTGTTTTCAAATGTTAAAAGATGAATTTTACAATATAAGCTGGATTAAAGTTTTTAGAAACATTATCCCACGGCTAAGTTTTGTGAGACTTGTCAGACGCGTCTTCGCCTGAATTCTGAAAACAGCCCAAATGACGACCAAAATCAAGTTTTTTCTGCTAATAATGCAGTTTGACATGTCTATTTAAAGAAAACAAATACACTTTACCAAAACAATGTGGAAATTTTTATATTTCATTTTTTTTGGAACCATTCCTAGGCTGTCTGCCTGCAATGATCGTGCTGGGTAATGAGCCAGTTTAACAAAGAGACAGCAGTAAAAACAATCAGTCTGCCTACAGATGTCTGCTTTTCTCATGATTCGATCAAGATGTTATAGCTATGCGCCATAGTGAACCGATAATAAGCCTAATCAGTTCAGTTCGTTATCTGATACAGACAATGCCCCTGGGCTGTCACATCGTCATCAAAACAAAGATCGCTTACACACAAGGTACAGCTAGCAGTTTAAAAATGTTTAAATGGGCCAATAATAATGCATTAATAATAATAAATTTAGTCCAGAGAAGTGGTTGAATTAATCAGCAATTAGTTCTGCACTGCTGTAAAAGCAAACAGAGATCAGATGAGGGAAGAGATACGATGAGGTTCATGAGGTTTAAATGCCGCAAGTGATTTTTACCTCACGCCACTTTTGGGGGTAAACAATAAATTAATTTAAAATGATAAAACTTGTGGTTGAGATATATGAAAAAAAGTTGGTTCAGGATATTTCAGAACCTACATATAAAACAGAAAATCTCACCATATCACCAAAATTGGCCATGTACAAGGTTTTCCCAGCCACCACACATTTGACCTGATACCAAAATCCTCACGTCTTTTGTAGTGCTTCATGCTCAGAAGATTCCTTTGCAGCATGTGTGGAAAAGAAACACTGCAGGTTCCTTACCAGTGTTTGCTGATCCTTGGATTGCAGCCACCACATGTGTGCCGTTTTGTGTGATGGCCTTAACGGGAAGCTGATGCTGTCCCAAAGGTGCCTGCTGCACTATAGTAACTGTCTGTATGGGAGTGGCTGCAGAAGTCTGAAGGACACGAGTAGCTGCACCTATAGAGGCAGTTGTGATGGCAGGCACAGGTTCTACTTTCACTGGGGGGGGGGAAATAATAATAAAGTGGAATGAATGGTATTGTACAACGCCAATTTACATCAAATGTGATGTCAAAATTCGAGTGTTGCTCACCTTTGACCTCTTGGTGATCCCCATTCTCCAGTGGTTCTGTTTTGCACACAACTTGGTCTTCTGGTGTGCGCGCATTGGCTGTAGCGAAGCCCGTAACGGCAGTCACTGAGACTGCAGGGATCTGGTGCACCACATGGAGTGTCTGCATGATGGGCTGCTGGGAGGTGGAGGTGGTGACTGGTGTAGCCACGGCGTAGCTCATCGGTTTGAGGCTCTGTGGGAGCTGCCGCTGGACGGTGATCAGCACGGGTTGACTGGAGACTGGAGAACCTGTGAGAGAAGCAGCATTAACTTGAGCTCTATGGCAGTGGTGGGTAAGAATAAACTACTGTACAGGCTTCATTTGGAACAAAACTGCATAATATCATCCAACCACAAAGTCATGCATTACATCAAACGCTTTTCAACACCTGACATAGGCCAGTCATGATAATTACTTTATCGACTTACTGTACGATATATGGACATGGCCTCGATCATTTTTGCTGACCTTGATACTGCCCACTGTGATTACCTGCATGTTTGTTTACCTAAGAATGAATGTGACCAACATTTTAGCCACTCACACTGCTGCTGTCCTCTTGCCTGCTCTAGAGCTGTCAAATAAAAATTCGAACTTTGAATATTTGTTGAATTTAAGATTAAAAACGCAAAAATCGTGCATTCGAATTTAAATTGTGTTACAAGCGCTAGCACCGACTTTAATTAAAATATACTTTAAAAAAAAAAAAGATACTAAAAAGAGGTAATAGTTCTAGTGTTTCAAATAATCCAGTCATAGTCAATGTCGGAGATTGACCCGTTTAAGCTGCGTGAGCTGAAGAGTGAATGAACACCGGTAAACTGAAGCGCTTTACTAGCGGGTTAATTAACTTACCCAAATGCATCCTATACGAGATTAATCAAACATTTACACAACACAAAGCTAATATTACAATTTGCTTTTGCATAAAATGGACGCAAATGCACTTAAGTAATGCGCTAGGTAGAATCAGAATAATTCTCCACTTGAAGCGGTTTGTCACTACGTAACTGAATGTTAGTAAAAGGAGACGGCGGTGTTGTAATTTTATATCTTCAGTGAACGGAGGTGAGCCCAATCAGACAGGGTTTACAGGAAAATACTCGTGTCTTATTGGCTGACGGCTCTCAATTCTGCCAAATGCTAGCTCACACAGTCAGCGTGAGGGGAAAATGGATAGATGCCTTTTTTTTCCTTTTTTACACCAGTATAGGGGTTGAAACGGAAACACCAACATCCTCTGATGCTGAGCAGTAAAACAAGGTGTGTAAATGTCTATACGAGTTCCAGTTTACGTGAACATGATACGAGCAGAGCATAAGGAAAGATAATGTACTTTGCATGGCACTGTAGCAGCTAAACCCATACAGTGATAGCTTAGCTGTGCGTCCCCTTGGCTAGTGACACCAAACTAGTCTAGTTAGAAAAGTTTTATATTTTATCGGTCTGGAAGTCCTATAAAACAGTGACAACACCGGAGGCAAGTTTTATGATAAATCCAACTTATTCTGATCATGGACAACAAAACATAGGCTACTAGCTGAGCTGGAGAAAATGCATGGAGAAGAATCTGGGCTCAGCCCCGGATGATTAACAGTCCAGCTAACGCACCTAGCAGTCTACCCAGGGCACAATATTGTATTACAGTACTGTACTCACTGTAATATTTCAGGAGATCAGGTTTTCACAACAAACACATGTGAAAACTGGCTAAGATAATATTTAAATGTGTGACTATTTGGTCTAATTTTCGCATTTTCTCTTCAACTAAAATGCCGTTGACTAATATTCGATGCCATTTTAGTCCGAGTAAAACTGACTAAAATATATTTAGTCGATATGTTACATTTCTCCCTAGGTGTGAATAAGTGTGTGATGTCATCATGTGAACATTGTACAGTGGACTTGCATCTCACTCGCAGTGTATTCCCAGCTCATGCCTAGTGTTCCCATGACTGGCTCCTGACCACACTGACACTGACAAGGATAAAGCAGTTAATGAAGACGAATGATTGTTTCTATTACCTTTTACTGTTTCTTTTATTTGACCATGCCTACCTTCCTGTCAGTAAGTTCTCTCTTGCTACATCTTTATACGTGCCTTTATTGCTAGTCACTTTTACATGCGCGTTTAATAAACCGGCTCCTTATTTACCCAACATGTTCTTCCCAGAAAGCCTAGTCAAGATTAAAGTTAATAAAACTTTTCCAATTGGATTAGGAGAAACGTGTTGGCTTAAAGCAGACACGCCAAAATACATTATAGCCGGAAAAAGCTGATTAATCGGTTTTAAATATTTAACCGCAGTGACTTCAGACAGGTGTTCTCTGGCAGCCACACGTATTCCAAAATCCTTCAAATGCATAAAAAAATCCCCCAAACAATTTCTACTCATTGCTTCAGACTTACCTGATGTGTTCTGTGCAAAGCGAGCCTCTTGAATGACTGCTAGTTTGGGCTGAACTGCAGCAGCTGGAGCAGAGGCAGGGGAGGGCTCGGGGTCTGTGGGAACAGGAGAGCCTTCTCGCGACAAGCTGTCAGGAGTCTGTACGCCACTAGAGTGGGCTGACAGCGCCCCCGTGTGGTTAGGAGAGGCTGGAGCACTCCTGGAACAAACAAGGCTGGAACGTTTACAAAATGAAACACTTTCAAAATAAGAACTAAAACATCATTTATTTTAAGGCAAAGTGAGCTTCAGAGGCGTTTGGCTTTGAGTACCGGGAGGACTGTGGGCCGAGCGGGGTCCTGAAGCAGGGAACGCCACGAGGCCTTCTTTTACGGAAGGCCTGATCCATCAGCTTGCCCTCTGTGGAGGGGTCTATCCTCCAGAATGAACCTTTGCCAGGCTCTTCTTGGGATCTGGGCACTTTGATAAAGTAGCGGTTTAAGGACAGATTGTGGCGAATAGAATTCTGGGGGGGGGGGGGGGGGGGGGCAAAACAGGAGATGATTAATTTGTGACCTTATGCTCTATACAAGAGGTTATACAAAAAAAATAATGATAAAATTCAAATTTTAAAAACATACTTGAAACAGAAATTTCACAAAAACTCAGTAAATACTAACCTGCCAGCCCTTGTCTGCAGTTCTGTAGTATGGGTAGTTTTTAGTGATGTGGGTGTATATTCCATTCAGAGTGAGCTGTTTATCTGGAGCCATGGTAATTGCTTGGACAATCAGTTGTGCATATGAGTAGGGCGGTTTAGAGTCATCCTGTTGTACACACAAAATGAGGGATGAATCATATTTACACTTCCTCCACAGTAAATAAGTCACAAAGTCGTTTGCTCACGAAAGCAAAACGATAAAGCAGCACAAATTTATCATTTGCGGTGTCTCAAGGTGCCTATACAACGTGCTGCTGCAGAAACACTGCATCCTAATGCACACCATCACACCATGTGGTAAACTGCTTTCTAGTCTTTGATGAAACCAATGATGCAAGAGCAAATTTCATTATCATATTTTTCTATGAAAAAGGTAGAAATTGCATCAGAGCTCTGCAGAGCACACTAATACTGTAGATCTGTTTATGAAGAAGTATCCCGCAAGTTACGGCGGTGCGAGAAATTTTAGAAAGAATGAAAATTAATTTAAGGCAAATGTTCATCTGAATCCATACGAGGTAAAACCAGATGATGTTTAAATCAGTATCAGTAAATGGCTAAAGCTCCGGGGAACCTAAATCAGTCTTTGTATTAGACCGGGGTGGGCAATCTTATCCAGAAAGGACCGGTGTGGGTGCAGGTTTCCATTCCAACCAAGCGGATCCCATACCTGAATCTATTGAAAGCCAAGATCAACTGATTAAACAGGTGGAATCAGGTGTGCCTTCTGCTTGGGTGGAATGAAAACCTGCACCCACACCGGCCCTTTCCGGATAAGATTGCCCACCCCTGTATTAGGCCAACATCAGTCTTGTTCATTCACATTATACGCAATAATAAGTATGAATAACTGGTGCCTTTACAATGCCTCCAATTCTCCCTTTCAGTGTAAACTAGGTAATGCCCATCTTTGGTATAGCTACCCATCTATCATTCGATAGGAGGCTCTTAATTCAATACATCTGTGTATGAAACAATATGTTCTACAGGCTGCATAAAAAAAAAGGCAGACCATTTGTTATAATATACTGCTTATATGAAAAGAGATTAACATTTAAACTTTTAATCAAGCCCACACAAGCTCCTCTAAACGTCCTCTTTATCTTGGATCAGGAATGGCTACAGGGGTTTCTCCTAAGCATGCCGTTTCCATGAGCCACGCTAGTGTGCTGGCAAACTATTGTACTACAGTGAGAAAAACAGCAATGGCTACGGTCAATGCTGAATGTTTAAGGTCTGGTGTATGGGAGCATTTTGCACCCTGTCCGGGGTGTACCCCGCCTTGTGCCCGATGCTCCCTGGGATAGGCTCCAGGTTTCCCCGTGACCCTGAAGGAAGGGTAAGCGGTATAGAAGATGGATGGATGGATGGACGTATGGGAGCATTTTGGCAGCCTGATAAGTTACGACCCTCACGGGCAGTGATTGGTGAACCGGACCCTTACAGTCTGCAAATCTGCCAAATGTGTTATAAATATTAATACCTCAATCATACAGCTAATATGGCGTAAACACAAACTGCTCTCTGCTGCATTCAGGCAGCCCTTCCACACCGATTCAGTCCAGGCTATAGAAATCACCGTGGCGACTGGGAGGTTCATATTAGGTATGTGCATATTAGAGAACACACGATTCAAAAAGACATCAAGTGCTAGAGAGAGCTACGTGACTGACAGCACAGCTAGCTAACAGCAGAATAAGGAAAGCTTCAGAGACTCCACCCAGAGTCACATCAGAGAACACCAACCAGGTTTAGATTTGTACTGCTTCTGTTTCTTTATATGATGCGAAGGGTCTGAATGCATCGCACCAACACGGTCATTTTCGCTTATTGTACTTTTATAATGTTGAATGTTTTTAATCAGTTGAAAATGGCACATTCAGGCAAGGGCTTATAGTCTGATGTACATGCACAAATGGAATGAATTAGTTTCACCCCAACTTAGAGTTGCACCATGCTGGGAGTGTGCTCATTACAAGGAAGTGTGAAGTTTGGAGTCAATGGTATTAAGTTTATCATCAATAAAAGAGTCAGGGAGTGAAGGAACTTTGAACGAATCACCTCATTTCTCAGGAAACCTTATGTATTATAAACTGTGTATTTTCACCATCTCTATATTTATTACTGAAGCATGCAGATGTTATGCTCTGGATTAGCCAGTGACTATGTTTACATGGACAGCAGTAATCTAATTATTGACCTTATTCTGAATAAGGTCAATAATATTGACCTTATTAACAATAATAACAAAATTGTCTGAAGACAATATTGTGATTAAGGTGTTTACGAGTTGCTTTTAGAATATTCCTTTCATGTTCCCGGCTTACATGTTATAGAACATAGATCCATTAACGGCACACGTCATTACGTCCCCACGCCACACCGTCCGACGTTCCCTCCAGAATTTCACGTATCGACATACCGTTCGTCTTCGTTATGGTACCGTATACAGTTTTGGGTGTTTTATATTTAATTTTACGAAAGCTTCAAGTGCAGTTAATTATTTGTCATGCTATACGTGCAACAGCCGTGGCCTGCGTCCTTACCTACTATATAGTAGCTGAGATACATGTATTTCTCCCACTATATAGGCAAGTACGCGGTTTCGGACGCAGCCGTGCTCTCTTGTTTGCCGTCAAATGGTTGAGCACTGCCGTGTGTGTACATGTCCTGTCACAAAATGGGGTGAAAATTCCCACACGACATTAATAGAGTGATTAAGGTGTGTACATGTCTGTAATGCACATCGATAATGTAACTAAAACAGGAATACTCCACACGTCTTAATTCGATTTGTGTTTACTTCGAGTATGACTTTAGTTGGATTAAGGTCATCAATAATCGCTGTTTACATGGTAGTTTCTTAATCAGAGTATCGTCTTAATCTGGTTAATATCGGATTATTTTTGTCCATGTAAACGTACTGTGTGTGTGAGAGACATTATCCACAATGTGTGAGAGTCTAGTGATAATCATTTACTACTGGTCATACTTAAATCACATATTTATCTTGACTTTAGGGTTGAGTTGTCATACCTTCGGACTGTCTCCTCCAGAGGCTTCTTTGTCATTTTCAGACTGCGAGTTGTCCCCTATGAGTTCGGCAGTGAGCCCACGCCCTACTCTGTAACTGGATAGTCCTGCTCCTCGAGGACTGGATGGACATGAGTTCGCAGCACTTGGGAAACACAAAAAGAAGAGCGTTGCTAGGATGAAATTAATAACCAAAACTCACACAGTGAGCTGGAACATGACTTGCATTTTGTTTCTATATTTTGAATCCAAATTATGTAGGAGTCACAACACATTTAGCACATTTTCTTCCCTTATCACCATGTAGAAGCTATGCTGTTCCTAGAAGAGATCTTCAACACTTGGTTGCAAGTAATTTTGTATTAATATTAGCATCCTGAATTCACTGATGGTACAGCAGTCATCATCTGTTCCAGTCTGTTTTCATGTGCTGAAGACTGAACCAGATAAACAAATATGCTGTCCTGGATTTCCGCCTGAAAGCCTTGCTAACCAAGACAACGCGTCACCTTCATGTTGCATGATCAAGCTTTGTGCGACATGTTTTGAGGCAGATTGACGAGATTGGCAGACTTCAGAATTTCTCCTGCTCCTATCCACTCTATTTAGCTAGGCGATAATGATATGAATTAAACACATTAAATGGCATTTTCATGCTGTGTAATAAAGGCAGACCCACAGAAAAGGAATAACATTTTGCATGAATCCGTTTCGCCGACGGCATGGTGAATAGAAGCGCTCGTCTAAATGTGAATATATTCAAACGTGTAAATCAGGAGAACACATTGTTATTTTGATTCAAGTGTAAAATGTCAAATTGTTCCCAAGCCAGGTATTTTGGAAGCGGTCTGGCTTGTGACGCCACATTAAAAGGGAACAAATTTGAAAATACACTTATGCAGGTTTTGCATCTTAAAGCACAGCTATTGTGGTTTTGTTTTTAAGGACTCATACGATAGATTTACATGCAAATCAGTTTAATGTGCTCATAATTTAAACTGCAGCATTACCTTTTTCCCCCTCAGTATCATAAACGACTCGTTCAATGATCCGTTCTAAAGGATTCGTTCTAATCTCCTCCTTTCAGAAAGCATACTCTGCTCTGATTGGTCAGATGTCCCAGTCTGTTGTGATTGGTCTACCACTGTCAGCGTGTTTCGAAAAGTAACCGCCTACTACCATAACGAGTTTCAGCGCCGTCTGCTTGCGAGCAGCTGATGAAGACTAGAGGCGGGTTTTTGTTACAAACCTACATAGGTTAGTACAGGAAGTAATTCTGGAATTACTAACGACTCGTTTCAGCTGTTCAGAATCACTTCCTTCTTTTTGGGATTCAATAACTCCGTTCGTCCTGCGCTTTGATTTTTGAAACTTTTCAGACGTTTTTACATTCACAAACAGCTCTATAACACACTACATGAAAGGTAATATCTGAAAAACCATAATAGGTGCATTTTAATATACAGTATACTGGAGGGATGGTTCTTCATACAACAATCATTGCTAGCTTTTAATTTGGAATTGCGGTAAATTGTGCAAGGCTAACTTTAAGGCTAACTTAAAATAAGGAATAGCATAAGGAAAGATAATGTACTTTGTATGGACCTGTAGCAGCTAAACCCATACAATGATAGCTTAGCTGTGCCTCCCCTTGGCTAGCGACACCAAATTAGCCTTGCCAAGGCAAGTGTTATGATAGATCCAACTTTTTCTGATCATGTCTTACATTGACATGCGCTAAAACTACTGAAAGAACTATGAGTTTCATTTTGTAGTGTATTTTTGTAGATTTGATAGGTTTTGAAAGTAACTGAAAGTAAACTAATTAGTAATCTCATTACTTTTTACATGCAGTAATCAGTAATAGATTCCCTTTTTGTTTGAGCAACGTACCCAAACATGATCTTTAGTGTGTTGCTTGGCAACCATTCTACTAAAAGTTGCTGAAGATCTACGTTGATTAGCAGAAGAATGATTATTTATCATCAATATATTATGGCATTTTTTTGTTGCTGTGTGTTTACTTTAGGTATATGTAGTAACCATTTTATAAAAGCAATAAGCCCAGCGAAGACGTTGTTTACAGTGAGTTTAGAACAGCTAAGGGGGTTTTTAACAACACCCCTTATCTGTTCCAAAATCACTAAACCACGGCCTCGCGGGGCTTATTGCTTTATTAAAAATGCTTTTAATTTGTCATAGCCTCAGTCAATACAATATTGAAAATAACTGTATTACTCTTGTTTACAAATTACTTTTCCTAATCACATTACCTATTCGGTCAATTCCAGCACATATTTAGTCCTTCATATGCTTTCTATTTTCTCATGCAACATTTGCAAATGTTGATATCGGGGGAGTTGGGTCACAGGAAGCACTCGCTTGTTATTGTCTAGAATAGTACCACCATATTAAAGTCATATTAAATATCAGTGAAACTATAGCTGGGCCAGGGTATTTTAGGAAGGTCATTTGACCAAACTTCTTTGTCAAGCAGAACATAAAAACACACAGAGGAAAGACTATGGAAGAATAAACCTCAATATCATACAGCCGCACTTCTGTGTCTACGTGAAGTCTAATGCTTTATTAATGCTGTGGGACAACTAGCAATGGGCTCTACTTCACGCTGATAGTCGTTCACGTAACATCGGTAATGCGGCCAATTGGAATAGGTAAAGAAGCTAAAGCATGTCCATAACTACAGTATTGTAGTGCATTATTAATAGCTTAGCAATTCGAGAGCAGTAATAAAAGAACCTCTTTAAAATTACCTACGACCACATTGTTTGCAGAGCCATAGCTTGAGCTGGAATAGATTCAGCCGTCCCCAATGACACAGACAGTATCAATCAGTATTTAACACTAACGTAATGCTATTATTCTTCATTTAGCGGTGACTCAAACGTGGCCAAAAGGTATGCAACAGGTACGAAGCCTAAAGAGAGTCAAAAGTCCTTTTATGGTAAAAACCACACTTGAATTTATACTGGAGAGAGCCGTCATTCATGGTACATAAATCAACAGCACAAAGAAGAGAAAACACTCAAAAATCTATCAAATACATTACATTTCATTATCTATGAAAACCTCGAACAAGTCTACCGAGACTTGCGCTTAAACGGTGAAGATACTACAATAAAAAGTATGTAATCTACCGGGCTTCAAAGGGCATTTCGGAAGTGACTTCAGATAAAACAGGTGTGCTGCGTCCCAATTCACCTACTATCCGTCCAAAACAGTATACGAGAGTAGCATTATCGTGCCCCAAATAGTAGTATGTTGAAACGAGTGTCCCAAAAGGTACCCGGATGGTCAACTATTTCTGGTAGATTTTCAAAGTGTGGATCTGTGGACACTTTTTCAGCTGATATTACCCGCCGCCACTTTGTGACTGTTTGCTTTGTGACGCATTTTAGAGAGGTGTAAAAGAAACGATGAAGAATAAAATCAAGGTCATTTCAATTATATAGTACAAATTATATAAGGAATAATGAATGAAGAAAAGCTGAAAGGCAGTGTTTGTTTACTGTGACTGTAACTAGCCAACGACATGCTCTTCCGTTACATGATGTGAAGTATGTCCCAGTACTTCCATACTCTTGCTACACACTCAAAAGTATGTACTTTTTCTTCACAAAGAGTATATACTTTTAGTGCATAACAAAAGTAGGCGATTTGAGACAAATCTAAAGATTTCTTCATTTCAATTTCCATTTTGTCGATTGTAATAGGGGAGTGAGACGACTTATTATTGAAAAAAAAACAAAACAAAACAAAAAAAACAATAACTATCTGTACAGATTGTCTCAGATTTACAACTATATGATCGGTCTATCGCCACTTCGCCAGGTTGTGGATCACGTTTCTAGAATTTGATTAGTTACGGAGGTAACCAGTCCGACTACTGTCACGCAACCAGCATCAAATTTTTCTTAAAATCTGATAAACAATTGTCGTCATATAGTGCTGGGCAATCATGGGTGCAAAAACAGAATAGGGCTGAGCACACAACCTTGGGGAGATGCTGTACTTAAAACAAGTCCATGAGAAAGCTTATTGGCAATTTTCACCCTTTGAGGCTTGCTCACTAATAAGCATTGGGGGAATGATTATATTAAAAGCAAAGCTGCAATCTAATAAACTGCACCTTCTACAGATCTATTTTCCCTATAAGCAAACTGCAAGAGTGAAGCGGATGGAATTTGATGCAATCCAACACCAGTCCTTCCAAACATTTCAGCAGTACAGAAATATACAACTCTGCTATACGACTGGTGTTTTCTTGGGTAAGAAAACGGATACGTCCTAAATGTTCTCGGCACATAGTGGTGTTTAAATGATGTATTATAAATGTCCGTAGGAACAGCGGTAAGCTGTTCCGTGAGAAATTATGTCTAGTTGGACGGCTTCCCAGCTATCGTCCTGGAAAGAGCCTTCTGCCCTTCAAGCTCCTAGAACACTAGATTGGTTAATTTGCTGAAATCAGTGAAAGTAAAACAGCGGGATTTAGTATTCATAAAATCAGGCAGTGTGTCGTGAACTTCAACCAGCAGCTCTGGATTTAGGTTTATAAAGGGCTACCGTGATTAGAATTTTCCACATATGTTGACCTTGATAAAGCACTCTACACCAGGCATGCTCTCTAGATTAGAAAGTGATCATGCGAACTCTAAGCTTAGTTCGTATGTCCAAGTTAAGCCAAAGCGTTTGATTATGATATTGCTTGAATGTTTTCTGCAGAATGCATGCATCTATATATCTATATATCTATCTATATATCTATATCTATATCTATATATATCTATATCTAATATATATATATATATATATATATATCTTAGTCTTCTGATACCGAGTACAACATCAGATCTGTTTTTGGGTTTTATTAGATCTAGCCCTCTGAGTGTACACTGAAAAGAAAAACTGATGAGCGTTCAGATTTACTAAAAGATTTAAACGCTTTCTTAATATTATTAGAGCAACAGGCCAGGAAATTATTTCCTCTTGTTGGATGTTTAGCACGCTGAAAACACTTTGAGAATGCTGATTTAAATTTTTTTTTAAAAATTTAAATCGCAGACTATAATCAAAATCGAATCTGCATGAGAATTTTCATGTTTAAAGTACAAGATCAGGGTGTTATTGATGCTACTGAAGAGTCAGTATGAGGGTGAATATAAGCAGATGTTAAAAACACTACAGTGTCTATGTGGGTTTCCTCCCACATAGCCAGTAGGTGAACAGGCTACACCAAGTTCTCCATAGGGGTAAATGATGGCATCCCATCCAGGGTGTGTCCCTGCCTCCCAGTGTTCCTGGGATGGGCTCCAGATCACCTCAACCCTGACCAGGATAGCGTGGTTACTGAAGATGAATGACAGATATAACCACTTCCAGTGCTTTCTGTACAAACTATATGAAGTATTACACTGCATAATTAACCACTAATTAGTAATCCCACACTTTTTTTAAAATTCCATTTCTAAAACCTTCGATGAAAAAACAATTGCAAGGGAATCATTTCAGTACCGAATTCAGAAGTATTTTCCGAGCCTGTCCAGTTAGTAGTATGAAACAGAGGTAGTTATAATTAAAAAATGATAGCGTCCTGACATTTTGAATGGGTTTGAAGACATTTCTGAAAATATCTGAGATGCTGTCTTACAGTGACGTTGACTGATGAGAGGCTAGAATCATCTACATGCAGTCAGATAGCGTCCTAATCAACAGCCACTCACTGGGCAAAGACAACTGATTGCTCTAGTGAGCATTGACCATCACTGTCAGTCCAGAATACTCTGAACCAATCTTACGCCTGGAGAGGTTTAGACATGCCCTCATCATCATCATCATCATATAAGCAGTGAGGAGATTAGGAAATGAATAATAATGGAATAGTTCAAATGGGAAATAGTTAAAGATAGGGATGTCACGAGAACCGATACTTCGGTAACAAAATTCTTAAAACGTGACGGTACTTGTTTTTCTGCAGCACCGTTGGTAATGAAGGTACTGAGGTTGCAATTCTTCCGGAACTGAAGGGGGCAGCAAATACGCATAAGTGTTTTAGTCAGTCCACAAGTGGTAAAGAAGAAGAACGCCTACAAGCACACGGGAAAAACTACAGAAGATGGCGAAGTTTAGCTCCGCCCTGACTCGTTGAGAGAAAAGGTGGTAAGAGTCAAATATGGAAATACTTCGCATTCGAGGCGAATGACAAACATATAATTGATGCTCTGAAGCCGGTGTGCAACCGATGCGCGACCGATGCTATCGCTCATTTCAGACAAAGCAAGGAAACACCTGGAATTTGGCGAAGCACCTGAAAGACGGTCCTACATTATGTTTGTTTGAGGCAGCTGCATTGTTGCCGTGAAACCAGCTAACATTATGCTCCATGTAATGTTTGCGATAGCCAGTTATTTGTTAACGACGCTAACGCAATGTAATGTTATACACTACCTCCTAATGGTCCACCATGCATCGCCATTCAGCCCATCAGCAAAATGTAGCCTAATGTCACTAATAATTATTCAAATGTTCATGCTTTTAATAAATCTTTCTAGCCTGCCACCAGATCAGTGAATTTAACTAATGCTTGCATTCAGAGTATAAGGGGTGTGTGTGCGCGCGTGCTTAGGAGTGCACCTTAGCACTTGTGTTTTATTACTCATTGTCAGACAGTGTTTGATAACTAAAATATCCCTCTTGCTCTCTTTTTGCCAGTATTAGCCAGAGGAGGATGTCCTCCATGAGTTTTTAATTTTATTTTAACCACACCGTGGTATCGACTTTGGTATAGAGTACTTTTGGTGGTATCGGTACCGACTACTAGATTTTTGGTATCATGACATCCCTAGTTAAAGAAGTAAAAACGTGCTGGAAGATAAGGGATAGGGAGAAGCGAGAAGGTGAAAAAAAAAAAATGGGACATTAAAAAAAGAAACATAAGGAGTAATATTATAAGTAGTCAATTAGTGTGTCCATTTGAGATATAGAGTTTGACTCGCTCTATAATCCATATTTGTATTTTCCTATATTTTGTATCAGTAGATCTAATTATTATTGATCATTTCTTTTTAGAAATTCCATTTCATCAGCTTGCGCTTCACTATAAGAGCTATTTATGAAGATTGGTGGAAGCTTGGATGCTATTCAGCAATTTCAAGTGAACTAAAGTGATACACACAGTGTGGGAGCCAACCGTAATGATATGCTGCTGCTGCTGTCTAAAACTTAACAACTGTTTCATTTGTTAGTTTATTTAAAGTTGTTTTTTCATTTAGAAGGGCAACATGAACTTAAAGCCCATCCATCACTATTTTAAGAAATTTGACGACATGCCTCTAAGCTTTGCTGCTCTGACTTGTAGTTTTTGCCTTGTATTCGTTTTGCCAACCATACAACACATTATCATAGTTTTCACACACCCAGCTCCAAGAAATAAATAAATACATCAAATACACGTCAGTATGCAATTATTGTCTCATAACATGGTGTGAATGTGTACCATCACATGCCTTATCTTACACATTTACTGCTTTCTTCTAAATTGTGTTCTGATGTTTGTTTGCGAAATATGCCTGTTTTTTTTTTTTAAATGGATATTTGGCTGATTTATTTAGGGATTTATTCACAGCTTTAATGAAACCAGTTAGGGCTTAAAATAAAGCCTCCCATCTTGTGGAGGCTCTGTGACTTCACATGAACGTTCCTCCCTAATAAGAAACAGCTGCAAAGCCAACTGTCTAAATACTGGGACGATTGCATGAAACACACTTGAAATACGTTCCTGTTTACATCACCAACTCAACCTCGAGAACACCCTCACAGGCCGTGTCCAGGCTTCTGAATAAGGAAAAGGTCCTAGTGAAAGAAACTCTTATCGATGACTGTTCTCACTCCCAAAAACATACTCGGTGATGATTTCCCTCAAAATGCATCCTATTCTAACAGAGGTTCGAACATTGCTACCAAGAAAATCCTAGCTGTTGGATGCACGTGGGGGCATGAGCATGTCTGTGAACAAGGAGGTTCATTTTCTTTCTTTCTTTTTCTTTTTTTTTAAGATGTGTGCAACAGTAAAAACACAGTGAAGCAATAGTCCATTGTCTGCTACTTAATAATAAGAAGCTCCTCCATTTTTACCAAAGAACCCACAGTCCCATCTACTTTGTTTCTACAGGCTCACAAGACCAAGGCTCATGATTTCATAAGTCAAAGTTCACCTAGATTAAAAAAAAAAAAAAAGCCATGAAATAAAAGTAACTGCTACCAGAACAGCAAACAAGTCTCAAACAAGAGTTTTGTGTGATTGTCGTGGCCAAAAATGCTTTTTTTTGCTGTGGGATTTTTCAAAATTTGTCATTTCTGCTGAAAACTATTTGAATTGGTGAAGCGACAATTGCATGAAATTATCTTTTGCCGTGATGTTTGTTGGTAAATTACAGATTTAGCTGTACTCATGTTTGACACACGTGAATCGAAGAGGGCTTTGGCTGAACGGGTGTTGTGAGGATGTCACATGATGCATCTTGGCTCAAATCTGCGATAATTTTTTTCAAATTGCAAGCTCCTCCGAATATTACGGAATTTGCAAAATTGCGAAATCCTGGAGGGACTGGCAAACGGGCATCTTTCACAACTACGATCCTTTCCCGTTCAGTGAATGAGCTTTTCTACCAGGTGAATTTTATCCATGTTTGGGTCTTACTGCAGATTTATCCAAAAAACAAACAAACAAAAAGCAGAAAAGCATCATTTTCAGGTGTTTCCAAAATCACTGTAGCTAGGGGTCCAAAAATCATAAATGCTACAGCGTTTGTTTACGCGTTTGCCACTGGTCACGTAAGCTTTAAGCTAATAAAATCAACCCATGGGTAAGCAATCATTTAATAGCAACGCTCAGAATCACACAGGTATCTTAGTGTCCAAAAATGTACAAACACATCCAGAATTCTATTTGCTCATCAAAACACATTAAAAAAAGCAAAACGGTTAAATTAGTAGACACATTCTGTTAACTTGCTAGAAGGCTGCAGACAGGTTTGAAATCTTTCTCTCTGATCAGAATAATTCGACCAACAAACCTTTCGGGGCATCAACAGCTCTTGCAAAAGAACACAATAACATACAAAATACCAGGAGTTTATCCAGCACGCTGCATGTCATTCTTCCTTATGAGCACCAATGCACATGAATAGCTGTTGAATATGAATATGAAGATGACGGTGTACCTGATTGTCCCTGTGGGAGAGGGAAGAGGACTCATCAGGTGGGCAATGTTATCTGGAATGTTGATGGTCAGGGGCGAGATCTGAGGCTGGACGGCTTTCACGGGGGACTCTGGGGTGTTCCTCTTATCCTTCTTGTTGCTGGCCAGGGCGGTGAATGTGATCTTGATGTTTGTGCTGGGGAAGCGAAATGTGCACCTTTAAAAGAAAGAGGATGACATTCATGGGACATTTAGACATGGTCTCTTAAGATACTTGCAACAAACAGCCTATTTTGCACCTACACAATCAAAACCCTTAATCTAAAATAAAAATAAATTAAGCTTAACCTTTTGTATTAGCAAGACTCAAGGTAGCAGACGTAAACAAGGCACAGGCCCAATTACCAGGCAGTAACAGAACCCACAAGCATCTGTAGTTTATATATGGGTACCAGCCTGACCAGCTTACATAAGACATACTCCTTTTTATTTTTATTAACACACAGATATATTTGAAGCACTGCTAAACTTTTAAAGACCAAGCTGAGACTAGCGTGAACTTGAGGACATTTAATCTGCTTCGTGCAATTCATAAAATAAAATATATATATATATATATATCTGGACTAAATAACATTTTATTAATAGTTATACTCTTGTGGCTCACAACCTGCAACAAGGCTTTACACAACTATCAACATTTCAAATCATATAAACGATGAAATCTTTCAACTGTGCAAATCCTGTGGCTTCCCAAAAAACTTTAAACCAGGACCAACTTTCGAAGGTTGAAATAAAAAGCACCATTTGAATGGATTTGTGAAAAACCTGATCTTAGCTCAAAACCAAAAAAATAAAATAAACAAACTCAGCTCTTTATTCTTACAAGTCACAATTTTAAAGCAGTGTAACAAGCAATGCTTTGGTAGTATGGATACACAAAGTCCTGCTGTTGAGTCAGGGTTACAAGCATTAATCACAAACCCCCTTTTCCAGCACAATTACACACAAAACAAAAGGAGTGAAGTTTTAATAATAATAGCACTGCATTTGCTCATATAATCATATAATGTGAAGGAATCAGGGATTGAATCACAGCGCACAGATGAGGAGCTGAAAGGGTTAAAGGACAGGATGTTGCCCTGTAGCTAATCACTTTGAGTCGTTCTACTTTAAATACCTGATTAGCTACACTATGTATATCGCTAAAGAAAAGAAAAAAAACGTCTGTCTTGGAATATGTATACTGTACTGAGGGATGTGTGCTGTAGAAATTTGGTGTGAAGGAGAGATAATGAAGGGGGCAAGTGAACGTTAGCCGACATGCTAGTAACGCTGTGCGGCTTAGCAGGAAACATGAGAGACGTGTGTTGGTCCAAACAGACACGTGCTGCCGCGCAAAACAAAACAAAAACCCGCGGGTCAACCGCGTTAAATGCGTTTAGCCGTGCAATTCGGTTGATTTCAATCTACTGCAGTGATGCACTTTGGTGGTCTTACACTCGGGGAAGCTGGAGAGGAGGAGCCCCGCGTCTCTGAAATACCCCGTCCACGAACACCCCGTTTTTGCCGAGGCACCGCAGGTAGAAGTCTCCGCCGCCGGCGCCGTCCTCACCCGCCGTGAAGATCTCGAGGTGCCTACGGGAGATGAAGCTCGAGTGGCCCATGCTCACGTCCACCGAGCCCTGCGACGAGTTGCGGCCGATGGTCACCGAGCGCTTCTTCATCAGGTACTCAAATTCTCGGCCCTCGAGCCGGGCCACTGCCGACCCCGACGTCCCCGCCATCTTTTTTTTCTTGGCAATAAGTCTTTTGACGTTGATTTAAAATGACGAGGCTTTTCACTGGGGTGGTCTTGTTGACTTTTGTGATGGGTGTACAAATTTGGAAAAAATTTGGCTTGGGGGCAATCAAATCGGAGGATGGATATAAAACCGGAGGAGCGTGCCAGTGCGGGGACAGCGGCTCCAACCCACCGCCGCAACAGAGAGAAAGAGGACAGCATAAAACGGAACCAAACAAACAATGAGGGCTGGGCTAACAGTGACCGACAGCGCGGCGGGCCAATCAGGTTCTAGATGATGTAGGCGACACGGGTTTTCATCGGTTAGAGCCAGAACAGTGAGAGTGTGTGTAATGTGTGGGGTTTGGTTGCACCACGAGCCTGACACGCATGTTAATAGTGTGCTGGAGGAGACGGATTGGTGAGAATCAGCTTCAATATATTGAGAAGCCGTTCACTTTCATCAAATAAATCTGGACTAAACGACGACCAGGGTATAATGATGCGGGTATTAAACAATAATAATAATGTCACACATTGTGAAGAGATTCTTGTCATGATTGCTCAAATACATTACTAACGTTCATTCTGATCCTTGAGCTGCAGTTTCCCGTGTATTATAAAACAATTTTACTGAGAATGAACTAAATGACACACATTGTCACCCGAAGAGAATATTTTTGTGCTAAAAGCATCTTTTAGCCGTTTTCATCATTGTACAAAATCTCACTGTTCACAATTATAACGTCAGACATGGTACTGGTTTAGTAATTAACTACATAGAAAACACAACAAATTCCAGAATGTTTTGGTTTATGGAGGAAAAAAAAAACAAAAACCCGACCTTTTGTCTGCATTGCTAATCAGTAACATTATTTCAGACAGGGATGTGCATCTCTGAAGTGGAAAACATACCACCTCTAATATCCATGCTTTTATCAGATCCTCAAATTAATCTGTTATATGAAGTTGACTCGAATGGTTTAACACAACCTCATTTTGTAATTAGTGACTAACCTAGTAATAAAAAAAGAAGCAAAAAAAAACAAACAAAGAAAGATATTTCAGTAGACAGATATACTGTCAGTAATGTTTTGAAGTAGCTACTGGTGTTAGTAAGCACGTTACGTCATTTGATGGACGTGGCAAAACACCGCGAATAGCCAATCAGCACACGTACAGATCAACCAATCAGCAGACTCGGTTTTACAATCATGTTTAATTTGTTACATGACACATTGTGAACTATGTATCCCTGCGGAATTCAGTCATAGAGTAGATTACAGCACGTTTAACGCTGCATTAGGTGTAAATCACTTGAACATTTACAAACACGAGAAAAGCATGAAATAAGCTTCTAATCAACAAAGTTGGAAAAAAATATAGAAAAAAGCCAAAACAATTAAATGAATACAGCTTATAGATGTTACCGTTGGGCACTTTGGTAATATGTTCACAGACACATTAGTAGGGCAAAAAAAAAAAGAAGGAAAAAAAGAGATGGATTTAATTTAACAAACTGAAATGAATACCATCCTTCCATTAATGATTCGCCAATCATTTTTCAGATTTCAAACCAACCGTTTTTTTTTAGCAACCTAAAATTTTAGCAACCCAAATTATCTTTTTTTTTTTTTTAAATCACTTTTTTTTAAAGATCAAATTCTGGTTTAATAGGATGCTTCTCTCTCTTGTCTTATGAATAATCATAAAGAGGACATCTGTAATCCATTAATGCAACACGCATGACTATGCACATACTATTAAAATGCATTAAGCAAATACTAATTTGTTCCGAAAGATCTCAACTTAACACCTGATAAAAATAATGAAAATTGCACATACATGTAAGTAACAATGAATGAAGAAAAAACAAAAAAACCCACATATCTACATTGTACTTGTTCTGTTGGATTATGCTATATTTTTGCAGTTACATATGCCTGGGATTTTGTTTTTACACAACAAGTAAAACAAAATCTAAGACTACCAATATTATGTACATATATAGTGTGACTGATGAATAAGCATACACATCCTTCCTCTTCGGTAATGACAGAGGCACTCACTATAGTAGGTTAGTTAGTGGACAAATATTCTTCTAGCCAACTCTATGCTTATAAAAGAGCAGTTCGCATGGAAGACCTTTTAAAAAGCAACTGTTGTCGTTCAAAAATAGTTTCCCCCCCCTCTTCTCACTCCACTGAATGACTGCAGTCAGTTTATTCATCCATCTCTCCAGTGGTCAGAGTTTCTTTTAAGTTCTTTAAAGACTGGCTAGTGAGATTATAGACCTCGTAATCTTCCTGCATCAGGGAGTCACTCAGTCGGGAATGTCACATACAGTTATTCGTCTGACTGTCTTCAAATTTGGAGATGTCAGGAAATGAAAAAAAAAATATCAATTGAAACCAAGAACGGTCTGTGCTCAGATCTTCTCGTCGGTCATTTCCAAGAACTGGGCATATACATCCCTGGAACACTCCCCTTTTTGGTTGAACAGGAACTTGTAATAGCTGCCATCAGCACAAATGGCTGGATAAGGGATAAAAGTAATGAAAAGTAACAGTTAGTAAGTGTGCTCAGAAAGTCAGTAAACTGTTTGCAGTGGAAATGATTTACCACAAATTCATTCTTAATCCAATGTTTGTAAACTATAAAAGGAGCCTTTTCTCAGGCCATGAATGAGGTTTTCATATCTCTATGTCACACCTGATTAGTTAATTTTAACTAAAGGCTGCTAAATTAAATACATAAGTCCTCTTCACCTATGACTGCATTGGGCTCAGTTCCAAAGGCACAGACACAGGGTGAGCCAGATGGGAGCTGGAACTTTGAGAAACTCCACTTGGAGCTGAAATACTTGGGTAGGAAGCTGGCTGAGGCCAAGCTGTAATTAAAATAAATAAATAAATAAAATAAAATAAAAGCAACATAACTACAGGTAAGAAGCAGCGAATCTATGAGGAGGCATAGTTAACAACTCTAAAGAAATGTCCAGCAAATGGCTTCAAATTTTGTCCCAAACCTTGATTGCTTGTTCCTTTTGGGATCTTCTGCAGCAAATATGTGGACAGTCCCATGGTCACTCGACACGCAGATGAGAGACGCATCCTGGTTGAAGTTAATGCTGCAAGACAACACAGGCATTAAATATATGTTACTTACCATGGACTCCTGGACGTGGTTTGGAATCTTGTATCACAACATAAAATAATTGACAACTCACCAATATATGTTTGCAGTCTGCGATCCTCGTCTTAACTCCTGAATCAGATGACCCGCTGATGTGTCAAATATTCTGATCAGAGTCCCCTGAAGAAGAAATGAAAACCACATTAGACCATAAACATCTAAACTATTCTGTTTCTCTCTTTAAATCAGGAGTTATTTATTTATACAGAAAATTTTCACAAAGCAATACTGTTCAAAATCGCCATGCTTGTATCAGTACTTCCTCATCAGTTTCTCACTTTTTCCGAAGCCGTGGCTATCCGTGTGCCCTGCAGGTTGAGGGCGATACAACACAGAGCTCCTTCGTGAGCAGGAATGTCCACAGGAGGCCTCTCTGTGTTGGCCAAGTCTACTATCTGCACATGTCCAGAGTGGGTGCCGGGAAATGCTAGCAAAGAGTTGTTGCTGTTTGGACACAGAACACACAAACCTGCAAAGATAATCGAAGAAGTAAACTGCATCAACTATCTGAAAATATTCCAGAAGAAAACAATTCCGTTACAACTAACAACGCAATTTTACTACAAGTCCATGTAATAAAACTTCACAAACATACAAAATAAGAATCAGCCTCATGATATGAAACCTATGGTCATGAACAAACGCATTTGTAAAATCATTCGCAAGAGCGTTTACACAAGAAATGTGGTATTTATAAAAAATTCCATTTGGGACAACATTCATATCCTACAAGAACTTGTGAGTTTGTGGAAATCTACATAAAAGTAGACTCACTAAATTGAACCTTGATTGATCAGCTTCAAATTGTATAGTTGGTAGGAGTTACTTCAATTTTATATACGACTTATTCTGTCAAGTTTAAATAGCTTATTTATTTGTATGTAATGAATCTTGTGAAACTCTGTCGTTTGATGTTAATCAACTTAAAGAAAGCAATCCAAAACAAATCCATACATAAAAGACGTAAGACTAGCTATTCAGAAATACTACCATATAAAAGAAGGAAGAATTCTATTCTATAATAGCTGATATGCTGCGTGGGCTGAGCTGCATTACTGGAAATTTTAGCGTACACACACACACACATACACACACACACACACACCGCACTTCACCGTTTAGTCATTTTCAGCACTCCGTGAGCGTTTCCCTTTAGCGACGCACACAAAACTCTATAAATGTAAATAAGCTGTGCCGTAAACACGCTTGCTAAGTTACAGGTGATTGGCATTTACCAAAAACAGCATTACCCAAACTTCAGTAAATCTGGTGGGGATTTGTTGTGTGGTTTGGTATACAAAAACATTTCCAGATGTGATAAATGAGTCCTTTGAATATTTCACTACAGTTTATTCAGTGTGAGAAATAGACAGACATACCTTTAGGGTTGTAGCATGTTTCAAAGACATGCAGCTGGTGCGGGTTGTGTGTGAAAGTGAAGACTTTGATCATTGAATCCAGGACCACCACAATTCTGAAAAGAAAAAAAACCCCCAAAACACACAGACAAATTCTGGCTTTATGTATTACGATATGCTAGCAACCCTTATAACAGCAACATCATATACAGTTAGGTCAGCTGTATTTAAATATAAAAATAAAGCACATGGACCAAGCACTATTCAGCTTAATATTTAATACAGAATTTGTCTTGGTGTCAGAGTCTAAATTGCTGTACTCAGTTGTGTCAGTTGGTACTCATTCCCATACCTAAATGATCAGATTCTTATCAGGACAAAAATGCCCCATTTTCATTCGACAGTGTACGCATCACTTGACACGCCAGCGAAGATAAAAGCATAATTCAATTTATTTTCATTTTTGGCTTCCTAAATTAAACATCATGGGCTGCGATATTGGTGAGCTTAGCTGAATAATGGCTACTGTTAGTTACTGGTTCTGGTTCGATAAATGACTTGCTTCCGATTTATGTTTCAGAATGGTTTGGGTGGTAAAATTAATTAATTTTACATACACATTTAAAGGAATATTGTATTGTAATGTACAATGTGAATTAAAGCCCATTTTCTGTTTTTTAAAAATATGATACCTGTTGTTTTGTATTTTGTTGCTACATTGGCTGAATAACTGTAACAAATAATCATGATTTCAATACTGAACTAAACATATTACGGTAATTTTATTAACCTTCACACAGCCCTAATCAACTATCTTTTTATATTTGATGATGTGAGCACTTTAGGACATGCAGCTAGCATTACTTTGATTTCCCACACCAGTCATGTAAAGAGCTACAGTCAGAAGATGATGCAAGGTTGACTTGCTTCCTGGCTCTTAGTTGCATGACTTGCAAGAGAGTGTTAGAGATTATTATTTGTGCTTTGACCTCAGAATTTAAAGCCCCTGGCAACATGACTTCAAACGATCTGTCATTAAACAAGCATTTATCAGCGGTACAGTCAAGAAATATACATCTGTAACTACGATATTAGAAGTCCTATTTTCTAAATGTTTGGAATGGTGTGTGTGTCAGATCACATAATGTCTAACAATGACTTGAAGTGTTCGTACTAGAAAAGCGTGTAGGAATGACAAAGCTGAACTTCCACAGTGCACTTGTTTTCAAACAAGTTGACTCATTACATGCTGTGTTGGTGTATTCATTCTTATAACGTGGGTTTTTTTTTTTGTTTTTTTTTTTTTAACTGCTCATCAATACCTCCCATAAAGTACTACATTGTGTATAAAATGTGTGTAAAACTAGAACACTGTAGAAAGATGCCGTTTCCTCAGGCTCAGGCACAAAGATACAGAGAGGGCAGGAAAGAAGTCACTTTAGTTTCCTCGGTTGGGTTAAAGCCGTAGAAGCAGATGGTGAATTCTGATATGTCAGTAAGCTCGATCTCACCTCTAACAAATGTAGGACCGCCCAACTCAAATCGGACAGAAAAAAAGCTGAAAAAAATCGATTCAGAACTATCTTAACTGGAAAAAAAAAAAAAGTTCTTTCTTTTGCAGTAAGTTGGCAGGGGCTTTAATGATATTGATTAAATGACGGTGAATGGCATATTTGAATTAACGTGTGAAATTATCGTTTGAAAGTAAAGACAAATACCTGTCTCTTCGAAGCTTAACAGCTTTGACTTCTGTGGAAAACTCAATCTCAATCACAGTCTTTTTCTTAAGATCATCCCAGATCATCACTAGTTAAAAAAAAAAAAAGAAAGATAAAAACATACATATGTGGCTTTTAAAAACAATTATTGATGAAGTATGATTTAATACAATATCCTTTAAAAAAAAAAATTCATTTAATTTCAATTTTTTTTTTAATTTCTATTCATTTCATTTTTCCCCTTGTCTAGATGATCAAACTCACATCTGGCTGGAGGATGTGTAAATTTGCGTGTAACATTTTAACAGCACATAACATTAATAACCAGACAACCTGCGATTTGTGAATGCAAACCAGAATGTACAGATGTAAATCTTTTCTACTTTTTAATAAGTAGTAATAGACATAAGAGGTATTGTGTAGATGCACTGGGCTGAGGACATGGATACAGATGTGGCTGCCTTGGGCATGCAAATGCACAGCTGGGATATTTAAAGACGCTTGGATATCATTGCATGATTCTTTAGGTCGTTACATTAGAGATTTGCTCATACATCATTCTGCATTCTCAAAACTGTTCTTGTTTCTAAACAACTTTTTAAAAATAACGGTCAGTGTGTTTCTGTAGGTTTGATTTTGCCTCACCAAAAAAAAAAAAAAAAACCCTTACTGCAATACTGACCTCTACAAACAAACATTCAAAACTGCATTCATGCATTTTCAGTCATTATACTGAATGTCATATTAAGTGCAGTGTGCTGAGGTATACAATATGCTATTTTGCCCATATTGTGAACAAGAGAACATACCTTTATTAGGTGGGTACTTGGGTTTCTTGCCTCCTCCAACAAGTGCAAGGTAATTGCATCGAAAGAGCATCTCAACATGCCCGACTCCACCCTCAAGAAACTCTGGAAGCCAAACACAATGTCAAGCAACTTCTCAGGACCACATTTGGAGCAGAAGATGCCCTATTGAATGACAGCAATCAACCCCATGACATCATGGTTCACATTTTCTAAACATAACTCTCATTCTGTCTTACTTAGTTATGCTTAACCTTGGGGTTGTTTTTTTTTTTATGTGGATTAGACGGTAGGAGATTTTTTTACCAATCGTTATTTCTAATGTAGTTCTATATTAGAAAGACTAACAAAATTAAGTGGGGTTTTTTGTTGGTGGTGGGAGGTGGGGGGGGGGGGTATGAGCGAGGGGTGTGTCACGGTCATGGCTTCTAGCTAGAAACACTAGGAAATATAGTATTCATGCTATACTGTATTTTGCAAGGTAGGCCCATAATCTGAACATCGTGTGAACAATATTTCAGTCCGTAGCTGGAAATGGCCGAGATGCACTAGGGCGAGATGCACTGGGGCGAGATGCACTGGGGCGAGATGCACTGGGGCGACTCTAGTTGGGGAGTTTGTTTGTTTTTCTTGTTTGGGGGTCGGGGCAGGAGGGGTGGGTTTGAGTTATATGCAAATATAAATATAATAAATATGAACATATAAATACCTCTATAATATATAACATTACACTTATTTCATGTCTCCTTCAAACAATATGGTCAATGAACATTCATGAATTATGTGTGGCACAAAACAAACAGCGTTCATCTTCCATATCATATCGTCTCACTCCTAGCTTTTTTTTTTTTTTTTTTTTTTTTTAAACCAGGTTTTCCAAAGTAATTTAATATAGTTTTTTCATCCGGCATAACTGACTGTCTTTTCCCCCTTCAAACTCTTCTCTCTCTTTCTTGCCTTTTTTTTGGACTATCAACAAAAATAAGAGTGACAGCCTGAGTCAATAGTGGCTTAAGAATCTGTATGAATGACAGCTAAAACACTTTACAAACATTACATATCTCTATGTAACTGCTGACTAAGTGTCTATTTGTAATAAACATGCAGGATAACGTAACTGTTCCCACTGGCTGCAGCCTGTAGGTATTTTGGCCAATCACAAAAGTAAACATTGTACAACCACATGCAGAATATCCCTGCTACGCTTATGTGTGGAACTTGCTCTCGTAGGCTTTCGAGTGGATAAAAGATATAAATCCTCTTCATTACGCAGACACCGTGTATAGAGGTAAAATCTCACTGGACTAACAAACGTTGTGATCATATACACTGTTAACCCATGTTTATAACATTTACACAATCACTACATGACTGAAAGCTTATTATAACCAGGAGTGCTAGTAAATTATCAGGTTTGCTGGTTTGTCTGGGTTCACATATTGCATTTCATGTAATATTTTCAAGATCTTAAAGCTCATTGTGTGGAGAATTCATTTCTGTGCTTTCCTACACCGATTTAGTAAATATAACATGCACATTCATTATATGGCCAAAAGTATGTGGACACCTGTCCATCACAACCTTATGTGCCCATTCTAAAACCATGGCATTTAATACGGAGCATGATGTCAAATGCATGTAATGCACTGCCGCTAGCTTTAGCAGAATACCCAGAGTCAACGACAATAAATTTCTTGCTTACTGTTTGTGTCAACATTACCTTTTATGCCCAACATGACCTCAGTCACCAGCAGACAGAGGCGTAATAGTCAAGTGACAGCGGAAAAAAGTGTGCGGCCTCCAAGTCCTCTAAGACAGGGCAGCATTTTATATTAAATGTAGTGTAGAAGACTATAACCTGCAAACTTTACAAAGCAGAGCTTATGTAGCACAGAAGCACGAGCACAAACTTATATTTATATCCAAAATGCTCCACTGTGTGCAAGGGCTTGGGGAATCTGGGGCGAGTTGCTTAAAAGGTTTAGTTTAAATCAAGTTTATTGTCATTATATGCTGTATTCGTGCACTTGCATTGTAAATTCTGTCGTTTATTATAACCGAAGTGATTTATTAGTAACGAGGCTTCGGTGCTCCTCATTCACGGTGATTAACAGTGTAACACAAGTAATGTTATGTTACTGTGATGTTAAATTAAAACGGTATGATCAAAGTAAACATAAGTAAAACAATATGTCTAAAGGCAGTGAGTAACAGAAACCACAAGGTGCAGTTAAAGTGAGATTTTATTATTCATTTAGGACTGTAGTTTAATGATCAGTGCTTTTTTGTGCATCCATAAAAATAATGCATAAATACTTATATATATATATATATCACTCGACAAACAGTTGTGTTAGTGTAACGTTTATATTTTTACACGTTTTATGCCGTCCAACGAATCGATTCATCAGAAAAATAATCGGCCGATTAATCGATTACGAAAACAATCGTTAGTTGCAGCTCTATTTCCAACTCTGTGGCAACAATTTGGAAGGAAGAAGCACATATGCTTGTGATGGTCAAGTGTCCACAAACTTTGGCCATTTAAATGTATTTGCATGTTATATACTAAACCAGTGCAAGAAAGCACAGAAATTAATACCCCACACAAGGGGTTTTAAGTTTGTGAAAATATTACATTGTGCAATGTGTGAACCCAGACAAACACAATCATTTGCCATCACTCATGATTTATTGACTTTAATAAGCTTCAGTGTGCCGCACAAGCCCAGTCCTCTCATTAGTCTTGAGAATTTTGAGCCCTAAAAATGGAGTCACCAACCAAAAAAAAAGTTGTAGTCATGAACGGCAGTTCAGTTTTAGAAACATGGCGGGAGGAGGGGGGAAAATAACTAATTTAGATTTCTCACAACTCACACAACTGCCATGAGGTGCATACTTAACATGCTTGTGTGTGTGTGTGTATTTTAAGTGATCACACTGGAAAATCATGTGCTGGACTGTAGACTGTGTTGTTAACTTCCTTATACCTTATGTCTTCCACATAATTTTAACAGGATTGCTGAAATGAATCGAGTTTGATATTGGCTATATTTATGCGTTATCGTTATGTATACATGAGTAAATTATCTCCAGAGTGATTGAGTAGATGAGGTTACTGATCTGTCAGGTCACGTGTCAATCAGCAGCACTCACCTTGTTTCTCTTTTTCTTTTAGAGGATCTGTGTTGTACACCCTGAAGCCATTTTCCATCCCGCATGCAAAGCATCCTAAAAAAAAAAACGGAGAGGGGAAAAAAAGAGCAATTCAGCTATAAAATGTGTGCTTTCCAACAGATTAATACATTTTCTGACTGATAAAATAAAGCAACTCCTAGGTATCCAGTCAGCCGAATGAGATAATCTCACAGAGTCTCCAAGTAAACAAATATTCAAGTGTTTTGCAGCATAATGTCTTCAAACTGACAACGGCTAATTTGCTCATGCGATTTTCTTGGCGTGTTATAAGAAAATAAACATATTTTCGGGGTGTAAACAAACCGAATGCAGCCAGTTAGCTAGCTGTCTACCTAGCAAACCGAGAACTAATCGAGCTTTCATGAAATATATGATCAAGACAACTCTAAAAACTGTTATTTTTTCATCTAGATACTTGAGATGTTCCAAATAAACAAGTACTTAGATAGCCATCAAGCCAAAATATACATCTATCTTCATTAAATCGACTCAAACTATTAGCTAACTTGCTAATGGAGCTACCACTGGCTATCGTCTCCAAGGCATAGCGACGGTCACGTTAGTTAGCTTAGCATAGCTTTAGCTTAGCTCACCAAGAACAACATAAAAACATCCTACCATGGTCTTGGTTAAATCCAGCATACAGAAGTCCATTTCCGTGAGGGTTGGATGGCAGTAAATTCATGGTGCGTGCAAGTTGTTTAGCCCGAAACTGTCAGAATAACCTGCTTGAGTTTAACCAAAAAGACACCATTCCTCTAACTAGGCTCTGTAAAATATGGGTTTGGCTTTGCTGTATCACTAAACGCAACTGTCCTGTCCTGTCCTGTCCTGTGCTGTGTTCCTTCCTTTCTCAGCAGGAAGCTCAAAAGATCGCCAAACAAACCACAGGGAAAAATAATCAACGAGAGCAACAGATTGAAGATGTTATAATTTGTGAGATTAGATTAGCTAGCCACACAACTAACATCTGATTTCAATCTGAATCTTAAGGCAGAAATCCTTCTGTGTCGGAGAGAAAGTAAAGAGAGGCGCTGTGGCAGTGATAAATAAATAAGTATGGAGGGGAAACACTCCTGTCTGAGCTACAGCCATCAGCTCACTGACATTAGCTGTAGATTTGTTAACACATCAGCGTTTGCACTCTTTACACACGGATGAGAAGTATAAAAAGCAGAGCTGAAGACACAAAAGCAGCCAGTCAGTTAGAATAAAATGCATAGAAAGAAATTCATAATGTTGTGTTCACAATATAATAAACAAACAGTATAACTGCAGCAATTGAATAAATATAATCCTCCATAGAATAAATGCATACCAGAATAAATTGAAATAATACGAAAGTTATTAAAAAAGTTATCTCCGCAGTTAGGCCTAGACCTTATAATGTGCTAATATTAGCTTATTTATTTGTTTATTTATTTTTATTTACGTCCTGTTTTAATCAACGGCGTCTTACTGAACTGAGAGACCGCTAAATTAAAAATAATTCGTTTATAATGATATATCTGCTGCATCCTGATTATAGCCCCAGTGGCCTAATGGATAAGGCACTGGCCTCCTAAGCCAGGGATTGTGGGTTCGAGTCCCATCTGGGGTGGGCTAATTTTTACATATGTGCCAGATTGTTCATTTGGCCACTCCTAAAGTTATTGCTGTCTCTCTGATAGGGCTGTTTTGTTTTTTCAGCCTAATTGATGGCCTCCTTCATTTGTATGGACACCTACTTTGGACCGCATATTGAGACCTTTTATCTCTGTCATTTGTCACGAAATGAAGAGGAAACAAGCCATATTCGGCCATGAAACTGCTTATCAGTCAATTGTCCAGTTACTTTTGAGCTTGTGAAAATGGAAGGACTCACATCTTGATTGCTTTATTTCAAATCCACTGTGGTGGTGTTCAGAGGCATAGTTACGAACATTATGTCACTGTTCAAATACTTATGGACCTGACTGTATAGTGGACATCTCTTTTAAACCTCCACATGTACACAATATCTGGAAGCAAGTATTTGAACAATGCATCTTGCATATGCTATACATGTGTCAAAACTGAAGTCCACATGGGTTCCTCCAGGTTCTCAGGTTTCCTCCCACCTCCCAAAATCCTGCCAGTAGGTGTAGTGGCTAAGATAATAGCTATAGTTATGCTCAGCAGACCAGCGATGCCGCCTCACAGCTCCTGGGTCCCCAGATTGAATACCCTGATCTTGAGTTACTGTCTTTGTGTACATGTTCATATGTTGTCCCTGTGTTGTATGGGTTTCCTCCTGGTTCTCCAGTTTCCTCCCATTTCTCAGAAACATTCTGATGGATTGGATTGGGGGGGTGCTCTGTAATGGAGGAGTAAGTTCCAGATCCAACGTGACATTGGGTGCTTCTCGGTACTCTTAATTGGTGCTTAATTATTATATTTATAAAGGCAAAACGAGGCTCAAGCATTAACTGGTTCCATGGTGTAATGGTTAGCACTCTGGACTCTGAATCCAGCGATCCGAGTTCAAATCTCGGTGGAACCTACCTTTATTATAATCCAGGTTGTTATTATGAAATGAGTGTTTTAAACTGGATGCACACTGTGAGATTTTTAATAGTCCGACTGTTGCGACTGTTGCTTGTGAGACTGTACGAAGTTGAACCCCTCTGTAAGCCATGTCACACTGTAGGATCTCAACTGGCATTAATGTCAAACTGTACGACAGTCAAGACGTGAAAAACAGACACACGCAAGAAGACTAGTATGGAGTAGGAGAAGCCACACTACAGGACTGTGCCTCAAATCTTCTGACACTGACAGCATTTTAAAAGGGAAGAAAATGTGATGGCAACGGCCATTAATCAGCTGTCGGGGTACGCGTCAAACTAGCGATCAAAGAATACAAAGAGATTTGGCCTAGGATTGTAGGAATCTTTTAGGATTCTCAAAATGTATCTCAGACGACCAAATCGTGGCCAAAATCGTACAGTGTGGAGCCGGCTTTACTATGTATGTATTTGAGACATTACAATGTTTTCATAAGATCTCTTATGTACATTTTTATTTAGCGAACTATAACGTGTATACATGGAGACTCGTATAGCAGCTCGCTTGTGCTTAACAGGTTCCATGGTGTAATGGTTAGCACTCTGGACTCTGAATCCAGCGATCCGAGTTCAAATCTCGGTGGAACCTTCGTTATAAATTTAATTCAACAATTTAACAAAAAGGTTACATGCAAGCACATCATCATTTTCTTACCATGAACTCATTAGAGGCAATGCAAAGTTTTCATTAGACCTCTTACGTCCATTTTCATTTAGCAAAATATACACACGTACATTACCCGGAAGTAGTACGTACCTTCCTTTAAATCAATATGGCGGCTCCCGTAACAGCATGTTGTTTATGTTTCTCGCGATCTGTACAGTTTGTAAACAGGACTGAACGGTCACGACAAATATTATCTAAATTATATTGCGATACATTTTTAATTCGCCATTTAGGCAGTGGCCAGAAGCTTCTGGCCAAGCACTCGGATAATTCACAGGTGAGGTACAGACCTCATCGACACAACAGCTCGACTTTAACTTGGAGAGAAATGCTATTTATTGCTTTAATCCGGTGCTGAATTAAAGAAAAGTACAACTCATTAACTCTATACATTCAACAGGGTGATCAGCCTGCTGACATCCCAGTTGGTACGTATGTGCTATTCATAATGTGACTAATAACAGCTGTTGTGTCTCCTGTTTTAAACTACTTTGTCCTATGACAGATAAACTTAAAATAACTTACAGTCGGAGCAGCGGACCAGGAGGTCAACACGTAAACAAAGGTTGTATCATGAGTATCTACCTTGCACCGAATAATTACTTCCAATCATTAAGGATTTTGTGCACGACAGAAAAAAAGGCATTTGTATTTGTTTGCTGTTTTGTCGTCACTACATAGTCAATACAAAAGCAGAGGTTCGGTTTCATGTCCAGACTGCAGAATGGATTCCAGAGGAGGTGAAAACTGAGATCCTCTTAAAGGTGAGGACACAAACAATGCCATTGTGTTGTCTGCACAGAAATGGTGAAATGTCTAATTTGGTTCCTAAAAGTAGTACAGTGTGAGCCAACAGTATTTTGACATAATATAAAACATTGCATTTTTCTATTTCAAAAAAAAAAAAATCCTGTTATGACAAAATATAACTTTTGTACCAACAGAGGATTTTTTTTAAAATAGAGAATGTTTTATATTCTCATATTCATCACATTTGGTTAGTTATCATCTTTGTATTGATACGTAGAAGCAATTTTGCGTTTAAACGGAAAAACATCTAGTTCTCTTGACAAATGTCAATGTGCACTGTTATTCAAACCCCAACCTCAGTACTTTGTGGAGCATCCTTTTGCCTTGATAACCTCCAATAAGCGATATTGGTATGACTGTCAAGTTTCTGGCACCACTCTTGTGGAATCTTTGCCCATTCTTCTCATGCAAATGCTTCCAGTGCATTGAGGTTTGATGGCTTCTGTGCTGCAATGGCTTTTTTTAAAATTCCACCAGAGATTTTCTGATCACTCCATATAACTGTGCCCCAGAACTCTGCAGGCCTATCCAAATTTCTTCTGTTTTAATCCGGTTGACCCTTCTTGTGCTTCTTGGTCAAGAGTGACGTGCATAGTGGAGTCCGTCCATGAAGTCCTTGGTTGTTAAGTGTTCTTATGCTTGCCACTGACACATTTGTCCCAGTCTTCATGGGGTCATCCTGTAAGTCTTTTGCAGGAATACAAGGGTTTTTCTTCGTTGACCTGATGAAATGGCCTCGATGAAATTTTGGACTTTCTCCCATGGCCAGGCTGGTGTACCATAAGTTTTGAATGTCTGTACAGTGCTCCCAATGGTGTCCCTAGGAATGTCCAAGGTCTTGGAAATCTTCTTATACCCATAAGAGCAATGAATTTGGAGCAATGAAATTATCTCCTCGCTTAGTCTTCACCATTGCTGCAACACACCTTGAACACATCCCTGGGTGGTGTTTATATGAACACATCACAGCTGAAGCAAATTAAGGGTTGTTATTGAGTTCCCAATGGGTTAATCATGTTTTAACCCAACTTTATTTCATACAGATTAACAGTAGGTTTTAAAATCAGCAATATTATATAGTGGTTAAATAATTGTGGCATGGCAGTATTAACAAAATATCCTGCTACTCTAAAATGCTACATGATTCATTTTGTACTTTTTACTCTTTGTACTTTTGCTGTATCATTAAACTGATAAAGACTTGATTTAAAGCAAATTCTAGCTCTGCAGAAAAGTTTATAACTCCTTACATTCTTTGGGGCTTTGAATATTTTTGATTGCAACTGTACATCGATTATGTCTGTGCATCACATACATCAATATGTTGATTTTATCAAGATAAATATTTGTTAATCCAGTTACCCTTTGCTCTGTCTTTACCTACATTTACAGAATAAAACTCGGATCAATAAAGCTGGTGAGTTAATAGTAACTTCAGAGGTTAGCAGAAGCCAACAGAGGAACTTGGATGACTGTGTACAGAAGATCTCTGAGATCATTACTGAAGCCAGTCAGCAACCACCAGAGCCATCAGCAGAGGATCTCACCCTGAGGGCTAAAAGGTGCATCTGTCAAAGGCTAATAAAATTTGTAGTGAAATCAAACTTATTAACGAGGCACTAACAAAACAATAACATCTTGGCATCTTTTTCATAAATGTACAGTGCTTTGTGTAAGTATTCAGCCCCGTTTGTTGCCTCTCTGAATTAATGCCCTCTTTAATGGTCACTGACGTTTGTTGGACCGCCTCCTCTAGGCAGAGTTCCGGTTGTGCCATATTCTTTAAATTTTTAAATAATTGATTAAAATTTATTCCCTTGTATGAATAAAATAAATAAATAAATGAATTTATTTATATAACCAAACCCTGACTGATGCTTTTGCAGTACAGTCCCGGATGTTTGTTTAGGTGTGTTGCCTAAAAAAGTCTGGAGACCTCAAAGGACACGAGTATTTATATTGAGATTATGTAACATTTTAGCTACAGGTAAACTCCATATAACTAATTATGTGACTTTTGATGGCAGCTGGTTACACCAGAACTAATTTAGGGGTTTCACAGAAACAAGAGTGAATACTTCTGCAGTCACAATTAAACAAATAAATAAATATTGGCAAATAATTTTGCAGACTATTTTGATTTACCTTTACACTCCTTCAATATTATGGGTTATTTTGTGTAGATGAATAACATTTCCATTTCAGTTCCAGGTTGTAACACTACAAATGTGGAATACTTATCCAAGCCGCTGTATATTAGCCTATACATTTATTTATCTATTTTGTTCCACAGGTTAGAGAAAAGAAATTTAGCAAGGCTCAAACAGAAAAAGATCCATTCCTCAACGAAGCAAGCACGACAGGTTAATTTTGACTGAGTTGCAGCTGTGAATATTTTTTTTATCTTTTGAATATATTGTATATATTATACCTTGTTTTTTGAAAATTATGAATATCTTGTGTCTGTTATTTGAATGAACTGATGGAAGAATTTTCTCCTGTTCCTACATGTATGTGAACCCCAAAGTGATATGTATTTTTGCAAAGTATTACTGTGCATTATGTAACTGTTTGGGTTATAGTAAATAAATTGAATTGTGAAAATTGTTGATTTGTGTTGGATTCTGAATACCGAATTGAATGAACAAATTAAGTTCTAATAATGTTATAATTAACTTAGTACATATTTACATACTATTCCATGGCATGAAACAGTTGGTTACAGACATTTTAGACAGGAATGATCTCGTGTACTGTGTTTACCGTAATTTTATTTAAAAAATTGTGTAAATGATATTTAAAAAGGAAAAAAAAAAGCTTAGCAGAGGATGGTTTCGATCCATCGACCTCTGGGTTATGGGCCCAGCACGCTTCCGCTGCGCCACTCTGCTAGTCAGTTAACATGTTTCGCGTTCTAGATATTTAAGTTTTAACGCCAGTGACTCTGGTCGTTCATTAATGTTTATGGTGGTAGATACGTCGAGGTTGATACGTCTTATTCTTCTCGAAATGTGCAATAAGACTATTCTTTCGGTTTTAGGTTGGCAATAGAAAAACACGACCACGAAGGGACTCGAACCCTCAATCTTCTGATCCGAAGTCAGACGCCTTATCCATTAGGCCACGCGGTCACTGTAGTTATAGAAGCTCTATGGTGACTACGTAAATACAACTAAGTTTGTGATGCCGCCAGTACAACATTAATAATGCTGAATGTTCATATGTGCTTTATTTAATTTTTATTTTACAGTTATAAATGACCACGGATTTTCTTGATACTAATTCTGTTACAAAAAGTCACCTTTTCAGAAATGCAACATGATACGCCCCCCACAACCTGCAGCTGCACAGTAAAGTGTTTATATGTTAATGATGAAGTGATAATCATGATAACCAGAAAATATATGTGATGTTTGTTCACTTTCCCACCGTCTCATTGGGCTGTGTGTAATTACAGCTGACCAACTTGAACTGTCCCCAACCCCAATGTTTCAGGATATAAACATGTGCATTTTCCATGAAAATGCAGCATGCTGTACAGTACCCTCCACTAATATTGGTGACTAGACTAATATCCCATAGACTGGAACTTCTTTATTATTGTCCTGATGGTGGAAATGGGCGTTTTCAATGCTTGTGCTATTTTCTTATAGATACTTCCCATTTTGTGAAACTCAACAACCTTTTGCCGCACATCACAGCTATATTCCTTGGTCTTACCCATTGTTATGAATGACTATGGGAATTTGGCCTATGTGTTACCTCATATTTATACACCTGGAACAGGATGTTATGGTTTAACAATTTCCTGTTCCTAGTCACCCAGGTGTACCAAATATGTAAAATACAAATGGGAATATACTTCAAATATAATTTTCTCATATGAATTCATAGGGGTGCGAATAATTCTTGCACACCTATATTGAACAAAGATATATACCTATATTATAGGTGTTACCTGGTGAAAGAAGAGCTAAGTAATATTAACTCATGGTATGAAACCCATTAATAGTTTCTAAAATTTCAAGGAACAATTTGATGTATTTAATTCTTATTGTAAATGTTTTTTTTAGCCCTTACATGCTTTACCCTTTTTTTTTATTTTTGATTGTAAAAGTGCATTGTTTAATTAGTTGAAAATCTTTTTTTTTTTTCAGTGAATGGATATTTAGAATGAAGATATGTTCTTAACACCTGTAAACTAAATGACAAGAGTATTTTATAAATATATAAAATATAAAAATCAATACTTACTAGCTGAACTACAAGGTAAGCTTTTTTTGGCAGGGACATTATATACATGTATAGGATGTACTTTGTATCCTTGAAACTATTCTAATCACTAGGGCTGCAACTAATGATTATTTTGATAGTCAATTAATCTGTCAATTATTTCTTCGATTTATTGATTTGTTGGATAAAAGGCCAAAAAAAAACATGTTATTTCACTTTATGCTCAATGTTGTCCTTCAAATGTTATGCAAAGTGAAGGCTATGAAAAAGATATTAAATGTATCTATGTGGGCCATGCTATACATGTGCAAAGGATTTTTTTTTTTTAAATATTAGCATTATATTTTGAAAAAAAACCCTGATTGTCCACAAGCTTTAAAGCAGAATTTACATCCCTATATTAAAATGCTTAAAAAAAGACAAACAAAAGCACAAACTAAGTGTTAACACACACATTCACTCATCTGAACACAGTAACATGTTTCTTTATTCTGTAAATGTATGACACTTCTTACATTGCTATACATGTTCTAACCCCATTACAGCTACTGCTCTCATTAAAAAAACACAATTCATTTTGTTTCTAAATATCGCTAAATATAGCATCAAACAACATATTTTAATCAAAATGAATATTTTATTCAGAGTTATTACGCTTCTTTTCTATTGTGTGCTGTTTGATGCGTATACGTGGACTCGCGCTCGTCCAGTGAAGTTTAATGGAGACTCACTCGCTGTCAGGACGAGTCTTCATGTAAAATGCTTTATGTAAAATACTAGCATGAATTTCTAACAGTTATAGATAAGGATATAAACGTAAAAATGTCATTTCTGCACTGAAGAAAACATGCCTGGAACACATTAAACAGCACACGCATCTGTAGCAGCATCCGACTTGACAAGCCACGTTAATACACTTACGAGTTTGATCGTGCACTTTTCCCACAGCAGCAGCTCACTCTGTGACCTCCGCTGTTTCTCAGACATGTTTAATTCATGGAAATGTGTTTTTCACCATTCTGAAGTGACGTCACTGTGGATAAACCCCCCATCAGTGATGTCACAGACCCAACTAATCCATAATGAAATTTGCTATTGATTATTTTAATTATCGATTTTCAATTAGTTCTTGCAGCCCTACTAATCACAAACATCTTGAATGTCAGAACACTTTAATGTAGTATTTGGTAGCAGTACTATATTGAAAAATGTAGTATGCTTAACAAAGTAAAAATAAAAAAAGAAGAAGAAGAGTGGAAAACTTACTCTACATTTCCAGTAACATTTCTACATTTACTTGTAATTAATAACAAACAATAAATGAAAAAACAACACTGCACACACATACATAGGACCATCTGAATCTAACGAAATCATATATATTTTTTAAATCTTCTTTTGATTTGTTCCTTAATATTTATCAGCCAGTCTCTGGAGCAGGGCAATGATAGTGTCTTGCTTGGATGAGATTAACTCCAGGGCTGTTGCCATCCTTCCCACTGCTTCAGCCATGCTACCCAGTGTTCTTTCCTGGCGCCGTTTACGGGCGTCATTTTTGCGGTGACGCTGCTCATCCAGGCGTGCGCGTTCTTCATGACTGGTGATGAAATTGCGAAGAAGGGTAGTACGCTCACCTGCGTGCCCCTGCTGCTGGGCAATGCGAGAGCCCACTGAGCCGAGCTGAAGATGCAGAAACCTCCGTTTCAGTGGCTGCCTTGTGATCTTGGAAGCAGGTCTGGGGGAAACCGTGGGCATGGAACTGTCAGTGCTGCATGCAGGGCTTGGGTCTGGATTTGGGGATGTGTTACACAGCAAAGGGGATGTCACCAGTGTAGGAACTGGGGAAGGTGCGGTGAAGAGGCCACTAGGGAGCAAACAAGGAGTGGCCACTGCAGCGACTGACACACTGTGCGGCTGGTGCTCTTCAGACTTTACAGCTGTTTTAGCTGTGGTTGCAACTCCAACAGGAGTGGCTGAAGCAGGATCGTGCTGATTGATCTTTGTTTTTCCCAATACTTTGTCCATCATCTGTTATGTGAAGCGACACAAAAAAATTTGATGTATGTAAAGACACTTTAAAAAGAATAACAAAACCTACCATGCTTACTGCTGTCATTATTTAATTCAGTGCATCAGCTAATTCAACATACCTCAAAGTATTCCCATGAGGTCTTGGCCTGGCCTCTGCCCAATCTGCTGCGCTCTTTTACTCTCTTGTATGTGACAATGAGGTTGTTCCATTTTCTTCTAATCTTTTCTACTGGCAGCAAGTGGCCAAGGTTCTCCAGCTCATTCTGGACATTCTGGAAGAGACGAGAGCGTTCATGGGAGCCATACACGTCCCAGCAACGATGCATCGCTTCAATGAGGTGCACAATAGCACGGTGGGTGAACTCGGATGAGGTAGACACTGCTTCAGGGTAGCCCCGTGCCGCAGTACCTTTTCTTGCTTCCTCCCTTCTAACAGCTGTGAAAAGTGTATATATATATATATATATATATATATATATATATATATATATATATATATATACACATACATATATATATATATATATATATATATATATATATATACACACATACATATATATATATATATATATATATATATATATATATATATATATATATATATATATATATATATATATATATAGGTAAGTATTAGGAATGCAATAATACCATCCCCCCGACCGTATACAAGCGCACGCTTTATGGTACTTGTCAATACTGATACGGTTACCAAAATGAGTAACCTACTTAGTTACTGTACATAAACCTAATCAGTAAGTAATAAGTAATAAACTCCATGTGCCGAGTTTTATGGCAAAGATATTATGCCATTTAGTATCTTTAATAGAGAGCGCAAGATTGATCAACCTGAGTGCTATCCGCAAGTGTGGTCATTAAAAATGAATGCAAGGTGATCACAAGGTGTCTCAGTTCTCACAGAACTGAAGTGCTTTCATGAGTCACAGTTCCTCTAAACACTAACTTTACTACTCAGTGCTTGCCTATGCTTTTGTGTGAACTTATTTTTAATCACCACGCTCACTGATAAGTGCTCCGCATTCATAAGGCGTTTTATCAGGTTACTTGTATTGCAGGTCATGATGTATGACCTCCTCTTGTTAAATCTCTGGCTCTCAGCCCCAAAAAGAACAGAGCAGACGCAGAGCGAGGTGTGAGTGCAGCGGGAAGGCAAGACCTCACGCTTGCAGGACAGTACTGGCAACATTTGGAAAGTTGCTAAGGTTTGTCCAAAAAGTCACTAGATTTCTTGCTAGGGTTTTTTTTTTATTTAGATAAAAAAGCCACTAAATTCGCTAAGTTGGCAACACTGGTCTGCACTGACAGCTAGATAAAAGGCAGGCTAAACTCCGCCTCTCCCCAGCAACAAGAAAATACAGAAGGAGAGAGAACGTGGAGCGTTTCATTTATACACATTCTACTTGAAAAACAATAAAATGCACCGAGTACCCAAATAATACCCTGTCTGTGAATAATAATTTTTTTTAAATTCGCACCCTCCTTCCGATCTCTCCACACCCCCTTGGTTGAGATCCACTGAAATAGTCAGGATTTAACTGAGTTTTTTTGTGATTATTGCAGCCAAAAATGCTTGATTTTGCTGCTGCTTTTTTCAAAATTTGTGATGCAATTTTGCAGAGTTTTTTGTGCTTTTTTTTTTTGGCAGAAAACTACTCAAATTGGCAAAACTGCAATTCCACAAAATTGTTTTGCACAGCCTTTCGCAGTGATGTTTGTTGGTAAATAAGACCTTTTAGCTCTACTCATGTTCGACGCACGTGAATCGAAGAGTTCTTTGGCTGAATGCACGCTTTGATGACCTCACATTGCCACGTCTTGGCCCAAATCTGTGGTAATTTCGAACAATTTCAAGCTCCTCTGAATATTGCGGCGTTTCGTTAATTCGTCACAAAATTGCAAAATCCTGGAGGGCCTGTATAGTATCACATGGTATTGGAGCATTTGTTTTTACAAGTATGCGTGTGGTATCGGTAACAATGCATACCTAGTCACAATAACACAGTAATACTAATATACTTTGTTATGATTTAGTTACATGTTGAATGTATTTTTGCATGCAATATGTGTTGGTACTGTGCATTACACACACACACACACACACACACCAATTTATGAAAAGACTCACCATGGGGTACCTTCTGGTCTCTATATACAGATACAGGACTGTTTATACTGATAGGGTCTGCAATTCATAAAAACAATTAGAGGTTTATTTTGCTTCATAGTATTTAGAAAGGCACCAGGGTCAATCATGACAACTATTTAAACCTACGACTTCAGTAGAATCTGAGGTGCAAGGCTGTTTGGGGACTACTGGAGAAAGTGTAACCAGTACCACTCACAAAGGAACACAGGGGTCGGCTCCTTGAGCTGCTCCACATGATGAGCCGCAGTTACAGAAGAAATGCTCGCAGTCGACTCAGTTGCAGCTGGACTTTCATCGCAGGATGGAGGCATAACACTTTCAGATGACTCGATTTTCAGCGACACGTCCATCACTACACTGGGAGTCAAACAGTTCGTGTTAATAATGTTATAGTTCCGTGTTACGGTGCGGTTCAAAACTACGCACAAACAGTCTCCAGACTCTCCTCAGGCTTCCCGCGTGTACTTCCCTGAAAAATAAAAAATAAAAAGTGCTCAGAAATCTCTGCTTAGTGAGAGCTAAGAGCTTAGCAAAATATTCGCGGTATCAGGTATATTTCTTTTTCAGCTTAGTCTACAACCTGTAGTTAACAGTGAGGCACCAAAAAATAATGGCTGCACCCTTCACTATGCAACTGCGCAAATATTCCTGCGTACATCTACAACGCCATTGGTCGCCTCTCGCTTACGTCACACGCAGCGCCTGCGCTTTTGCAGACGCATTGCGCAGACGTCAAGTATTCACGGCTAGGAAAGCGGAAAAGCGAAAGCGCTGTGTGTGTGTGTGTGTGTGTGTGTATTTCCCCCATTGTGAGGACCTTTTTGGTTGCGAGGACCTTTGCCCCGGTCCTCACAAAATTATCACTTAAAACCGAGTACACTGACCTTAATTATCACCATGATCATAATTTTTGCTAAAAAAACAAAAACAAAACAAAAACAAAACAACTTGTTTGGTCCTCACATTAGTGGTTAATTTACATGCACGACTGTGTGGGTGGGGGGGGGGGGGTTGTGGGTGTGTTTCTGAGCCTCTGCACTCTCCTGATCCTTTACATTTTCCTCAGTGGAGGAATTTTTCTGATTGGCCAGTTCAAATTTGGGACGGAGAATCACTCTGGGGGAAGTGGGGGCGGGGCTTATACCTTCAGGAGGTAAAAATTTAAATCATTATAATTAACCAATCATTAGTGAGTAGTTTAATTGTGTTTTAGGTCTGGTTCAGATGCAAGACTTAGATCACATTCTTTTTTGCCTGGTACCCTTCTGAGAGTCAAGTACTTGCTCAAATGACGCCACACCGTCTCTTTTTCCTCTTCACTCCATGTTTTTTTCTTGCTTTGTGGTGGATCATTATTTGGATCTGCAGAAATAATGCATACCACTGTTTAAGTAAATATCATCTGACATGATAAGTCCATGTGAGACACTAAATAAAGATGACAAAAAGAGAGAGAGAGAAACAGAGACAAACGGAGACAAAATGAGACAGTGACAAAGAAAGAAATAAAAATAGAGAGAAAGACAGAGACAGCTTGAGAGACAGAGAGAGAGAAGTGTTTGTGCCATTGTCACTAACAAATGACTAAAGTGCTGTTCATGGTTTAAAGTCATGATACATGATACATTCCAGGCAATATAGGTGCACACAGTTATCAAACAGTATACAAACCTGCCTGGAATATGTTAAGCTACATACAAAGAATGGGTCAAGGATTTTTGTAAGTAATAACCCCATTTCCAGAAAATTTGTGATTTTTCGTGAAATGCAATAAAAACAAAAATCTGTGATTTGTCAAGTCTTTTGAAACTTTAATTAACTGACAAAAGTACAAAGAAAAGATATTCAATGTTTTCACTGACCAACTTAATTGTATTTTGTTAATATAAAAAAATTTAGAATTTGATGCTTTCAGCACACTCAAAAAAAGTTGGGACAGAGGCAAAATTAGATTGAAAAGTTTATAGAATATATATATATATATATATATATATATATATATATATATATATATATATATATATATATATATATATATATATATATTGTACTTTGTCAGTTAATTAAAGTTTCAAGAGACTTGACAAATCACAGATTTTTGTTTTTATTGCATTTTAGAAAAGAATCACAACTTTTATAGAAATGGGGTTAGTATGTAGTTAATATGTGTGTTTACTGGAGTTTTATGGTTTTAAAAAGATTAGTATGCAAGCTATAAATTGTATTGACATGGTTTCCCTGGTAGCTCCTGGCTAATGTGATACCAAGGCATATACTACACAGCTCTAGCTACAGAACATGTGCAAAAACACAAAGTTTACCACAGATCAGTTTACTCTGGCTAAAAAAAATGACGTGCCCATTCTGAACACATATAAGATGTATTCCTGTTTAAAATATAATTCTAGAGTGATCTATACTTTTTAGCATGAAAACATATATGTACAGGTGGATTCTGGGAAGGCTGTATTCTTTTCTGTTCTTCTGTCCTTTTCTCTGTCATCTATAAAATATTGAATTAGATACAAGTTAGTTTAAAATAACAGTTTGCTGAATTAGAATCACTAAAAAATGTCTTTAATAGGAACACCTGTACACCTGCACATTTATGCAGTTATCCAATTGCTAATCATGTGGCAGCAGCACAATGCATAAAATCATGCAGATACAGGTCAAGAGCTTCAGTTAATGTTCACATTAAACATCAGAATGAATAAAACTATCTTTGTGACTTTAACCATAGCATGGTTGTTGTGACCAGATGGTCTGATTTGAGTATTTCAGAATCTAGAGTTTACACAGAACGGTGTGAAAAACAAAAACATTGAGTAAGCGACAGTTCTGTGAGTGGAAATGCCATGTTGATGAGAGGTCAGAGGAAAATGGCCAGATTGGTTCAAGGTGCCAGGAAGGATATAGTAACTCATATAATCACGCTTTACAACTGAGGGAGCAGAAAAGCATCTCAGCTTGCACAAAACTTGAAACCTTGAGGTGGATGGGCTACAACAGCAGAAGACCACATCAGGTTCCACACCTGTCAGACAAGAACTGGAATCGGAGGCTCTGATGGACACATACACTCCCAAACTGGACAATTGAAGATTAGAGAAAAAAATGGTCTTTTTCTTATCTTCAACTGTCCAGTTTGGTGAGTCTGGGCCCCTGATAGCCTCAGATTCCTGTTCTTGTCCGACAGGTGTGGATCCTGATGTGGTCTTTTGCTGTTGTAGCCCATCCACCTCAAGGTTTGATGTGTTTTGCATTATGAGATGCTTTTCTGCTGAGTGATTATTTGAGTTACTATAGATTTCCTGTCAGCTCAAACCAGTCTGCTCATTCTCCTCTGATCTCTCTCATCAACATGGTGTTTCAGCCTGTAGGCCCTCCGCTCACAGGATCTTTTAGGTTTTCGCACCATTCTGTGTAAACTATAGAGACTGCTGTGTGTGAAAATCCCAGGAGATCAGCAGTTTCTGAAAAACTCAAACCAGACCAGCACCAACAACTATGCCACGGTTAAAGTCACAGAGATTATGCTTTTCCCCATTCTGATGTTTGATGTGAACATCAAGAACTGAAGAACTGAAGCTCTTGACCTGTATCTGCATAATTTTATGCACCGTGCTGCTGCCACATGATTGGCTGATTAGATAACTGTGTAAAGCTGGTGCCGGGATGTCTGAACTGCTCTCTGGGGAAAAAGGACTCTCACAGAAATTAACGCTTGAACTCTCTCCCAGAGAATTAGCATTCTCACCTGAGATAGCACATCATGCTGAGTGGAGCCTGGAAGATCCTCACTTCCTCCCTCCCCACATCCTTCTCTTTCTCTGTATTGAGATCACCTTAAAAATTAGCATCTCCATCGGAAATAGTACATCATGCTGAGTGGAGACTAGGAGATTGTCACTACATTGTTTCTTTCTTCCTCTCCTCACACCCTTCTCTCTCTGTGTCAAGATCACCTTAAACACACCCAAGGTCTATATGCATTACATAACATGTTTTAATGTGAATAAGATGTTGACTATACATTTTTGCTATATTATACCAAAGGTCTCAGTGCGTCTGGAAAATATGGTCTCATTCCCTCAACAGCAGTTCAAATAAAAATATTGCATGCTGTTTAAGGCATACCCTCCCAAGGTCCCTCACTGAAATTACCTCCTGTATGTAAATAAAAGTACATGCTTCCACAAACATCAAATTATAATCACAAACAACAACATTTGGTGGACCCACAGAGCATCTGGGTATTTAGGGGAGAGCTGGCCAAAGATTCAGGGACTCTGTAGACAGATCTCCCACACGATTACTGTGTGTAGTTTTTCTCTACCAGGTATGCAAGTTTTGACTTTCTTATGTTGTATTGTTATGTTTTGAATTTGATTGGAATGTAATGTTGAATATAATTCTTTCTTCTTATTATTAATAGTAGTATTGGATTTGGATGTGTTCATACCTGGTTAAATAAATTATTAGACTTGATTATATTCTGACTTATTCTGAAATTATTGTCTTTAGTAGATTATGTTAAGTCCTTGTTACCACAAATCTGTGACCAGGTTAGTACAGGCTATAATCAAGGTTTAGGTGGAGTATTGGGGCACGCCAACTTAGATTTTAGAGTCCAGGCTAACAACTTGGCATTAAGTCAAGTGTACTTAGAGTGTGCAGGCTAGATAGGGAATTTCCGTTTAGGACAACGTAAAGTTGATTGACCAAGTGTACATAGGGTGAAAGTCTAAACCTCTGGTTATTATAATATTCTTCTAGTTAATGTGTAGATAGGAAACAATGCATGGTTATATAAAGCTAATTTTATTCAGATATTATTGGTCTATCTCTGTAGATTTTCGTGGTCATTACCTCTGGCTAGAAATAACGTTACTATAATTAAGTGTCACTATCTAAGGGGACTAAATAAAGTACTTTTTAGAAAAGGGCAAGCATGGGGCGGCCATCTAAATAATATTAGTCAATTACCTCTGGCTAATGACCAACACTGGCGAGTTTGTGACCGTGAGGTCCGCGTACATGGCATGTCCGAGTGACATGGAATCCGAATGAACGAGCACAATTTAAAGTATAGGATAAACTAGAATTAATCAAATGTAAAAGATCAATAGTATCAAAATACAAATAACTAGGAAACAAATACAACATTGAGGTTTTTACAGTTGGAGTCAGATTTAATTTAAGAGAGAGTCAAACAGAATTGGAATGACAAATTCACGAGAAAATTAAGTCGTGATCACGAGAAAACAACAGAAAACATTTTTAATCATGTATGGCCGCTTAGGGCTTCCGTAGTTGTGCAATGGACCGTCCCAGCACATTTCTAGTAGTGGGACAGTGTCCTCATCTGTTTAGTGCTCCCTAATATGTTTCAGCTGGTTAATAGATTTACTGTAGCTGATTAACCAAAGGTTGAGTAAGCATGTTTTAATGTTGTAAGCTCTCTGTTTGCAACTGCGACCTCACGTTAACTAAAAATTAAGCTAGTGAGTTTATCGTTACCTCAGGATAGAAGCTAGCATAGTTTAATTAAAATACTTCTGAGGGATAAATTTGACTTTTCAAGAGCCTTGTATATATATCTCCATCTAAATCATATATCAAAATTATTCTTTTTAGATGCATATTTTGATTTATTTAGATTATTGTTGTTAAAAAGAAGTTAAAACTACAAGTATGAGTCAGGCTTCCATCAACTATTGTTTTGCCGCAATGACTTCTGGGACTTCAAGCGAGTTCGGTGCGCTCAGGTCAGCATCCAATGCATCCTCAATATCAAGAACACATCCGGGTAATTTCATGTGTCCCCGGTACTTGCATTCTTGAGTATTGGAATTGAACTTCGGCAATGGATGATGATGTAGAACGAGTTCATGAGGATGCAAGATCCCTTAAGAATGCATATTGAGAAACACCCTAAGACAATATTCTGATTCCCCAAATTCTGATTCCTGAGTCATGTGATGTCATGACATCATCATGTCACATCATCACAAGGCGCGTTCAGCCAAAGCCTTCTTCAATTCACGTGTGTCGAACATGAGTACAGCTAAAATGACTCGTTTACCAACAAACATCACCGCAAAACAATCTTGTGCAATTGCCCCAATTCAAGTATTTTTCTGCAAAAAAAGTACAAAAAAAAACTCTGCAAGTTGCATCGCAAATTTTGAAAAAAGCCCCAGCAAAATCAAGCATTTTTGGCTGCAACAATCATAAAAAATCCACGAAACCCTGTTCTTTACATGTTTCAGTTTGTTAGGAAGTTGGTGTCAGCCATGATACAACAGCCCTGGAGTACAGAGTTCATTTGCTGTTATAACAGCTTCAACTGTTCTGGGAAACCACTAGATTCTAGATAGATTTCACTAGATTTTGGAGTGTGGCTGTAGGGATTTGTGTCCATTCAGCCACAAGAGCATTATGAGGTCATTCAGTGATGTCACACGAGGAGGCCTGGTGTAGATTCAGTGTTCCAGTTCATCTCAAAGGTATTCAGTGGGGGTTGAGGTCAGGGCTCTGTGCAATCCGCTCTAGTTCTTCCACATCAACCTTGGCAAACCATGCCTTTATGGAGCCGGTTTGTGTGCAGGGGCATTGTCGTGATGAAACAGGTTTGGGCCCTTTAGTTCCAGTTAAGTGAAATCTTATTACTACAGCATACAAAGACATTCTATACAATTGTTTGCTTCCAACTTTGTGGCAGTAGTTTGGTGATGAACCCCATACGGGTATAATAGTCAGTGTCCACATACTTTTTTTTCCAGTGTATAGTATATATAATTTATTTATGATGCATAGACAAATAAAACGGACCACTGTAACAAAAACATAAGCATCAAGTTAGTTCAATGCATGTAAAGATGTCTGTAAATCATTTAATCATTTTCAAGATTTTCATAAATTACCAAACAAAAGAGAAGAGTAGAAAAGGGGTATACACTGATCAGCCATAACATTAAAACCACCTGACTAATATTGTGTAGGTAAGCGACGCACACGCACCCGGCAATCCACATGATGTAAAATAAAATGTGATTCATCAGACCAAACTATCTCCTTCCATTGCTCCATGGTCCAGTTCTGATGCTCATGTGCCCACTATAGGTGCTTTCGGCACTGGACAGGGGTCAGTATGGGCACTCTGACTGGTCTGCGGTTACGCAGCCCCATACGCAGCAAGTTGTGCTGTGTTCTGACACCTTTTTATCATAGCCAGCATTAACTTTTTCAGCTCTTGGTGCTACGATAGCTCTTCTGTCGGATCGGCTCATACGGGCTAGCCTTTGCTCCCCACGCGCATCAGTGAGCCTATGCACCCACCTTGGACCATTTATCATCCATACTAACCACTGCATACCTGGAACTTGCTGTTTTCATTGTGGCCCTCGCTCAGATCCTTACGCTTGTCCATTTTTCCTGCTTCCAACACATCAACTTTGAGAACTCCCTGTTTACTTTCTGCCTAATATATCCCACCCCTTGACACTGTATCGAGATCAATGTTATTCACTTCACCTCTCAGTGCTTTTAATGTTATAGCTGATCGCTGTAATGGATGGAGCCTTTATCTTATGAAACATCTTAATTAAAGTAAGTGCGCATATAGGTTGTCAATTAGGCTGACGTCCTTAAAAGCCCTATTCCTCTCACAGCAAGCCTACACCCAAGAGCCAGAAAACGAAACAAACAGTCGTATATGTGGAAATCGAAACTTAAACTACGTCCTATACTAGCATACTACCCTACTGAATAGTGTGTCTGATATATACTTCATTTCACCACTGTGCTAGATTGGTATACTATTTAGAACGCTAGGCTAGTTGTTTGGTTGTTGTACTTTTGCCCAGCTTTGGCGTCAGAGCTTTCTGTTCCTGTGGATCACAGGACACGGACGCTGTCGTGCGCTTCATCAGATTTGAAGACTTTTAAAACCAGTTCTTGGTATTTGAGACTGAAAGCCATGACAGGATAATACAACAGGACAACGAAACCTTTTGCGCAGCTATGGCAGTTCATTCAGTGCGCGTGGATTTTATTTTTTATTGATTTATTTTAATCGTATAGTCGTTTTTCGGGGCAACAGTTTTGATTTATTTGGTTTTGGAGATGCAGTGCCCGGAATGTGGGTTCGATCTGAAGGAGTCTTTCCGCTTTTGCCCCGAGTGCGGATACAGACTGAGCACGCAGCCAAGTAGCACTACAGGTGAGGGATTTCAGCTCCACTGCTTCTGGGATTTTACATCAAAGTAACCAGTGCACTATCGTCATGAAGTCGTATAAGGTTTTTTTTTTCGTTTTTTTCTCAAATAAATGTTTTGTTTATTTGTTTCTTTTTTCTTTTTGTTTTTCTTTTTCTTTCTTTTTTTTTTTTTTAACGTTTATCAGATATATAGGCCAACGCCTTCACGCCTTCCTTATGCTAAATACAATATTACAATGTGATACATGACTATAAATACTTTGAACTTTATTACACGGATGTTAATATTCATATGTTCGTGCATTTAAAAAAAAAACACAGAAGACTGTATTAAAACCAGAGTGTTGATAAGTAATATTCTGTATGTCAGTGGTTCTCAACACGGGGGGCGGAGCGATGGGAAGTGGGGCGCAAATTGTTTTCAAGAAAAAAAGAAAACAAAAAAGCAACACAAACAGGGCATCATTTGGGGACTCGGTGTATTATATTGCTTTTCAAATAGAATGTGTATAAATGGAAAACCCCCGCGTTCCCTCTCTCTCTGTATTTTCTTATTGCTGGGAAGAGGCGGAGCTTAGCCTGACTTTACCTAGCTGTCAGGACTGGAATAAAGTTGGCTTGATGTTGGACATGCATGTTCTCCCCGTGCTGCGGGGGTTTCCTCCGGGAACTCCGGTTTCCTCCCCCAGTCCAAAGACATGCATGGTAGGCTGATTGGCGTGTCTAAAGTGTCCGTTGTGTATGAATGGGTGTGTGAATGTGTGTGTAATTGTGTGCCCTGCGATGGACTGGCACCCTGTCCAGGGTGTACCCCGCCTTGTGCCCGATGCTCCCTGGGATAGGCTCCAGGTTCCCCCGCGACCCTGAAAAGGAGTAAGCGGTTGAAGATGGATGGATGGATGATGTTGGACGGTCGATATTCGCAGAAATGCGGAAATTAAGGGACTGTCTCTAAAGTTACATACGACATTGTTATACACGTTTCTAACTTCAATAGCATTTGAAGAGAATGATTTACAGTCACAAAACCAACTGTATAGTGTTCATGTAGGTGTCAGCTATAACACACACCTTTTAGATTTTTGATATTTAACCCTACAATGCATGAACCAAAAAACCTACACAAACTGACATTTTTGGTAACTAATTTTTTGTAGCCTGTACTGTAGCCTACATAGGGAACTGTGTACAGTTTAATTTATTTATGTACATGTTTAGACAGATTGTGGATGGGAGCCGAAGGAATTCAGCATTATTTACAGCATTTCCAGTGAACTTTTTGAGCCCTGTTGAACTGCTTCTCTGACATGGAAAGGCGTGTCACATGGAACCATCTGCAGTTGTGACATACAATCTGATAAAAGATAATAATAATCTTATTAAATTGCTCAGTAATCAATTAGTTTCTCTCTCTCTCTACCTCTACACACACAGTTCCGTATACAGTTTTCAACGAGGCAGTTATCTGGTGGCCAGCTAACAGACATAAAATAAACATCTTTGAAATATTAAAACATTCGTGTATTGTCAGTACTTTTAATTATTTCATTAATAGGACTTTTTTTGGGTGAAGAAAATTATTAATTCCAATACAGGTCATTTTGACCCCCCTTTATGCATTCGTGTAGGTTTTTTGGTTCATGCATTGTAAGGTTAAATATAAAAAAAATCTAAAAGGTGTGCATCATATCTGACACCTTCATGAATACTATACAGTTGGTTTTGTGACTGTAAGTCGTTCCCTTCAAATGCTATTGAGCTTTAAATTATGGTATATTTTGTGTATGAGCCCAATTGGTAGTGAAATTCATGTCAAATTTACATATGATTTAATTGTTTATTTTATTAAATATCAAAAATCTAAAAAGGTGTGCATAGATACGTGTATACCAATGTCATATGTAACTTTTGAGAAGGTCCCTTAATTTGCGAATATCTGCGAATATCGAACGTCCAACATCAAGCCAACTTTATACCAGTACTGTCAGTGTAGACCAATGTTTTCATTCAGACTTTTCAGACCCCTTTAATGATGCTTTTTTGCAACACACAAAAAAAAAGCACCCAGTGACAAATCTAGCAACTTTTTGGACAAACCTTAGCAACTTTACAAATGTCTCCATTACTGTCCTGCAAGCACGAGGTCTTGCTTTCCCGCTGCACTCACACCTCTCTCTGTGTCTGCTCTGTTCAGTGAGAGGCTGAGAGCTGGAGATTTAACAATGTCATGGATAACGAGACACACCCATCGTCCCAATTTACATCATTCATATGCAAATGTTTTTAGAAGGCAAGACGAATGGAATGCAACGTTTCACATGTAAAATAGTCCACGTTATTACAGCCTAGTTCTCTTGTTCAAAGTAGTTATAGTGTTCAGAAACATTTTTGATCATTCATGTTCCACACCTGTCTGTTATATAGATTTATAAAAATCATAAAAATTAGTTTAAAGAAATCATAAAAGTTATGAAAACTAATTTAAAAAAAGTACAAAAACACAAAATAAAAATATCTATCTATCTATCTATCTATCTATCTATCTATCTATCTATCTATCAAAAACAGATTCTAGATTAGGTTATATATGTTACATAACATAGACTGGAGGCAGATGCAGGTGCAGGTCAAAGTCTTTATTAACAGTAGACAAACAAACACAGGAAACGCGGTCTTCACCAGGAAAACAAGAAACTGGTATCGTGGCTTGAAACTAGAGCAGGACATGAAACCAGACCACTTAACATGCTAACGCATTCACTATCGTAATTAAACATAAACGGGAACTGCATCAGACGTTTGGTACAAACTATACCACTATAATACTGCGCGAGGTGCGCAGTCACACGAGGGGTTTAAATAGCAAACCTAATTAACCCAAAACATGGACACCTGGGGCAAATCAGAGACATGATCAAACTTAATTCAGTGTCCAAGTGGGAAGCGAACGAAAACAAAAGAGTCACGTGACCAGTCAGAAGCCGTGCCGCAGTGCCATCTGCTGGCCGTGGCGTAACAGAACCCCCCTCCAAAGAACCCCCCTCCAACGGGGGTCCCGGGCCCCTGTGCGAGCTGTCTCTCGCTGCCACGGAAAGCGAGGCAGCCTCCGTCGGACAGCAGAGGAGCGGAGCAGCACCCCCACCGGGGTAGAAAGTCGGAGCACCACCCCCCGGCGGCACTGGGACGCTGGGCGCCGGCTCTGGAACACAGGGCGCCGCCCCCGGCGGCTCTGGAACGCAGGGCGCCACCCCCGGCGGCACTGGAACGCTGGGCGCCGCCCCCGGAGGGCTGGGCGGTGTCCCCAGCGGGACTGGAGGGCTGGGCGGCCTCCTCGGCTGGGCAGGGCAGCAGGACAGCTTCCTCGGCCGTGCAGGGCAGCAGGACGGCCTCCTCTGTTGGGCTGGACAGCAGGACAGCTTCCTCGGCTGTGCAGGGCAGCATGACGACCTCCTCGGCTGGGCTGGACAGCAGGACGGCTTCCTCGGCTGTGCAGGGCAGCGGGACGGCCTCCTCAGCCGGGCTGGACAGCGGGACTGCCTCCTCGGCCGGGCAGGGCAGCAGGACGGCCTCCTCAGCCGCCTCAAGCTGTCCCTCTGAGGTCGCCATGTTGACCTCAGGTGGGAGCTCCACAGCTGAGACCTCCCCGTAGGCCTCAGGCTGGAGCTCTGCTGTCCTCATTGGCCCCCCCCCCAAAAAAAATTTCTGGGCCAGCCTTCACCTCTGGACTGCGCAGCGTGGTGCAATTCCCCTGCAGTGGGAAGCCCCAGATGCTCAGGTCACTTTGCTGGCTGCGTGGCGCTGTGCAGTTCCCCTGCCGTGGGAAGCCCCAGATGCTCAGATCATTTTGCTGGCTGTGTTGCATGGCGTCGCTCTTCGGCGGCGGGGACGGGGTAAATGGCGCGAGGGACGACGCAGCGCGCAGCTCGGCTTTGCACTGAGCAATTTCCTCTTCGAGCTGTTTCCTCATCTCCAGGGACGAACGGTAAAGCGCCCAAATCCTGGCCTCTTCGGCGGCGCGCATGGCTACCTGCTGCTTCCGCATTTTGGGCGCAGTATTCTGTTACGTAACGTAGACTGGAGGCGGATGCAGGTGCAGGTCAAAGTCTTTATTAACAGTAGACAAACAAACACAGGAAACGCGGTCTTCACCAGGAAAACAAGAAACTGGTATCGTGGCTTGGAACTAGAGCAGGGCATGAAACCAGACCGCTTAACATGCTAACGCATTCACTATCGTAATTAAACATAACCGGGAACCGCATCAGACGTTTGGTACAAACTATACCACTATAATACTGCGCGAGGTGCGCAGTCACACGAGGGGTTTAAATAGCAAACCTAATTAACCCAAAACATGGACACCTGGCGCAAATCAGAGACATGATCAAACTTAATTCAGTGTCCAAGCGGGAAGTGAACGCAAACAAAAGAGTCACGTGACCAGTCAGAAGCCGTGCCGTTCAGAAGCGCTGCTGTAGAGTAAGCCTACATTTATGAACTGTTTTCTTGACAGGTGGAAAGTCCCCAGAAGAACAGGCCCATCAAGGAAAAGAGGCAAAACGAAACCAGGCAGATCCAGACATTGATGCCAATTCATCCTCAGGGCATTGCACTGAGTTTCCAGGAGCTAGAGTGAGAGAAAAGGTAAACAGAAATATACTGTAGGTTATATAGCATTTGTGTTCTAACCTAACAGTATAGTAATGCTCAGGTTCATGTAGACTTTCCTCTGCTCTTTTACCTCGCCCCTAGTCCAATGTGTCATTTTAATATTAAATTCCGCCATTGTGCATCACTTCATCTTGTAATATAGTGCAGTGAGATGCCAGTGACTGGCAGAACTAAATTATTATAGAATTAGAAATACTTAGACACTTATTAGCATAGTGGGGTTAAAAATAATCCATTAGCCAATTGTCCATATCTCCATATCTATGACTAAGCCACATTTATTAATCTATAAATCTTCAGTATGGACTTTTGCATTGATTTTGGGTATTATGGTTTTGGGCAAATTTCTTCTTAAAAAATAGATTGCGTAGAAACCATTGTCCTCCCTGGTCAATAACATACTGATAGTTATTATTACCATTCAAAAATGTTTTTGGAAGAGGTGAAAAGCTGAAAGCAAGTGGTACTGCTTGAGCTTGAGTTGGTCACACCATACTAAAAATGTAAATAAATAAATAAATAAATAAATGTTTTTAAATGGCTGCTCTCCTAGAATTTCATTGTTGGGAAAAGTGTCAAGGGCCATGTTGCTCTCTGTTTTCCTCAGGAAATTTCAAATCCAGGTCTCGGTTCATTGCAGACTGACACAAATCAAGATAAAGATGATTATACCTCTGAGAGAACGCACAATGAAATCTCTACTATCAAAGAAGATGTACCACAAGATGGCGCCAGTTTGTCTTCTGAAAAAGCAACTGAAGATAAAGTTAGGCTGTCTATTGATACAGCTTCCCAAAACACACAGACATCACCCCATGTCAGGGATAGAATGTCTTCCCAGTCTCATCAAACATCCTCTTCAGATCTTCCCAGCCAGTGCTCTAGCCAGTCATTTCCAGCACCACCTGGAATAAGGTCCTCTTCATCTGAAGCATCCAGCCAGAGTAATGCGAGGCCGGACTCTGGCAAGTGTCAACTCACTGAAGAACATATTGAGATGGAAGTGAACAGTATCTCTTCTGAGCCTGATCCTATGAACAATCTCAAGACAGAGGCTCCTACAGATGATTTTTCTGTACAGTGTGCCCTGTCAGACTCTACAACTCAATCACAGATAAAGGACCAAAATGAACACAAGTTACCACCTAATGCAAATGAAGCAACAAAAGTGGTGTTGATCAGTCCGACACAGTCTTCCACAGCTGGCATATTGCCTCCTTTAGGTGTTTGGACCACTAAAGAACCGGATACAAGTTCTCATGGGGACCTTGCGAAAGCACAGACTGAAAACTTGAATCAGCAATCTTCAGTTCCTCTGCAGCCTTCAAACAGCCATACTACTGAAATCACAAAAGAGGAAACACACACATTGCAATGTACCACTGGACAGCGTGAAAAACAACAAAAGCCCTTGGACAGGAAATTATTTGGGCCATATAATAATGAGGTATGAGTTACTCTTAAAAATAAAACAACTTATATATTTTTTGTCACTTGCTTATGTCTATTTTTTGTTGCATGAACATTTATCTGACTCTAGGAAGGAACTGCTGCAAAACCCAAAGCAGACAATGTTGGCAACAAACAGCAAACTAAACATGAAGATGTCACAGCACAAAACAAAGAAACAAATGACCTTCAGAAGAAAAGGAACATAGACACCCATAAACAAGGCATTAACAATGAGAAGCCTTTACCTCAGGTGGAAAGTGTCCCTTCAAACCAAAAGCATGAAGTGGCTTTTCAAGAAGTGTCATCAAAGAAGAAAAAGGACAACCAGAACTAGTATGTTTAGCTTAATCTCAAGAGATTTCACTGCCTTTTTAACCATTAAGGAAAAGTTTTTCTTTTTAAATTACTCTGTTCCTTCTTTAATGACTGCTATTTGTATGATTTTCTAAGTTTTGTTTCTTAATCTAAATCTATTAGCACATCAAACCAACAACAGGATCCCAAAGACATCACCATTTTCTTTCATGCCATCTTATCCAAAGACTTTAACATAGACCCATTAAAAGACACTGTTACTATAAGATCAGTCGGTTTAGCAGGGAATTGGAGTCAGGATATTTTGGAAATGGAAGTCACAAGGTAAGCCATTCAAAGCAGCATTTATTTATTTTTATTTATCTGATTAATATTAATAACAACAACAAAACAACAATAACAATTATTTTTGTTGTTGTTATTGCTATTATTATTATTATTATTATTATTATTATTATTATTATTATTAATTGATACAGTGTTCTCCAACTGATTAATGTTACTATAGCCCACTCAGAATTAATTTACATTTACACTTCTGTCTGGAGAAGACTGGAGCAGACAATGGTTGTCCAGTAAAATAAAGAAATGATTGTAATGTCAACATCTAGGTAATGCTGTGATTTTTCTCACTAAGTTCCTGTTTCTGTTTTCCTACAGAAACCTAGGACATGACGGTTTTCTTGTGCAAGGAAAACTGGAAACCAGTAGAAAGAATGTTAAGAAGTATATTCCTTATAAATATGTTGTTTACAAGCAAGGCAAACCACATGAATATGAATATATCTACAAAGACAATGCAAGGGGCATTGTTAATCGCTGTCTGATAATCAGAGAAAACTTACTTACACAACAAGGTAATTTATTTTTTTTATGTAGGAAGCACCTACAACACTGGCAGAAATGTTAAATCTGATGTTATGTAACAACTATAAACAAACAAATAACTTCAGGTGACAACAAAAAGCACATCGGTTTTTAATATGTACTCATTTTTCTTAATTAGCAAGAATATACTGGCGAATATACTGGCGATAGATCGGAATTTCAGCTTTTTTACACCCTGATATTTACATCTACATGTGTTAAACAACTTAGAAAATGCCAACTTTTGTTTGAACCCATGGGTCAGTCAATCTCAAGTGTTTCAATAATTGTAAAGGTATTTGTAAACGTTATTATTATTATTTGTAAAGTAATTGTAAATGGTTGCTTGACCGTTTTAAATTTTTTAATGTTTTTTGATTGATTATGTCTATGTATTGGCATTGCAAAACCACCAGTTTTTTTATTATTATTATTTTACTTGGTTTAACTATGACAGCCATCTTTGTGTTATGGCACACAACAAATTTTGGTTATACAGTTGTTTATGGCAGTGGTAACCAACCCTCTTCCTTGAGATCTACCTTTCTGCAGGTTTCATCTCCAACCAAATCTAACACACCTGTTTGGATTGATCAAGAACTTCTTAAGGCAATGAGTAGATGGTCAGATGGGCACAATTACGGTTAACGTTAAAGTCTTCAGTCAGGTAGATCTCCAGGAACAGTGTTGTACCAACTGTACACCTGTACCAAAATAGTAGATCAGGGGTTTTCAAATCAGCCATCGACACTCTTCTGCAGAGTTTAGCTCTAGCCCTAATCAAACACACCTGAACAAGCTAACCAAGGACTACTAGAAAATTATAGGCAGGTAAGTTTGGAGGATGGAGCTAAACTCTACAGATTTGAAGAACCCTGTGAGAGATCACTTTCTAGAATCATTTTTTAAATCGTTCTCTCCCCCATAAAAAAAAAGCGAAGTCTCAAACCCAAAATGTTCTGCATGCACACTACACTTACCTAGGTACCCCTAAAATAAAATCTAGACTGAGACTCAAACTGTTCCGCTTATAAATTGACCCTAAGTGGAACTGTGAGCAGTCTTGAGCATAACATTTGGACTTAAGTTCTAATCAGGTACCTTGTAATGTGCTCTAAGGTCAGTTTTTGTTCCAAGGAGCTAGGACATCCTGAACTAAGATACTGAGGTTTCCATAAAAAGCTGTATAACCAACATTTGCTGTGTGGTTTTGCAATGCCAAAACATTAAATCAGAAAAAATAAAACAGGGTCAAGCAACCTGTATTGGGCCACCTGAGATGGAATGACCCCCACATATTTTTTGTGATCAGAAATATTTGAACATGTGAGTAGCAGGTGTTTCTTGTTGCCCAGGTATGCTCTGTTAGAGTGAGTGTTAGGTGTGTCTTGTTCGATTTAAACCCACATGTCTTCAGTGTATAACAAAAACAAAAGAATTGGCCTTGCCATTCCATTACTTTTGGAGGAGACTTTATATAAAGGTGACATATTATGTTTATTCATGTATTTTTTGTGTTGCAGGGGAATGGCACCAGTATGATGACATAATATGTGCAAAGCCTTCACATGGTAGGGTTGAAAAGATAATAAACTGGTTTGTGAACTTGAAGCCTGATTTATTGAGAGGAAGATCTATAGCAGGACAGATCATGTTGGAAACAATCAGTGATATCCTTGGTGAATGGAGTAAGCTAAATGTGAGAAACTTCTTTGTCCAGCTCCAACAGTTCTTCAAAACTTATTCAGATCCCCATGTATATGAAGAACAGGCAAATCCATGGCACTCTTTGGAGTATGGTGAAAGTCAGGTATGATATACTAAAATCATTATAATACTTTTATTTGTGCATTTTAACACTAAATTCATTGTTTATAATAATCTCCATCAATTGTCCTTTTTTTAGGTGAAAGAACTTCTCACACATTTCATGCTGACCAAGATTGCTTCTGTTCAAGCAAACAGAAATTTATCAATTCAAGATCAGCAAAGGGCAGTGGCCATCTTTCTGCTGGTTTATCAAAAATATAATCTACACATAGATCAGAAATTAGCTCATGAAATTGGCTGGCTGCTTTGTCTTCCCACACTGTCAAAGAAAGAATTCAGTTCCTACTGGGATGCGTTTTTACAGCCTCTTCAAGAAGAATGGTATGACTTTGGTCTCAATGGGTAGTTAGTCTAGTTAATGTGCTTTATATTAGTAATAGTTAATATGCTATATACACACACTGACTATTTTAATAAGAACATCTGTACCCTTCCTCAGTCATGCAATTATTTAATCAACCAATCATGTGGCATCAATACATAGAATCAAACAGATACAGCTCAAGAGCTTCAGTTAATGTTTACATCAAACATCAGAATGCAGAAAAATGAGATTGCAGTGACTTTGACTGTAACATGTAGGTTGGTGTTGGATGGGCTGATTTGCATCTTTCAGAAAGGTGCGAGAAAAAAACACATTCAGTGAGTGACAGTTCCACAAGCCAAAATGTGTTCTTGATGAGAGAGTTCAGAGGAGAATGATCAGACAGGTCCCAGCGTACAGGGAGGCGACAGTAACTTAAATAACCACTCTTTATAACCATGATGAGCAGATAAAATATTTCAGAATGCACAGGAAGTCAAAACCTGAGGCAGTCAGGTTTAAATAGGAGAAAACCACATCAGTTTCCACTCATATGAACCAAGAGCAAGAATTTAAAGATACACTAGGTAAAGGCTCATCAAAATTGGACAGTTGAAGATTGAAAAGACATTACTTGGTCTTTTTTCAATCTTCACCTGTCTAGTTTCAGTGTGCTGTGTTCTTGGCTTACAGGAGTTGAACTTGATATGGTCTTCTGCTGTTTTAGAACATCTGTCTCAAGGTTTGATGTGGATATTTGAGTTATTGTAGCTTTCCTGTCAACTGGAACCAGTCTAGCCATTCTCCTCTAACCTCTCAGACTGCTTCTCTGCTCATACAACTGCCAGTAATCCACTTACTGGATGTTTTGTTTTCTTTGTTTTTCATTATAGTTTGTGTAAACTGTAGAGACTGTTTCGTATGAAAATCCCAGAGGATCAGTAGTTCATGAAATACCAGCCTGTCTGGCACCAACGACCATGTCAAAGTCATTGCGAAGGTTTCTGCATTCTAATGTTGGATGTGAACGTTAATTGAAGCTCTTGACCTGTATCTGCGTGATTTTATTCATTGTGCTGTGGTCATATGGTTAACTGAATGAGCAGGTAAACAGGCATTTAAATTGGCTGGTGAGTGTATATACAGTGGATATAAAAAAAAAAGATTAAAAAAATTGCAATAACTTGGTTGCACAATTGTGCACACCCCTTTACTAGTACTTTGTTAAAGGACCTTTTAATCTTGTTTGGTAAGAGTCTACCTACTTATCACATATATATTTGACAATATTATTCCACTCATCCTTGCAAAAATGCTACAGACCTATTAAATTGCTAGAGAATCATTTGTGCACAGTCCGCCACCTTCAAGTCCTCCCAGGGGTCCCTTTAACACCACCACCACCCCCCTTCCCCGGACAACGTTTCTATTTGTATTTCACTTTCTTCTTTGCTATATCATATTACAGGTGGGAAAAGATCTGACAGGATTTAGTTTTACATCACAAAAAATAGAATTGTAACAGGGGTGTGTACACTTTTTATGCGTACTGTAGTCGATATTTCAAATGTGTTAATAATATACAATGTGCATGTTGCCATATTCACCTTACATGCATTAGGTATATTTGTTTTTCTTTGAATTGTTTAACAGACATACATAGGTATGTTTACAATTTTTTTTTTATTTAACAGTGTTGCAGATGCAATTCGAAAGTTTTGTCAGATTGCACTTACCAGAAAAACTACCAACTGGATACTTGTTCTTCCTTTGCTGCATTTTTTGGAGAGAGACAGCAAACCATTTGAGCCAAACACACACTCTACAGGGCAAGAGTTTGACATTTGGGCAGGACTTAAAGGGCTGAAAATTCCTCTTACTCACGTTACAGACTCGCAATACACAAGGTAATTATGTTTTATTTGTCATATCATATCTTCATAAAACTGTTTTGAAATGCTGTTTAATCATATATTTATGTCAGAATAGCAAGAATGAGCTATTTCCTTGTATAACCACTGTTTATCGCTAATATAATCGTTTCTTGAAAAAATATTTCATGTGCTAATAGCACTTGAAGTATTATTTCAAGTGCTTTGTGAAGACCTTAATTCTTAAAATTCATTTTGTGGTGCATTCCACGAGATTAAATGTAACTAATCAGATAAATGTTGTTAATATGTTGTTGTTGATGTTTTAAATGTGTGTTGTTTTTAATAAATGAATAAATAATATTTGATATGGTCCCTTCCTATTATTTCTTACAAAGCAGCTCTATAAAGTCTCTGTTTCCCCCTTAATTTACAGGGCGCTTATGAAGGTCATGGAGGACCATAAACATTTGCTTGACATAGATCAGTTACTTTCCCGTTCCTGGATGTGTTTGTTGGGTTTGAATAATTTGCTGGAATATATATCCTTGACTTCTGTGGATATCCTAGATGTCCTTATCATGCTAAACTACAGACTTGACAGCAAGGAGTTGCAACATGGCAGAGTGGTAAACTGAACTTCAGACTTACTCTATTTGCTCAGTTTATCTTACATTGCATAAATACTGAGAATACTAAAACAATGGGAATGTTAATATGTGGACTATACTTGAAACAATGACATATATATAATAAAAATATATAAAATATAATATTCCAGATAAATATTTTTGACAATTTTAACGACTGTACTAATACTGATTGATGTGCTTATATTAATTAACACTATATTTTATGGAGTTATGGGGATTTATTTTTTACTATTTACTCAATTACTATTGCATAAAATATATGAAAAATCAATGAAAAAACAACTTTATTTGATGTTTACATGTATTTTACAGGACCTGAAGCTGTTGTTTTCAGATCTCCCTGATAGAATTAAATACCAACAATTCAGGTATATTGTGGTTATTTAAAAGCTAAAAACAATGAGCTACATAAACTATTTTAAAAAAAATACATAGACCTTGAAATTCTTTTATAAAACGTCTGCACTAACATGTAAACAAGTAAAACTATTTCCACATGTAATTAAACTGAGTGATGGATTACTTGAATACTCCAAAGGCCTGCTCCCCATATACTTTTACACTGTTATTGTGTGCCCTTATATATCCCCATATGTTACTTACAGGAAATAAAAATTACACAATGAGTAATCTAATTTCTGTTTATCAGGTTTAAAGATAATGACTATTCCGAACTTTGCTTGACAAAGTGTTTCAGTCTTCTGGCTAAAATGTGTCGGAATTTCAAGGATGCATATAATTATAATTCTGAAGTTCCTCTGGAGTGCTTGAAATTTTTCAGTCTGATCATGGATTTGAAAGAATGTCTCAGTGAAAAGGTAATCATGTTGCTTCCTAAAATATAAAAGTATGTTTTCAAAAAATTGCAAAAAATATTTCCTTACGCTATGTATGTGATAGTACCTTGTCTCAAGTTAACTACATTCTTTAAGCTGTTGTATTCTTATCACTCCACAGCCCCAAGTGTAGTGTGTACACATTCATATTGTGGTAACTGATGTGTTAGCTCATGTGACAGTTTGGTACTTTTTGAGATTACATTTGTGTTTATATGTAATAGGGTACACAATATGCTTGTGCAATGTAACAATATTATCGTCCCTACATGACCTTACATTGGCATGATATCCAGTGATGTTTATTGCCATTTATATTATATTACATTACTGGACATACCAACATTACACATTTTGTGTCTGAGCTTTGCAAAACTTTGAAGTACACTAGTGTTAGACAAAAAAGGTTACTGTCTAGGTGCACTGCATTATGGGTATTGTAGTATAGGATAGGGGTTGAAGATTGTGAAGTGTGTGAAGTGCAGAGAGATTCTCCTTTTTTGATCTGCTAACCTGCAAATTTTTGTTTTGTTTTTGTCTTTGGAAGTAAAACTGAGTGGAATTAATCATTTTGCATGGAGATGCTCATGTGGGCTCCCTATCTTTCTGCAGTGTTAATTGTAGAATGTTTTAAGTTAATTTATGCAAAATAAAATCCATCAGTGTGTATCAAAAGAGACTCCAGGAAAAAGTGAGGATATCGGTGCAGGATTTTATTAATAGACACAAAAAAATAACAGTTCCAGGCCATACGTAGGTAAGGCACAGAACAACAAAATCCAAACTAGTCAAGGATTATTCAAAAAGTGAGAGATCAAGAAATTAGACACATTAATACACAAGCAGTCTGGAGCAAAAAAACTTGGAATTGTTTCTGGGTTAGATACAATGCAAACAGTTAATGGAAAGACTCAGAGGAGGTTGCTCTCTGGTGGCATGGTGGAGAACTGGCTGGGATATGACAGTATACATTCGACTTGAGTAACATTAGACAAGTATATATTTAACATTAGGTTAGTATATTTATTGGATGGCACCCAAAGAATCAAAGAGGAAAAAGAGAGAAAAAAGATCAAGATTGTGATCACAAAAGATTATGTAGGCCAGCAATGAAGTGCGCTGCAACCCAGGTTTGATTTCCGTTCAGGGAACCAACCCCAGCCACTGGAGAGTTGCATAAGCTAGTGCAGTCTGGTGCTAGTGCTGGTCCCAAGCCCGGAAAATGGGGAGGGCTGTGTAAGGAGGGCCTTCCAACTTCTGCCACAATCAAAATATGCAGACAGGTGATCTGCTATGGCTCAGTCAAGCCGAAAGAGAGGGAAAATATAAATAAATAATTAAATACACCATTCAGTTTACTTTTGGAAATTGCCACAGGTCCTGACTGCACAGCTAGTAATATTATTATGCATTCCCCTTCTTTCCTTTAACCAGAAATCACTCATTTTCCGGTCTTTTTTTGCTACTGGTTCTGTAGTTTTAAAACATTTATCACAATATTTCAAAATAGGAAATCGCAATCAGTGAAAAATCAATATAGCGCAAACCTAGTACATTTACATTACATTTTACATTTATTCACTCAGCAGACGCTTTTATCCAAAGCGACTTACAAATGAGAAAGATACAAGCAAAGTACACAGTATGTCCACTGAAAATTCACAAGAAGGTGTTTTTGCTAGGCAGACAAAGAATTAAATTCTTCATTGAGTGTTTACACTTGTGCCTTTATACATATTTGTGCCACTTGTGCCAAATAACACTACTTGTAAGTGTGGCTCCTTCCAATCGTTCAAAACGCCCACTTAAGCTATTGAATCCAAGCGTATAGTTGATGCATGACTCAGTGAGACTCTTGAAACCAAGTTCCTCCTTTTCACTATTTACAGAAGGGACTGAAAACTGTACAAAACAAAATAAAGACATGCTCAAAGACTAGTGTGTTCCCTCGGCTCAATAGCCTCATCAACTACCAAAGCAGAAGTGAAACTTATGGTCCTTATTAAAATGATACCCAGTCAGAGGCTACTTCAGAGGCTGCTTCAGGCACTCACCCGATACTTATATATTGTTCTATATATGAAATACATATAACACAACAAAAAGCATTTAAAAAATGGTGGTGTTAACTAACGGTTGTTAGGTTGTACATGTGAAACCCACTTGGCACCCTGACCATCTCACAGCTTATAGCCCCCCCTCTTTTTATTATTATTATTATTATTATTTTTTACATAGGGTGGTGTGGTGTGGGTGGGGGAATGATTATATTCCAATCTCTTTAGTGCCAGGCTGCTATCTCTTTAATCCATTACAAGTTGTTGTTTTAAAGAAATCAACTGAGGCTCAGAGAGGGAAGTGCAAAGAGATGTTCGAGCAGGCAGAAAGAACTGTAAGAGAATGGCTCCGAAACGCCTTCTCCAATCGTTTACTGGACAACTCATTCAGCTACACAAAATTCAGTAATGTTCATGAAGTTGAGGTAGGAATTATTCGTTTCACACAAATTTTTAAATGCTGACAAATCAAGAATATAGTTTTCATCTTGTGATTTATTGATAATTAGGTGTGGAGTAAGCTGGTTTCTCTGAGTTTTGCTAACAAGGAGTTTTGCTCAGCATGGAGAAAAACATTCTTAACGCAGTTTGAAGGAAAGCTGAAACAGGTAAGAAAATGATATGGTGTTTTTGTGGTGTTTTAATTGAATACTTGCCAGATATGTGCAGAAAATCTGAATCCACTATGCCACAAGTTTACACACATCATGCTATTTTATTGTCATTAGGAACACCCAATTCATCAGATTGAAATCTACTGCAATGAAGTAGCTAAAGTGAACTCCAAGTTCCCTTCATTATCTCCCTCTTTTGAAAACTGTGCATTAGAGGCTGTCACCACTGTGTGTCAGGTATTGATCATATCCATTCCTTTAAAAGTTAAGGAAAAACATTCCTCTATACAAATATATGAGCTTAATGTCATTCTTATTTCCATAAATCAGAGTGGATCAGAGAGGATTTTGTTTGAAAAACTCAGCCGCCATGACTTAAGTAAATTTGGAAATCTGGTATCTGCAATTGTACTCAAAGCTTGGCCAAAGACTGAAGATGGAAAGTATCAAGATGGAGAGGAGCTGGTAGTACAACATCTGTTAACATGGCCTACAGCAAGCAAAATCTTTCAACTACAAGGTGTGAATTTATAATGATACATGCTGCTACTTTGCTAGTTTAACTCTTATTTGTCAGCGTATTGTACAGCATTTTAAATTGAGATTTTCTTCAGGTGCAAATGGGAAACTCACTGATCAACTGTCAGACAAAGCCAGGGAGTTAATGGCCATGGCAGGCTCTGCATTCAGCTGTGTTGCACAAAAATTTATCCAAGGAGACATTACAATAAAGATCCTGAATCAGATCCTGAAACAAGAGGATGCGTTCACTGAGCTTCTACAGATTGGTAATCACTCAAACCTGCCAGACAATAATTATTTAGCTTCATACAGTATATGTATTTTACCCCACTTGTCTATGTAACTTCCAAGATCTTAGTTAATGTCTTTATTGAATTGAAATCTGGATTTACACTTCCTTGCAGATTCTTTGTGTGATGATGGTCGGTGCAAAGACAGTAGAGCTGTTAAAACTCTGCTGAGAAGAAGGAAAGAAGAAGTTGAGAACATCTACAATGAAAAAGAGTTCATTGCATGCTTACTACATGTGTGCAACACACTCCAAAATCATGTCAAAGGTATTGTATTTGTTTATTTATATTTGATGTAATTCCAGAGCATAAAAATCGCAATAATAATCAAGCAGAACAGAGCAGCACATTATGCAGAGGACAGGGGACAAATTGTTAATCAGGTATACACACAAATTGGAAGAGAAATATGAGACTTCAAACACAAGTTAAACCCACTTCCTTTAACCAGCCCAAATCATTTCCTCTACACTACCATGGATTAATATTAAAGTGCACAGACACCCAAATAGTGCAACAAATAACATAAGATTCTCACTTATTCTTAATACAGACTGATCGAAACAACTGTAAAGAGGAAGGCTGAGGTTTGGGTACAAATGTAAGCTTTTATTTCAACAAAATTGAAATCATCAAGTGAGTCACAGTCAAATATTCAAGGGTCCGTACAATTCAATTCAATTCAGTTTTATTTGTATAGCACTTTTAACAATGGACATTGTCCCAAAGCAGCTTTACAGAATATATACAAGTCCTTGAATAAGTACTATTCAGCTATTCTATAGATACGTCTGTAAGTTATTATAGAAACAATAATGAATTAGAATGAAAACGTTAATATAAATTATTGTCCAGTCCTGCTGTTATAGAAAATTAATCAATACCATCTGACCAATCAGAATTCAGCATTCAACAGGACTGTGGTATACAAAATGTGTAATTCATTTGATTCATATTTGAAACATTACTTTGTGTTACGTACAACTTCCCTGTCCCGCATGCCTGCTTGATTTAATTACACACGCTGCTTAAAATAATAATAATAATAATAAATTATTGTAATAGCTTGAAGGCATGTGATTTTTTTCTGTGGGAATCTTTAACCAAATTCTTCAATACTTCACAGTTGATACTGCAGACCTTGAAAAGAAACACACAGATAATGTGGAGCAGATGTGCCTGGACGAATTCATGGAAGTTCATCAGCTTGATGAGAGTTCTTCAGAAGTGACAGGACTGGTCACATATTTCAACCTGTGCGATCTCACTAGAACAATGGCAAAGCGACTGCATGCTTTGAAAGACAGCTACATCTTTTCTATGTGCTGGGAGAACAAAGCCAAAACGCTCTCATACACTGAGCAAGATGATGAAGATGATGATGATGATGATGATGATGAAACAGAGCCAATAAGAGATATGGAGCCATGCACACTAGAGTTCATCTATGCAAAAATATTCAAGCCTTGCGACACTCAATATAAAAGTATCTACACCAGTTTGAAGGATGGTTCTATAACTTTCCAGACGGTCGACAGTGTCTTTGAGGTCTATAAGGGCAAATATGATGATCTTAGAAAAGATCTGGAAATCATGTGCAAAATAAATCCTAAAGATAATAGGCGGTGGATTAAGGATAGAATCCATCAAATCCAACAATACCATGGCCTACACTTAGCAGTAGAATCAGCTCAAGTAATCATGGATGTCAAGAAAGACCTATGCCCTGAGGGAAACTTCGACATACTAAATAGACTGCTTGACGTTGTGAGTTATCAAAGCAAGTGTGTTATTAATGTAAAATACAATGATAATTTGAGAACATTTATGCTGGACAGTATGTAAATACTCTTAATAAGTTTACATTTAAAGATATAATTATTAAAATATTGACTGTTTTTCAGAGTAAGGCTGACTTCAAGGAGGAAAGCTTAGATCAAATTGATGACAACTTAATAAGTGCCAAAGATGTACTGGCAGACATAACAGAGGATCGCAGACTGTGTCTTAAGGAACTCGGCCTTAAAATAAAATTTGCTGAGTGGGTCAAAGAGGCCTTGCCAGGTAAGTTCTTAATCTGGGGTTTAACCTATACATTTAGTATGGTTAGTATTAACAGACTGTACTGTAACAGAGAGTAATGACAGACTGTGTCGTTTTAGTTATATTTATGTTCTCAAAATGGAATATGTTGTCTGTACCCTGGTTTATGATATTGGAGTTTATGACTAAATGCATATGAATTTAGCTTTCATTTTTACTGTCTAAGCCTTAAACTTGCTGAACAGAAACCTTGAGATGTTAAAGTAAAAATCTACTTTAACATGTCAAGGTTTCTGTTCAGCAAGTGCACCTTCTACATCTGAACTCAGATATCCGAGCTGGGATTTCTATTTACTTCCATACTGCTAATGGTTCTGTTAAAATAATTTCACATAATATTAGATCACTCAATTATCAAATAATTTTAGATCAGTACTAATTTTTTATAACTCTTTGATATTCACAGATATCAGTCAGCTTAAAGTCTTTGTTGATCTTGCAACAATCTCTGCTGGAGAGAATGCTATGGATGTCGATCGAGTGGCCTGTTTCCACGATGTCGTGCAAGGATACTCTTCCATGCTTTATGGGCTAAGTGCTGATTCTGATTTTTATGCTTTTAAGAGAGCCCTGCAAAAACTGTGGAAAGCCCTGGAAAGTGACCGCGACATCACAAAAAAGCTGGTATGCACAATATAGTAGTTTGTAAACAATTGTTGTAAAGAAAGTTATCAATTTTTACAGGTTACTTTTACAGGTAATTGGAAATATGTGGTCTACCTATGTATATAATATATCAAGACCTTCCTTGCATTTATAAGTTTTATCTGACGTTTTGAGCTAATAAATGTTATTTACATGCTACTGAATATATGTGAAAACTTGTACATCACAATATGAATTGAAAGTATTTTTAAATTAAAAACATAATAATTATTTAACAGTCATGATAAAGTTAGTAAATACGATTAAAAGGCGGCAAAGTCACAAGTTTGTTTGCTTACGGGACAGTCACTATGGCTAGAATTGATAGTATTGCTGATATCATATACAATGTTTGGATTCATAGAAATGTATGTATTTTGTCTACTGTCTGTAAATAGAAAGACACTGCTCGTCACTTGGATTGGCTAAAGTCAGTGAAAGAGAGTCATGGCTCAGTGGAATTGTCCTCCCTCTCTTTTGCCAAAGCCATAAATGAAAGAGGAGTGTATTCCATCACTGCCCCAAACCAAAAAAAGGTGTATATTTGTTACTTTGTGAATATAATTTTTTTTTTATTGTTTTTAATTAGGCTGCATTTTATTCTTTTAGGAAAGTGTTGATAAAATGCATTGTTCACTTAGAATATTATAAATATTTAATTTACATTAGGAGATACATTTTTAAAATTGACTCTTTCTGCAACAGATCAACATGGACACCACTCTCAAACTTTATGTCCCAGAGGGACATGGAGAAGAACAGGAGATTCGCTGTTATTCTTTAGAAGATGTTAGAGATCTCCAGAACAAACTCATGCTTATGTCTGGGAAGGCGGAGCAAAACAATGAGGTTGAACATTTCACAGAGGTAAAAAAAAAAAAAAATCTGAGGTAGAAGAAGTTTGCTTTTTTGACAGACTTAGGAGCTTCTTGTTGGCTGACTCTGGTGCCATAAAACTTGTTCTTTTTTTCCCTAAGGTGTTTGACCATGTTCAGAGACTAGCTGGGATATTTCTTGATCTTCTTTCTGCTGGAAACCCTTTATTCAGGCAGTGGGAAGCGAAAATCAACTGTTGCACCGTAAATTCTGATCATCTCACCAAGGACAGAATCATTCTAGACTTTAATATGAGTAGTATTCTTGAAGAAATAGCAATAGATGGTAACGCCATTGAACAACTACCAAAACTTTGCCAGAAAATGGAAAGGTACCTAAGTGACTGGAGGACCTTTATGGAAAAACAGAGATCTAAGAACTACTACCTTAATTATTACACTGCTGAGCAAATTGTCTATCTTTGCGAACAGCTCTCTTTGAAACATTTAAATGAAGACTTAGATGAGTGTGCATTGATGATGCTCTCATTTATCAACCCCAAGTCTTCTACATCTAATGTGTGGAAAACATGGAACCTTGTGTTTCAAGATTCAGATGCTTTGATATCTGAGGAAGGCTTAAGTATAAGTGTACAAGATGTCTCAGACAAAGATTTTGGTTTAGGTACATTAGATTTCATTTGGGATAAGTATATAACAGACATGAAAACTTTTCTACCAGATACACTGGACATCTCAGGTTTAGGGAAACTTCTCGAGAGGCTGAACAATAACTTGAAGTGGGATTATGAGGACGATGACCAAGAAGAGTTCAAGCCTTTACATCCAGATGAAGAACCAAATGAAATCAGACGAGAGTTGCCAAAGGGACTGATGCAGGGTCGTCCCAATCTCATAGTTTGCCCCAAAGAAGAAATCCTGCCGACTTGTCTCAGTGTTTACTCTGCCAGCGAATATGCGCCACTGCCTTCATATGATGAAGTCCTACTGTGCAGTTCAACCACTCCATATGAACATGTGGAACTTTTTCTAAGACGTTGCCTCACCACCGCAAATATCGGCGAGAAGATCTACACCCTGCTATATGCTGATCTCTTGAGTTATGAAGTCAGTTATGCTGTGGAACAGTTGTTTCACAAACTTCATTCTGGATCAAGAAAGGATTACAAACTTGTGATTATTTGCAGCTTGGAACAAGAACATGCTTACATCCCCTCTGCATTTAGTTTGTTCAAGCTGCACATAATTCCAAGAGAATCCTTACAGAGACTCCAAATGTATCTCTGTAGACACTATACAGTGCCAGCAGAACAGGCTAGTGCTGCTACTGTATTCAAAGACAGGCAATCTGTTGGAATTGTGTCATCAAAACGAGCAGGAGTTGGTAAGTAATGGAAAACTCTTTTGGAAAATTTTTCTTTCATCATTAGTTTAATTTAATGTTCATTTAATGTTTCATTTAATGTAATAAAATTAAATATATCCAAAAATGTTTCTGATTATTTCAGGAAAATCCTTGTATGTTCAGAGGCTTTATGAAAAGCTCAAGGCATCTGAAAGACCTGGAACTTCGTATCTGAAGTGCATTCGCTTAACTGAGTCTATAATCGATGAAAGTGCTATCCTTCATTCATTGCTTGACACACCAAACCAGAATGGGCTTGTGATCTTTCATTTCGATGTTGCGACAGTGGTAAGAATTTAGTTCGATGAAACTCAGCAAGTTCTGTTGCAGTATATTTCACTGTACATTTGTATTAATTGCTGTGAACTTTTAGGTGCAAAAAGGACTGCATGAGTTTTTATTTAAACTGTTAGTTCTTGGTTATCTAATGGACACTGAAGGACGTATGTGGAAACGTAGCAGCCAGCATTTGTATGTCATTGAGATGTTACAACACACCACTGAATTCTCAAGATCTGTTGCAAGAATGGTAAGTTTTTTTTACTCAGTAATTTTTAATATTTAAAAAAATGTCAGTGCTTTGTTTTGAAATAGGAGAACCTATATGATATGAAGATATTTTCATTCACAGGATTCAAACACAGCTTTCACTGAAGTTTTCCCCAAAGTGCAATGCAGACCACCTAAAGAAGTTTTGGAACTAGAAATGAGAGTAACAGATGATCCTAGCTTTGACATTGACGATCCACTTATGGATGATGAGTATTTCAGAAGTGAAGCTTATCAGAGGCCTTATCAGTATTTGAAGCGCTTTCATGAGGGGATTAACCTTGACAACTTCACCTTCAGTGGAGTTGAAGGTTCTCATACAGAATGTCTTCAGATGTTGTTTTTCTACTGTGGAATTGCTGATCCATCATGGGCAGAGTTGAGAAACTTTTCATGGTTCCTTAACCTTCAGTTACAAGATTGTGAGACATCAATTTTCTGTAACATGGACATTGTTGGAGACACTCTGAGAGGTTTCAGAAAATTTGTGGTTGACTTCATGATTTTAATGGCCAAAGACTTTGCTACACCATCATTAAACATTTCAGATCAAAGTCTTGGAGGACAACATATAAGCCTAATTAATGCTAATGAAGAAGATCTGGCTCCATTTCACATCAGGAAGAGATGGGAGTCAGAGCCCCATCCATACATCTTTTTCAACGATGATCATGAGTCCATGACCTTCATTGGTTTCCACCTCAGGTTAAATGCTGAGAATGGCGTTGATGCCTTTGATCCATCAACAAACAGAGTCATAAGGAAGAACATTATGACAAAACAGCTGTATACTGGTCTCCAGCATAACAAGGTCCCTTTCAACATTAATTTTGATGACTTACCAAGAAGTGACAAGATTGAGCACTTGTGCAGTGTTCTTGGAGTCAAATGGCCATCTGATCCTGATGAGACCTACCAGCTCACTATGGACAATATATTGAAGATGATGGCAATTCACATGAGGTTCAGATGTGGCATTCCTGTCATTATCATGGGAGAAACTGGTTGTGGAAAGACAAGACTTATCAAATTTATGTGTGAGCTGCAAAGAAGTGGAAACCCAGCAGAAAATATGAAATTGGTAAAGGTTCACGGTGGCACAACTCCTGATGTAATTTATACCAAAGTACAAGAAGCTGAGTCCATTGCATGCTTGAATAAAGAGAAACATGACCTTGATTCAGTCATTTTCTTTGATGAAGCTAATACCACTGAAGCAATCAGTTGTCTGAAAGAAGTGCTTTGTGACAATTCTGTGCAAGGGAATAAACTTCAACCCCAAACTGGTCTACAGGTTATTGCTGCTTGCAATCCTTACAGAAAACACTCAGATGAGATGACTGAAAGGTTGGAAGGAGCGGGGTTGGGATACATCGTGAAAGCTAATCAGACACAGGATAAACTGGGCTCTATTCCTCTCCGTCAACTGGTATACAGAGTTCATGCATTGCCCCCAAGTATGGTTCCATTAGTGTGGGACTTTGGGCAGCTTGATGACAACACAGAAAAAATGTACATTCATCAAATTGTTAAGAGTGTGGTTGAAAAAAAGTCAGTCAACAAAGACTATATCAAGATGATGACTGATGTCCTATCTGCATCACAGTGCTACATGAGGAAGAGAAAAGACGAATGTAGCTTCGTCAGTTTGAGAGATGTTGAACGCTGCATGCAAGTATTTGAGTGGTTCTACACCAATTACAAAATGTTTTTTGAAGAATTGGAAGAGTTCTTGAATCAGAAGAAGAAGCAAAACCAATCAAAGAGTGAAACAATCTCTTTAGATGACAAAGATCCTGTTGAATGGGCTCTGTTGATGGCAGTGGCAGTATGCTATCATGCATGCTTGGAAAAGAAAAAGGAATTTTGGACAAAACTCCGCAAATTTTTCCCAAGCTATAACAAACTCAAAAATGTATCACAAGAAATCACTCAAATACAGGATCTTCTAATACATGATGTACCCCTAGGTGGTACAATTGCTAAAAATAAGGCATTGAAAGAAAATGTGTTCATGATGGTGGTGTGCATTGAACTGCGTATTCCACTGTTCTTAGTTGGTAAGCCTGGGAGCTCAAAGTCTCTGTCAAAGACCTTAGTGGCAGACGCAATGCAAGGCCAAGCTGCACACTCTAAACTGTACAGAAAATTGAAGCAGATTCACCTAACATCCTACCAGTGCAGTCCTCACTCAACTGCAGAGGGAATTATTAACACATTTAAACAGTGTGCACGATTTCAAGAGGGGAAAAATCTGAAAGAGTATGTCTCTGTTGTTGTGCTAGATGAGATAGGCCTAGCTGAAGACTCCCCAAAAATGCCTCTAAAAACCCTTCACCCCTTGTTGGAAGAAGGTTGCATTGATGATGACCCACTACCCCATAAAAAAGTTGGGTTTATTGGCATCTCAAACTGGGCTTTGGACCCAGCCAAAATGAATAGGGGAATCTTTGTCTCCCGAGGCGACCCAGACCAGAATGAACTCATTCAAACAGCCACAGGAATTTGTTCTTTGCAACCAGTGGTCCTGGAAAACATCAAGCATCTTTTCCACCCTTTGGCAGTTGCCTACCTGCAGATCTGCAGCATGCAAGGTAAAGGATTTTTTGGCTTACGTGATTACTACAGCTTAATCAAGATGCTGTATGTTTTTTCCAGAGATTCTTATCTTTCTTCAGAGCAAATTGTTCATGCAGTGTTGAGAAATTTCAGTGGCTTGGATAATGTGGATGCTCTGAAAATCTTTGCCAAAACACTTCACATAAAACCTTGCTTGGATGACCTCAGTACTCTCGATTTGGTAAGGCAAAACATCACTAGCAAAGCTCAGAATGAGGACTGTCGCTACCTTCTTATACTAACCAAGAACTTTGCAGGCCTTCAAATTCTTCAGCAAAATATCTTCATGGATAACAATCTTCCAGAGATCATCTTTGGTTCAAGTTTTCCTAAAGATCAGGAGTACACACAAGTCTGCAAGAATATCAACCGTGTGAAGATCTGCATGGAAACTGGCCAGACTGTTGTGCTTTTAAACCTTCAAAATCTTTATGAAAGTCTGTATGATGCATTAAACCAGTACTATGTTTTCCTGGGTGGTCAAAAATACGTTGATCTTGGTCTTGGGACACACCGTGTGAAGTGTAGAGTGCACGAAGACTTCCGGCTTATTGTCATTGAGGAGAAAGATGTGGTCTACAAACAATTCCCAATTCCACTAATTAACAGACTTGAAAAACACTACCTTGACATCAACAGTGTCCTAATGAGTGGTCAGAAAGAAGCTGTCAAACAACTGCAGAGCTGGGTCGGACATTTTGTGAATTCAGCAAATCAACATTCCAGTTCACACAAGTACTTGCCACAAGACGTTTTCATTGGTTACCATTCAGATACATGTTCCTCTGTGATACTGCAAGTAGTGGAGAAACTGAGGGAAGACATTGAGGATGCAGACATCCAAGACAAACTGTTAATGGAAGCCAAGCATGTCTTACTAAATTGTGCCACCCCAGATTCTGTGGTACGGTTGGAGTATACTGATTTGCCAGATGTAGAGACAGAGCAACTGTTCAATACATACTTTAAGGAACAGAAACACCACTCTCTGGCAGAATTCATTGCCTCTCATATCCCAAAGGGGCATCGGAACCATTACATCTTTACAGAGGTAGGATTTAACTCTTTTTTTCCCCATGATATATTTCATTTTATTCTTCAATGGGTTTTTACTGTAGATTATTCACTATTATTTTATGTGCTTTGTGAAGGTTACAACTTTTTCAAGGTTGTTGACAGCTGCAGATGTTAAGCAACTTAAGCACAAAACAGGGATTTCCAACATTGATCACCTGTCACTGCGACAGTTTGAGACAGAATTTTCCTTCCTCAAAAAAATAAGGTATAAATTTGTCCCTCAGTAATTTATCTTATCCACTCACTACGTATAAAATTATCCACTATGGTCATATACACAGGAGGGAAAAGGGTTTATTTTGTTCTTTAATTTGTTTGTAAATTGTCTTTTCAGGCAGTTCCTAGACACACAGTGTGCAGATAAGATTCTTCTAGTTCAAATGGATTTTGGGGAGGATTCAGCAAGTGCAAATCTTCTTGCATCTGCCAGGTGTGTTGTACATTTCCTGACATTCACAAATCACTGCTGATCACAGAGTGATTAAAATGTTTAATCGCAATCAACTACTGGGTTTCTATGCAGGTACTCCTCCATGAATGAAATCATCCGATCAAAACATATAGATGAATGTAGGGTGTTTCTGTATTTCATCATCAAACTACCAAGAATGGAGGGTGGAACCTTCTACACTGGATTTCAAGGAGGTACATTTTTTTTACTTCATTTTTAATATGAAATATTTATGTTGAAACATTCACTCAGTTGTCCCGTTATTATGTACGTCGTATGTATCTAACCTCATTGGTACAGAGTGGAGCTAGAATTTAATCTGTTACTATGCATAGTTTTTCAAACTTCCTTCCTCCATCAGTGGAAAGGGGCCACTGCTAACCAGCTAACTCTCACCACAGCAGTGACACTGACCTAGTAATATCATCTTTATGGATGTTATGGCTTTTTAAACATCTCAATGAGAATAGACTATTGATCAAAATATTCAGTCAGCAGTGGTTCTGTTCTCTCAAGCTGAGCTCTGAAGAAGGGCTAGAATAGGATTAAAGTAAGGAATAAATCACAATGGTGCATGCTGTTTTTGGAAAATTATCAGGGTTGATGTGATGTGATGTGGCATCCCCCAGAGTTGCTCATTTTTCTATACCATCATATGCCCAGGTGTTTAATTCCTCTTGCACCACAGCAATTTACCAGTGATTACATTGTTTTATTAATTAAAGAATGACATGTTGTTCAGTTAGTGTCTGTTATTACTTACACTATAGCAGCTATAAACGGTTGTTCCCTCACCAGCCTCTGTTTTTTTCTTTCCCCTTAAAGTTAATAAGACAAAACAAATTGACGTTACTAAGAATCCAGAAAACACAAAGTCCTCTGTGCAGACTGTTATAAAGCACTGACAGCCGAGACTCCTTAAACGTCTCCTTCACCATATCAACAATTATACGTTTTTCTTAAATAACAACACGTTTTTAACCTGTTTATTATTCATCTTAAATTACATGGATTATCTGTTATACAAGTCCTTGTGAATGAGCTGTTACTATAAAAACAAAAACATATTGTTAAGAAATCCCAACATCATTGTTCTTCCTAATACACTGGAACCAGTGGCACACACTATAACTTCTGTGTTATTGTTGTACTAAGAATGATCCACCACCTAGACAATATGATCATATGCATTCATACACAAATATGAATGCTTGTATGAGTGTATTGTATAATACATACAGAATCAAGCACTTTTTTCGTATTTGGTTTTTATAGGGCATTGGATGTCAGTTCACATTGATGACCTCAGAAGTTCTCAAGAGATTATATCAGATGTCCAGAATCTGAGAAATGTGTCCATTTGTGAGCTCTTTGAGGACATTGCAGTGGAAACTCCTGGTATTATTCCATATAAACTTTCAGAATTATTATTTGAATATGAAAGTTTCTTTCTTTCTTTCATTCTTTCTTTTTTTTCCGATTCCTAAACCTTTAATTTCTGTTTTTGTTGTTTTTCTTATAGAAGAAAATTCTGATGATTTGGTAAGTATAGCATGATTGTAATAAATAGTATTCATTAGTTATAATCAAGGCTATATCAGCACTAACTGTGTTTTAGACAGTGGAGAAGGTGTTTGATACAACAGCACTGCTGCGCAGTTGTATCCAGAGCTCTGTGGGAATGCTAAGGGATTTTGAAGATGGAGGAAGTCTTAGTACAAGAAGAGTGGACATCTTGCTTACGCTTTTGGAGAACAGCGACAAACTGAAAGGTTTGTCTGATTTCTATCCAGTTCTCTGCTTTGTCTCATTTTGGTGAAGAATTTCATCATTTTAATAATGTTTTCTCTTATACAATAGTTATGTTCATGGAGACATTGCAAAAGCGCCTTCATCTCTTGTTGAAAACACGTGAGGACAATGCTGATATGCCCAAACACTGGGTGTCCAGAGAAGCGTCAAATATCGAGGCTCTCCAAGAGGGAGGAACTTTTAAGTAAGCACTATTGTGAAGCAGAAACACTGCATAGCCTTTATGCATTACAATTATGTTTTTATGAACGTGACATTTTACATAAAGAGCAAATGTTTTTATATATTGTACAGTATTGTTTTAACTTGAATGTTTTTACTGTGTTCTGAATATTTGTTGACAGACACACCCTGTGGCGTAGAGTACAGGCTGTGGTCACTCCTTTCCTGGCACAGCTGATTTCTGTCATTGACCGTAACTGCAATCTGGACCTTCTGCTTGACACTAACAGCGAGGACGAAGTAAAAAATCTGTGGCTTCTCATATTTGAAAACAAAGCACTGCTGGATATACCATACATCTCAACTGGGCAAATGTGAGTTACCTTAATTATTTATTGTATTGTATAATCATATGTTAATTTAACTACAGGAACAGTACTGTACCGCTTGTGATCACTGTCATGGATTTACGTTAAAAAAGTTAACTGTTTGTGCATAGTTCCGAGTCACAGACAATCCTGATCCAGAGCCATATGTCAGCAGGAAGAACTATGTCCTCCACTATGCCCTTTAGCTGGAGGATTAAAGATCTGTTAGATGACCTCTGGGAGTACACCTTACAGAAAGAGGGTGACTGTCTTTTCATACTTGTCATATTTCGAATATTATTGAATAATGAAAGCACAGTGCATAAAATCATGCAGATACAGGTCAAGGGCTATAGTGCATGTCCATGTCAAACATCAGAATGGGGAAAATGTGATCTCAGTGACTTTGACAATGGCATAGTTGTTGACGCCAGACAGGCTGGTTTGAGTATTTCAGAAACTACTGATCTCCTGAGATTTTCACACACACAAGAGTCTCTAGAGTTTATACAGAAACTTGAAATAAAAAGCAAAAAAACATCCAGTGAGTGGCAGTTCTGCAAGCAGAAACACCTACTTGATTAGAGAGGTCAGACTGGTTCGAGCTGACAAGAAGATAACATAAATCAAATGATCACTCTTTACCATGGTGAGCAGAAAAGCATCTCAGAACGTTCACCTTGAGGTGGATGGGCTAAAACAGCATAGTTTAGGCCACGTTGGGTTACACTCCTGTCAGCGAAGAACAGGAATCTGAGGCTACAGTGAGCACAGGCTTTTTTTTTTTTTTAATTTTCAAATCTATGTGTATATGCATGACTTTATGCATTGTGCTGCTGCTACTTGTTTGGCTGATTGGATAATTCCATGAATGAGAAAATGTACATGTCCCTAATAAAATGGCCAGTGAGTAATATGGTTAATATGATTAACAATATTGTAAACAGAGCTTTTTTCCCCCCCTTAGATCAATCCCATAAGCAGTTTGAGGAGGTCTTCAAGAGGACTGTACTGGGCGAATATTTCGAAAAGGTGGACAAAAAAATGCAGAAAGAATTTTTCCACAGATATCTTCAAGATTTTGTTGTTTTAACGATGAAAGTTTCAACTGTTGGTGAACAACAAGTAAGCTAACTCAGTGTTTTGGTTTATTTGTTTCGTATCTGAAGACATTTTGTAAGGTTAAACTGTTTTCATATTATCTAGCGTCATGTTTCTATACTGATTGTTGATTTGGCCGTTCTAGTTGCTGTGTGCTGCCATGACGAGCTGTGCGAATGAGCTGTGCAGGAGGCGAAGCAGCTCAGTGGAGAGTGAGCTCTCCTTGCCACTCATCCATACCGCTTATCATGAGTTCCAGAAACGACTGCAAAATTTCTCTAGGATGATATCCATCCTGCCTCAAGTGGTCCTGTCCTTACAGGGAAATCCACATGTGATGCACACAGCTGAGATGGTACTATCATTTTAAGTATCTTCTTTCAGTTTCTCACTAGGTCCTCTGTTATGGTTTATACTTTACTGTGATATGATGATATATTACAGTAAAGTAAAGATGATATATTTACAGTATGATGATACTGTGTTGATGATACTTAGTAGTTCTTTAATTAGTAACATATAACAACTGTATCAGTACCAACTGATAATTTTGTGTGTTATGTTTCCTGTTGACCTTATAATGTTATATAATACTGTGTTTATTTAAAATTTGGTGGGACAGAATTCCTTTATTAGTTATCATTTTAAAATATATGCAATACTTTTTTTTTTTTTAAAGGTTTTAGATGTGTATTGTGTTCTTGCCTGTCTGGAGCACCTACAGCACCTGGAATTAAACCGGGACTGGCTGAAGCAAGTGATGAAACTTCAAGTCCCTATTGAAGTGGTGTGCTCAGAACAGACCCTAAAGCAGTATGGTGAGAGGAGTCGTGAAATGGCAAAGCATATCCAGTAAGCTTCAACCGGTCAATTACTTTCAGTTTGCAGCTGCGTTGTTCTCCAATGATCATTTTTTCATCTACTCATAATCATAATGATCATAATGATGATTCATTACATAGTTCAGTAGTTTCCTCAGCTCAGTGCTGTCTGTGTGAACAGAAGATTAGATTATTAAAGTAAATCAAATGAGCTTATTCCTACAATAATGTTGCTTAAAAAATAAATCATTGTGCTTTATAGCAAGTAGTACAATTAGAAATATTTCCATTTTCTTTATACACTGCTTATACTTATTATACTTATAATTTGTGTTCCAGAAATCGATGGAGACGCATCTTCACCCTGGCTCTGTTTGTGGAGCACATCCTGTTGGATATTGAGGCTGAAGACGAGAGGCTAAAACCACTGGTTATGGAGTGCACTCGAAACCTAGGGAAGGTGAGGATCCATACTGCTTTTATATCAGCAGAGCACACACATACCCAGCGAAACATTTTCTTACTCATTTCTCAAGTGATAGTGTCAAAACATTACAGTATAGCAGTACTGTATATTTATAACTGCAAAATATGATTTAAACTCAAATCTTTTTCTGTATGTTCTAGTTGAACCAACAGAAGTGTTGTTAAACTCCCAGACTGGCTGAAACATATATGATGATGTATTGACACTTACAGTTTAATTATGCTAAATCCCTAGATTATGGGAAACATTTTCAGTACAGGCAATGGCTGTTTATCTGGTTTTGCACATGCAAAGATATTCTGTACAACCTATCAAATACACATTTTATAACACAATATACAGTACTGTACAAAAATCTTTTTTTAGGCACTCTATTTTTTTAGTGCAATATAATAATGAAGGCTGCTGGGTTTTGCTGCAAAAATAACAAGCAAGTGCGATAATCAACAGAAAAACTGTGTCTGGTTCTGTAAGATGCTCAGTTAAATTTACCAGCTAATTTCCTTATAAAACTGCACAAATTATACCTGAGACAACAATTTAATTTTTTTAAGCAAAGGGTCGTCACACCAAATATTGACTTTGTTTCATTTATTACTGTTTACAGCTGTTTATAGTATTTTTTTTAATGTAAAAACATTACATTTCATTACTTTTGAAGGCATCTTTGCGCTGCAGCATTTCTTTTGCGAAGACCTTTGCACAGTACTGTATTACCTCTATCAAATCAGACATTTCACTATATAATAGAAATGATCCTCCTCACTGATAAAAGTAACCTATAAGATTTCTTAGGTTTTCGCACCTGAGATAAATGTATATACATGTTATGTAGTACCATTGGGTTATGGTTTCATTTCTCATTTTTGTCACAGGTACTTGAGAAAGGCTCCGACATGAAATTGGAGAAAACCTTTCTAGCTGTGATTGACATTCTCAGATCCTGCAAGGAAAGAGCAAGTGAGCTCATATTCAAGTAAGACGTCCAACGATACTCCTCTGACCTGTCAGTTTTAGTCTCTTTTTTTTAGTCTAATTTTAATGTATTAAATCATTGTTCAACTAAGGTTTGGCCTCCAGACGTGCCCTGTATGTAGGGTAGAACCTCAAGAACCAGTAGAATTGCCATGCAATCATATCTTCTGCCAGCCTTGTATCAGAAGGTGGCTTATTCCAGGCCAGATGTACTGTGCTCTGTGTACCCAACCTGTGCCAGATGACTTTGAGCAGAAAGTCTCTGAGGATGTTCGGTGGGTATTACCTGTTTCTACACTCATGTCTTAATGCAACACTAGTTTTAAATAAGTTAGTTTGAATCATTTTTGTGCTCAAATAACATCAAATCCATTACTCATGTGTGTGTAATAATCTGTTTATGATGACTTTGCAGAACGTGTCTCAAATTAAATGCCCAGTTCAGACAACGGTGCAACGCCTTTTTTATAGAGGTAGTGTCCACAGTTTGTTTTAAGGACAATTCCCCTCCATCCAGAGCTGTCATTCTGCACCTATTGTCCTTCCTCATGGTTGAGGCAAAGCCAGATTCCTTATCACATGGTAAGCTAACTTGATGACTCTTTTAAATGTGTTTACTGCTTACATTGCTCGCATTTATATACAGTACTTTGCAACCGTTTTAGGCATATGCAAAGAAATGCTGCAGAGCAAAGATGCTTTCAAAATAATGAAATGAAATGTTTCTACATTTTAAAAAAATACCGTAAAGAGCAATAAACAGTAGTAAATGCAACAAAGTCTATATTTGATGTGACAAAAAATAAATAAATAAATAAAAATAGTAGTCTCCGGTACAGTTTGTGCAGTTTTATAAGGAAATGAGCTGTAAGTTTTATTGAGCATCTTGCAGAACCAGTCACGGTTCTTCTGGAGACTTTGACTGTCACACTCGCTTCTTATTTTTGCAGCAAAACCCAGCAGCCTTCATTGTGTTTTGTCTGAAAAGTGTCTCTTACGTAATATGCTGCTTTATTTAATGACACACAAACATTTAATTTTGTGCTAGAAAACTGTTTGGGAATCTAAAATGTTTTTTTGTACTGACTTATATAAAATAAATTAAATTTAAAAAAAAAATCTATAACAAAGTTTGTACTAAAAATAATAGGGTGCCTAAAACTTTTGCACAGTACTGAATATGTACAATACATTTCTACTTACAGTTTAAAATAAGATATGCAATGCCTTATTGTACTATACTGAGAATGGAAGTATGATGTTTTTTTGGTCCTCTCTATCAGCGCACAGTTATATCCACACCAAAACCCTGTCACCATTCAACGAGTGTATGGATAGAAATCCTGTTATAAGGTCTATGGTGCTTAAACTCCTGCTCAAATACAGGTATGTACGTATAGGTATGAATTACTGAATGCTTCATGCTCAGTGATCATATGGTCCCCAGCTGCTTGTCACATAGGTTCACCAAAAACACTTCTCTGTGTGGATTTATCATGGTGTAATTTGAGGAATCTGATATATATGGAGAAGATATTGCTAAATAAACATGTTAATATGTATGTGTCACATATTTTTTCAGCTTTGATGAGGTGAGAGAATACCTCGAACAGCACCTGATGAGTATTCTACAGAGCAAACTTCTGTATGGCACCGATAAAAGTGAACTGTATGCTTTGTACATCAATTGCTTTGAGGTGAGAACACTGGCCAAAACGACATCTTAAAATCTCCAGATTTTATGCATACTTCTATACCACAGTGCTGCTGAATTTTTGATTCTGATTGGTCAGAAGGTGTTGAGTAATTTTGAGTAACAGCAGGTCTGAGAGTAGTGCGGTAGTACAGGCGTTATTGTGCTCATTCTAATACAATAGTGTTTCTATGGTAACAGCTAATTCACAGGGACTTGTATGGTGCATGCTCCTAATAATCTACTAAGTCTAATAATCAACAGATTAAAAACATTTTGCAGTTTCTTGATACATTTTCTGCATTTTAAAAAGAAATTATCTTCAATGAAAAGTGAGAGAACATCAGAACTAACTTGTTTCATGGACATTTAACAAAATTAAATGTAGTATAACTATACGTGTGACTCTAATATGGTATAAGAGGAATAATAATAACACATTAATAATGAATAATTTTATACTGAACAAAAACAATGATTATTTTCCTTTTACAGCGCTCCCACGTTTTATTCCTTACATGTCAAATCCAATTTTATATAAATATTTTTGTTATTTTTAATTTTTTTAGGATTCTATGTTTGAGAAAAAGCAGTTGAGCTGCATGGATAAGCAGAGGGCATGTCTGCAAGAGGGAAGAGATGTCCTACACTATGTTTTGCACACAGGCAGGGTGGCCACAGATGAGATCTCCATTGAGAGCCTGAAGCAGATTGCAAGACTGCGTATATGCTTGGACATGGGTGCTCAGCTGCTCACAACATTACCAGGTAGTTGTTAGTTCAGTAAAACTAATGCTAGTGAGTTATCATGCTGTACAATTAGGAACCTGTTAAATGGAGAATGTAATGGTGGAGGAAAAGATTATGGCTACTGTGATAAGACTATGGCTATCTTTATTAGGGAGCATGGAGAAACATCAGGAGGAGTTCTTGAACACAATGATAGAGCTTTGTAAAAAGGGCAGCAATGACTGGTACAGAGTGTACCTGATCAGGAAGATTTGCAGCTTGCAGGGAGTTGAAACTGCTCGGGGAATGCAAAAGGAAGCGAAGTTCCACTGGCTTTTTCCACAAGAAATCATACAACAGGTAGGTATTATAATACCTATTATGTACCATACATACAGCATATCCCCTATATAATGTATATGTGGAAATTACTGAACCAGTTCTGATGTGGAGCTTAATACTTAATCATCTTATACGCTGAAAACCTTCTGTATTTCAGGAAGAGCATGGGGGCCATGTTGACCAGTACCTTGTGTATGGTGAAAGTTATAAAACTATACGTGAGGCAGTTGCAAAGGCTGTAATTGAGGGTAGAGCACAAAGCATAGATGAAGCCATCAGGGTATTTATTTATATATTTATTTATTTAGGGTTTTTGGGCCTGTTTTTTATTTGTTCCACAGTACAGTGGCTCTGATTTCATAATCTGTATACTTTATCATTTATTTATAGAGATGTACATGTACTCCAAAAAGAATGGCCTTCTATATCCTTCTGGCCCTTTTCCAAGAAGTTACCAGTCTATATCAAGCAGCCAACCCAGTCCTCCATCCAAAACCAGAGGTTTGAGGGTTTTGTGTTTAATTTGTAAATCATGTCATCAGCAGAAAATCTAGCACATTCATAATAGCTATATCCCATGTAGTATTATCACAAGTGTTTTTATCTTTTGAAGCAACGGCAAGTCTTTGAGGATTACATCCATGGCTTACAATATTTCACCCCCGAGATGATGGTGTTTGCTGAAAATCTGGTAAACAACAGACTGGGCAGCCTAAGTGTTGATAGGCAGCAATCAAACACAATGCTCACCCTTACAGAGCTGAGCATCCATCTGAAGGCTGTACTGTTGTGTGGGGTTGAGGGAGTGCTAGCTCCCCTTATACAACTGGCATTTTCCCCTGCTACCATGCAGGTACATCTTGTTTCCTTTACTACACTTCTACACTAAACTCTGTGAGATCTGATTTTTGCATTCATCTGCCTTCTACAGTATATGTACGCATCTATATAATGTTCTTTGTCATTTTGTACAGATGGCATTTATACCCACAATGCCTGAAGACATGCTGGCTACAGCAAAGAAGGTTCTTGGTTACACCTGGTATAGTAAGTTGAACAAACAAAAGAGTTTTGCTCTTTGTGAATCGGATTTTTTGGGGGGTCTAACACAATTTAAATGGTTTCAGCAGTGCAGCGTCTTGTCCTATTTTGTAATTATGTTCAATGTTATAGTCTTTATGAGATTTTAGAGATTTATTGGAGATTTTATAGTGCTTATTTTTACCCTCTCATAGCCTGTCCCAATGGCCACCCATGTGTTGTTGACAAGGTAAGCCATAGCTATCATTCTTTGTTTTGCAACATAATTACATTCTTTGAAGCCACTATGTTCTATAAAATCATAGTGATATTTAAGTGATCTATAACTCATAGTGATATTTAATCTATTAAAGCTATTAACAGAATTTAGCTATAACAATTTTACCAACTGTCACAGAGTTTTGTTTGTAAATTTGAGTTCTAAAAGAGCCATTACGAATATAAATTAAAGCTATATATTAAATAAGTTTTAAATCATACTCCTGGTGTCATATGGAAGTGTATGGTTTGAAACACGTTTTAAACTGTTTCATCTAAATGATCAACTTGCACAACTTTTCACTTTTGGAGTTTCTCACCAGTTACAATTTTGACTAAGATTAAAAAGATTTGAAACATATTTTGAAAAGACATACTGTTTGTGCCAAAAGGGTGTCCAAGGATTAAAATGAATGTACTCTGAGGAAAGCTGGGGAAAGCTTCAGATTAAATTAGTTAACAAAACCAGAAACATGGACATATTGACTAAGAGAAACACCACATGTACTATTGTTTTATAAGCATTTGTGCTGCTGATAGTGGCCAGTTTTGTGAGTAATTAAAAATGTGCATGCAAATAAACATAGGCATAGCCTACCTAATTAATATATAGTTGATGCAGTATAAACCTCTGATGAAAATAGCTTTCTGTCAGCTTATTGATGTTTCTTGGGTATCTTGGCATGAAATTTATTATTACGGATTTTGAATCGCATGTAATCTGAAGGTTTAATTTATGTGTGTTCTTTTTCTTTAGTTTGGAGCTATAATATCTTTTAAAATATTTTCCCATACATTTCTAATAATGTAATTTAGTAATGTGATTGTCCACAAATTTTGAATTGTTTGAAAGGTTTGAATTGTTTGAAAGGTTTGAATGGCCAGTGAACACTAATTAACATTTGAGAAGTCTTTTTTTTTTCCTTTTTTTACACTGTCTGTGTAGAGTAGATGCAATGTAAAGAGTCAAATGTTTATTAACTTGCATCTGTCTAGGATTCAACAGCTGTTTAACTAAGCTGATATGGTGGACTGTAATGTTGAATTTGAGGTAAAAGGTGGTCACTGTCTTCTGCAGTGTGGCAAGCCTACTCGGATGGGGAGATGTTTGGAGTGTGGAGCAACTGTGGGAGGAATCAGTCATCAACCCGTGCAAGGTTTCAATAAAATGCGTCCAGAGTGAGTCATCCAATAAATTGAGACAAAGCTTTTATGGGGAAAATGTGAAATAAAACAATGAGATTTTTGTTCAAAAGAAAGCTTAAAATACCTTGAGCATCTCACTAGTCTCATCACTAATTGTGTCTTTTTAGAGGGGATCGGACTCAGACAGGCCATATTCTAGGAGATCCACAGAGACGGGATAACCCAGATGCACTGGATACAAAAGGCTTGTCTCTGACTCCCTTTACATTGCTCAGAATGATGACCCATCTGGCCATGCTGCTCGGAGCATCAGAACAGCCCCAGGTATATTTACTAATGCACTGCAATGATTAAAACTAATTCCATACGTTCATAATTCCTTTACACTAAAACATCCCTGCATACTTTTCCCCTTTGTCATAATGTCCCAGTATATCGCACAGATCATCCGACCTCCAGTGCAGAATCCCTGTGAGTTTTTGATAAGGCATCTGACAGAGGATTTGGAGCATCTAGGCAGGGCCCTGGGAAAAGGTGTTGATGACACAGTCACTACTGTACACTTGATGCTCAGCTGGGCCCTGGAGCCTCCTCAGAATGTTCCGTGTAAGACCTGTTATATAAGAGGATGGTTGCAACAAGTGCTTAATTTCTTTAGTAACCTGTTGAAAATAATGATGTCCTTTTTAGGGCCTGCTGGCTATGATAATGTCCTCTCAACCAAGGAAGCCAGGAATGCCTGGGAGATCGCCTTGTCTCATAATGTCATTACTCCCAAATTGAAGGCAAGCCCTGATTTGTTACACATCACTAGGACACTTCATTGTTCCATTTAGGAAGAGATATACTATATATATGGATTTTGATTTAAATGCAAGTGCTGGCATATTGCAGATTTGGTTATGAATACGCCAATGTCCCATTTTCACCCATTTAGAGCTTTCTAGACCAGAATGAAATCACATAAATAGCATGGATAGAGTGACACAAGATGGATGGATAACACTTCATTGTCCATTGGGATGCAGACTTCAGGCAAATCCTAAAAAGAATATACTGTCCAATTGTAATATAAATAAACTACTGCTAAACTGATAACTCAGTTGGCTACTAAGTATAAATTGATGTAAGTTGGTGCGTCATTAGACACAGAACAACCTATAACATAATGTCCAACAAAACTAATAGATTGTCTAATTGCCGTCATAGAGCAGAGGAATTTCCTGATATAAACACTAGTTTTACAGTGCTAACACCATCCTGCAGTGGTGATCAAAATGCCACTCACACCACAATCTTATGCTTAATGTTTTGTATTTACATTATGGTCATGAAAGCTGAGCCCTGAGATGTTTCTCATGTTGGATTACAGAAGCTGGAACGTAAACTCAAAAAGGTGAATGACACCATGAGGGGCGATGCCCGTGTGTCGTCTGATCCCATCCTGAAGCTGATGTACGGAGACCCACGGATGTTCCTGTCCTCCCTGCCCCAGCAGTCTGTACTTCACAGCTCTGCTGTTTGGAGCTGCAGGGAGAAAGGCTCTCTGCTTAGCCTCACACACATCGTTGAGCAGAATGATGGCAAAGATTACTTTCCTCTACTCTGGAGATTTCTACAGAAGGTTATTTGCATCTTCATCTCAGTGCTTCTTTAGCCCAGCTGTATGTCTTGTGTGTGGAGATTAGCTGTAGTTTTATGACAAAGATGTGATGTTACACTAAGTCTGTCTTCTCTATTTTACTGTGTAGGAGCCTGAATTCCGGCTGGTCAGCTTCCTTCCGGACATTCTGGCTCTGCAGAGAAACCTGGTTAAGAAGTTTCAGAATGTGCCTGATTTGATCTGTGGAACAATTAGGGATTTTATGGATAAGCAACCATCTGGTAATTGTATTTACATTACATTTAACACACATTAGAAACAAAGCAGCTTGATATATGAAGAGTTTGTAGACACATTTAAACATCACTTTCAAATTTTGCCAAGCTGGCTAAACAACCTCCGTTTTGTGCTTCAATAGCGTCTACAAAGAGCTGGTACAAGAAGCGCATTCAAACTTTCCTGAGTTCATGGAATCAGCTGCGGACGTCCTTGGCCAACTGTGAGTGTTACACGTCTTCTATTTGGAGAACAGCAGTTCACTGCACGTCCTTACCCTCACACCTACAAGCATAGTCTGAAACTCCTACTGAGAGTTATAGAACGTCATATGTAGTCAAGTGCTGCTTTTGTGTGTGTGTGTCTGTGTAGATGAGGTGAATGTACCAGGAGATTATTGCAGTGTGGATCTTGATGAGAGTAGCGAGTTGCAAGTGCTGATTCCTCGGAGGCAGGGAGCAGGGCTGTGTGCTACTGCGCTGCTCAGCTACCTGGTCTCTCTGCATAACCAGCTGGTCAGCGCAGCCAGCCAACACACAGGGGAGAATAACAGGTACTGGATACTTTATTAGGATTTGAATAGGAGTTTATACGTTAGAACATTTTGAACAGCAGATGATATTGAGCGGTTGTCCTCCTGTACAGCTACATGGTAAGCCTCACAGAAGTAAGCGACCTGCACGTGATTCGGTACGATGTGGACAGAGACCTGCTCCCCCTGGTGCTGTCTAACTGCCAGTACAGCATGGAGCGTGGCCAGGAGACACTGTCTGAATATGACCTACCCAAGATACAGCAACAGGTCTTCGCCCGCTTCTTACAAGGCAAACCCCAAATCACACTGACTGTAAGTGAACAGCATTAATGAGTGATTATTTACCTTGTGAATTTGAATCCTCCTGCATGTTTGCAGACTGTAATATGAAGAAGAGTAAAAACAATGGAGTACTGCATATTGTATTGTAATATATTGTAATTTTTAAAAAAAAAATATATATATATATATATATATATATATATATATATATATATATATATAATATATGAAATCCAACTAAATGAATAATACAGAGTATTTATGCCGGAAGGAACCCCGGGACTACAGTTCCCAGCAGCCACTGCACCCCACTGCGTCACTGTCGCATGACCACCAGCACCTGATTCACTTTCATGTTAATGAGTACTTAACCATAACCTGACAATTTATAGCACATCATATTGTAATATATTATAATAAAAAAAATGGTGCAGCAGCATCCAACAATATGAAGAATACAAACAAGAGTATTTATAGCATCTCTGTCATACTGCAATATATTGTCATGTTCACTGCGTATTATAATTTTTATTACAGGGAATTCCCACTCTGGTTAGCAGACAGGAACGCAATTATGAGAATATATTCAAAGACATAAGTGAAAAAGTGGCTCAGGTAAGAAACACGCATAGATTTCAATTCAAATCACTTTACAATACAGATCCTCAACAGCATATAAACAAATGTTGATCTTTTATCAAAATATACTGTATATAATCATTATTGTGCACATTTGCTATTAAAGGTATGTAGATGATTAAAAACTGACAGCCATAAAAAGAAAGTTTTCTACTAAACCACTTGCCCTTTGGGGACAAATTAAGTGGAAGTGAAGTGGAAGTGAAGTGAAGTAAACTCTTCATGATAGCTTTATATGGATTGTTGAAAGTATGTAGAAGTTCTACAGCTTACTGTGCTATCAGAGTTCCCCCTCCATTTCTATGCAAATAAAGGTACTAATATTAAGCTTTTGTGTGAAATTGTCAGGAACCCCTGACCTCTTTGAGTTCCTCTGGGCTGATATCAGAGCTGCAGTCTCTCAGTGACGTCTGTGAGACCTTGTCAGCAGTAGAGGTTGCTCTGGGCTTCCTGGCTATGACTGGAGGTGATGAGCACATGCCTCTGGAGGAGTATCTGGAGAAGATACTGCACATGGGGAATCAGACGGCCCCTCATATCCTTAAGGTGAATCGGTGGTCATGGAGACAGCAACTGATAACATGAAATTGAATTGAGTACTACATAATAGGTACAATAAGAAATCCATCATTCTTATCAGTGCAGTGTTTAATCTGATCCACTGTCTTTTTTCCTCTTCATGGTGTGTGAAGACTCTGGGCAGATGTAGTCTGAAGCACTGTGTGGCGCTATGGCAACTCCTTACTTCACTCAAGTCTGAGCATATGCTTCGCCTTAAGAGGGTAATGAATCATGTTTTTTTTTTTTTTTTCCATTATACAAAATAATACAAGATCTCCTCAGATGCATCATATATTGAATAATATATTTCCTTACATTCATTTTCTCTTTCTATTCAGGATCCATTCTTAGGAATCCCAGCAGAGTATCAGCAGCCACTGGGGGAAAAGGAGAAAAAGCTACTGATCGGCTTCTTGTCTAAGAGCTCTGTGGATGTCTGGCTTCTTGAAATGCATGAGTTCTTGTTGCTGAAACTGAAAAACCAAAGAGCAACTGACACCTTCATGCATTTCTGGAGGTGAGAACATGAGCTGAATCTAGTAAAGATCAGCTATCATGGTGTTTTGGATGTTTGCTAAACTCATTCTTTATTCTTCATCAGCATTAAAGAAACCCTGACCTCCTACATGGATCGCAAAAACCTTGACGTTCCTCTAGATGTGGAGGAAGCCTTTGCAGATGAGATCCAGTTGTCACAGCTGGTGGAGACCTGGAAGTTCACTGTGACGTACAAACAACAAAGATAAAGCACTAAAGATAATAGTGCAATGATGATATTCCTATCAAGCATGACTATAGGGACAATCCTTCACATTGTGTTCACTCTTACTAAAATTTTTTTATTTTTTTTCTTCCATTTTCCGTTTTCCATTAAGGAAACTTAAGGTTTTTTCCCCTTTTCTCCCACTTTATTTTGTTTTCTAAAGATAATGTTTTTATTATCTATTCATTAAAAAAAAATACAAATAATGGGATTTAATCAACATTTCATCAGACTTACTGTAACTTACCAGGCTTATTGTTTTAGTGATTAAGTAACTGCAACTGTCACTGAAGTAATGATGCCATGGAATTTTCTTTTTTGTTTGTTTGTTTCTTTCTTTCTTTGTCTTTGTTTTTTCTGAAAACAAACATCTTTTCATTTTGTTATATAGTTTTCCATACTGGAAATCTCATGGAATAGAGAGGGTATTTTTCATGTTTTAAATTTCCCCCCTAAGATATGTTCATTTGTTATATATTGAGATTTAATTAACATTTAATCAGACTTATTGTTAATCAGGATTATAAATACTTGGATAAATCTTAAGTAATGAATTCATTGTAACATTTTTTAAAAAATTTATGTGGTCATACCACTGGATGGGGCTGTGGGACATTTTATTTTCCAGAGTCTGACTCTGAAGTGTGCCGTTCGAAATCCATTTACTATTTTGTTCACTGAGAGTCATAAAACCAAATTTTCTCCTGTTCTCCTGACTATTCCAACAGTTGAATTAAATTTTCTTTATATCAGTGATGCAAATAAAATAAATGCATAATTAAATCTTACCTTCTTCAGATGAGTCACATACTGTTTAACCCTGTTACACTCTTGCTGCAGCCTTAAAAGCAGAATGTCCGTTGCACAAAGTACATGAAGCCACTCAAGCCCTATGCTGTACACAATCTCTTTATCCATGGTATTCTACTGAGCCTGGTGAGTCACAACACGACCCCGAAAAAGCCTGTGATTTTCACCTCATGTCCACATTAAGGGGAGTGTTGTCTAGCAGCCGTGCACGAGTCTCTCACTTATCTCTGTGGACTATGGTATCTCCACCATCAAAAGCCGGTGATAAACCTTTATTGTAATTATGCCTGCTTTTCCTGTTCACATGTCACCTTTCTGTCTAAATGAACACCACTTTCAGTTGGAACACTTATTTAAATCATAGCATAATTTTCCAGGTTATCATTTTACAAAATTTTTTGTCATACTGTCCTAATAATTATATTTGTGAAAATGATGGTATTCCTATTGAAACTTGACTGTAATATTAGGGTGGAATCAGATACCAGTAATGAATCTCTGTTAGGTTCATTCTGGTACAATGAGATGGAATGAATTCTGGGCATTCTACAAATGAGAAATGGAACATTAATTCGGCAATTAAGGAGTTACTATTGTTAAACCAAGGATGAGAGCATAGACTTTCTTTAAACACATCTGGAATAATAATGTGGAAGGAAGATGCAATCATGTGCAATTAGTTAATCCGGGCATGATTAGAGAGCTTTGATTGTAATGGTCTCTTTATTCTCCCACAGTGTGTGTCTGTGTGTGCTGCCTCTTTAGCTATCTATATGTCGTCTGTGGGAGGAATTAAAATGTCCTTTTTAGCAATCAGAATATTATCACCATAACCAATTGCTTTTCCTTATGACGGCTGAATTTAAATGGGCATTTTGGCTCCTATTCCTCGATGCCAAATTCTGTCCCCATCGAAAAATAAGCTTATGCTCTTATAGATAAAGTATGTGTCCTTAAGAGAAGCAGGATTAAGTATACCTGTGACTCATTCGTTCATGTCCCTGAGATTTGACAGCTTCAACATTAATTCAGATCATCAGATTGCTGCAGCACCTCTTTAAATCCCAGTAATTAGGAGTTAGTCTTAAAACACATTACAAACAAGTGAAAATTTAAATGAATGCACCGTCTGTAGCTAATGGCACACATAAGGTTTGTAAAAGTCACACTGCCATCTGTTCAGATTACTGTCATTAAATGTGTCCAAGGTTGATTTTATATTTAACCTGCCAGTGATCATATGGACAGTGAAATTCACTTTCTTTTAATGCTCTTATAAACATGATATTTATGAATACTCTCTGTATGAATGGCATGGCGCCACTATTTCACAGGTTGTGGTTATTCCGTGACGTATATGTGAAGCATGAGAATAATAAATGTGAGTGAGAAACGTGGCGTAAATGTGAGTAATAACCCTGTCTGAAAAGTTTACATTTTGCATCCAAGTGATCTGAATCAGTATTGAAACTGACACATTTCTCATCGAACATGCAGAGTTTAAGCCATTGCAAGGCATTAGAAAATGCGAGACACTGCCCTTGATAAAGCATCACTTTGATTTTGACTTTGGTGGCTTAGTGGTTACACCGCCAGGGTTGAGGGTTCGATTCCCGCCGCAGCCCTGTGTGTGCGGAGTTTGCATTTTCTCCCTGTGCATCAGGGGTTTCCTTCCCCAGTCCAAAGACATGCATCGTCATATCCAAATATGATTGGCATATCCAAAAGTGTCTGTAGTGTATGAATGGGTGTGTGAATGTGTGTGTGTGTGATTGTGCCCTGCAATGCATTGGCACCCCTGCCTTGTGCCCCATGCCTCCTGGGATAGGAGGTTCCCCCGTAACCCAGTAAGGATAAGCGGTACAGAAAATGGATAGATGGATTACCCTGCAAAATCGGAAGAAAAAAAAACATGGGCCAAAGAGGAAAAAGTCAGTAATAATAAATCAGATCTACCTTTCTGACATGAACAGGTTTAATTAGAATTGATGTTTATTCATGTGGATTTACATTTATTCATTAGGTAGATGTTTTATCTGAAACAGCTTATACCTGATCCAATCCGAGCACAAAGCTGCGTAGCTGAGCATTATGGGCCAGTGCTGAAGCACTCATAAGTCTGCTTCCCTGGCAGTCCTAGGGCTTGGTCTCTTAACCTTCAAATCGCTCGCTCAGACCCATAACCACTGAGACATTCCTGCCACATGTAAAGCAAAATACTTATCAAAACTTAACTGTTAGAAAACTTGAAGCGCTCTCTTGGGCACTGTGGTTCACATGGTGATTGTAATATACAGTACATTATGCTCTTCATTGATAGTTTGACCTGAAGCTAATTCCATATATCCATCCTATATTACAAAGTTTAAAACAGCTAGTACTATGGTAACCTAGCTCATGGAGACCACATAGGTTATTTTTAGGCTCTTCCAGTCAATCCACCTAAAAGAATGTTTTGAATGGAATTTTGTGCAGCCTGCAATGTGCTAGAAGAGAGCTCACTGAATTGTGTGTTTTTAGTGACTGATGGAACAATTTTACAAAGTGTACTGAAAGCAATATTTCCTTATAAGTATTATTTCATTTTTTATCAGATTACCACCCTCATCAGCTCGTTATTTATTTATTTAAATGTCAAATAACCTTGTTGTGTTCAGTAATGAAATAATTAAATGACAAATGGACACCACTTTTACTACTGTCTAAAATGCACGAGTGCATTGCATTTATCAATATAATTGTACATCTCATGTAGTGTTTTATATACCATATGTCCCCTGAAATAAATGCCTGACTACACCACTAATCAGTGTAGAGAAATACAGCTGGAAACTTCATGTTACATAGATGAAGATCAATGTTCCCTAAGGCAAATTTCTTTGAGTAACATGGAGACATGCTATAACTGCATACAGTGGCTTAAAACAGTATATCTTAGAGGCCATCCGAAATGTGCTATAATTATTGCATTTTTTTTGCATGCAATTAGGACAAAATGTTTTTCCGTGACATAAATCAGCCATTATCCAGTCTTAATTAGCCATTAAATAAGCTTGCTGTGTTTATAGGCACCTATGTGCTGAGGGCAGGCAGCTCTGATAAACAGCTAAAAACAGCAAAACGTTCAAGATCTCTTCAAAAACAAAAGTTGCAATTGACTCTCTGCCTTCTTAAGGTTTCAGAGAGTGAATCCTTAGCCCTTTATGATTAATCACAAAACCTGTCTATTAAATAAAAATATATAACCTGCTTCTGTGTTCTTCATGCTGCTGAGTAACATCAGAATTAACAACACAAACAAGGCCACATTGCACCCACAATCTTTTAACAATTTTTGTAGCCTAAATATTGAATGTTAGACGAACAGACCACTTAATTTAATGTAAATGAATGCATTAATTTTATACCAGAAATTGAGACATTTTCAACACCTCCTTCGGAAATAGACAGACAATTTACAGCATGCAAACAATCCAACCCATGAAAAAGCCATGTTCATTATGGTTGATTAGCGACACATTGCTGGTTAAGCTTGCCTTAGTGGTGCAACTAACATGTCCCCCTGTCCCCGCCCCCCCCAAAGCAAGGTCTTTTACAGTGGACAGGGCAATTACCCAGAATAGGGTTGTGTGGGATGGTCTGTCACATTCCAGTAAATATTGCTCATAACTAGAACTGTGTGGGATGAGATTTTCAAAATATTAAAGCAAAAAAAAAAAAAGCTTAAGCAGTTTTTCCAGTCCCTCGTGGTCTGTCCTTCTCCATTATCTCTTAAGCCACTAAATGTCTTCTTTATTATGTCCATTATGTAGCTACTGTATGAAATGTCACTGACACATCCACATGGCACCAGAGCTCTGTCTTTGTCTCATTCCCTATGGTTTATTTGTCATTTTGTTTATTGTACCATTAATGAATTTGTAGTTCATATTTGGTTTAGCTGCTCATCAATACATGAAAACAGGACTATTATTTTTATCAGTGATCCACTTGATAAAGTAAATGTTACTAAAAGTGACATTTTGTGTAATGCCATCATGGAATACACGTGAATCAATAACTGGGTTAACGCAGGCATAACATGCATGATTTGATTCAGTAAATGACAAAGAAAAGTAATGACCCTATGAACAGGAAAATCGGAGATAGGAATAAATAAAAATTGGTGTATATAAACATATTAAGAGTCTAATACTAGAAGCACTGTCATTAAACAGGGGAGTGTATACAACAGCTTTTAATGAGCCCATGAGCAAGCAGCTGGTGCTGGGAATAATGATCAACATGTGCCAGGGTGGAGCTGGAGTCTATGCTGAGCCTCCAAGAGACTCCTTGAGAGAATATTTTTTTCCTTGAAAGAATGGGGTTGTCCATTAAATTAGGCTCCATCGAATGCTAATGTCGAGCTCTGCCTTGTGGATCAAATAGTGCCTCAGTGATTGTGCACAGCTGTGATGACGCTGCCCCTATGATACACAGCCCTCTCAGACCATTGTTCAATTCTGCTTGAAGTGATAATATTACTGATTACCAGTGAAGTGGTAATCAGTCATATCACCAAGCGTAGTTACATGCTGCTGCTGCTGCATTCACATTACCACAAATGGACACTATAAGATTATCAATTAATTAATTATTTAATAGATAAGACTGATACGACTCCTTGTCATTCCACCTCCTTTGTTAGTCTTTCTCTGTCTGTCTTGTCAAGAGCAGTAGGTGCTGAATGACAGGAGTGAAGTACACCCACATACTGTACGTGATTCAGGCCAATTAAGTACTGCAACTTGAGCTGAGCTTAGACAGTTCAACTTTGACTCAAAAACAATAAATGCAGTGTAAAGGTGTGACAGCAGACTGCATCTCCCAAAACCCAACAGCAATGTATTTGTAACTATAGGCTTGGCAGACGCCTTGGTTTCCAGTGGGCGGCTGGTTAGCTGGCAAGGCCAATACCAGACGGGGTGACAGGTGGAGCTGGGTGCCTACTGAGGTCTGTGGGCGAGGTTCTGATAGATGCTAAAGCCTGTTCCTCTGTGCCCAGCCTGCCAGTGGCATCACTGAGTCACTGGGAAGGAGGAGAATCACAGCAAGCAGAGACATATGGCATCTGCTCTCTGGTGATCACTCCTGTCCCTTCTCTTTTCTCTTCTTCATACGTTATGTTATTGACAGTTAATCCAGTTAAGCCACTAACAAGGGGTAGCCTAGGCTCTCTTCACGGAATCAACTGATATGCACTCATTAACGAGGAAAAACATAACCATCAAGCTCTGCAAATTCATAGCAAGGGAAACCCTGGAAACTGCATTATAAACAATAAACAATAAACCAACTAGACTATAAATCTCACAATCATTGTTGATGTCAAGCCCCCCCTTGTTTCTCTCTCTCTCTCTCTCCCCTGATTCTCTCTCTCTCTCTCTCTCTCTGGTACCCAGAATATCCATTATAAGTATTATTTCATATTTATCACACTCTCCCTCCTCTGCCTCCTACTCCACTGACTTCATATGACATCAGAGAGGACAGAAGGGTTCGCAAGCACGCAATCTTGCAATATTTGGCAACAGTGTTCAAATACATTTTTTTTAAATGTACCTTTTAGAGTCAATATTCATGACTCATTGTGATTCACATTTCATCATTTCCACATTTAAAATGCCCTTACTCTCTAGCATGCACAAGGTCAAAGAATGCACAAGTGAAGTCATATTCAGAATACAAATGAGTGGGTCAGTTTTGCAAATTCATATCCAATTACATGTTACTATTTTTTTCATGAACCAGCATACTACGCAAAAGTGTATTTATTTTATATGTTATACTCACACACACACACACACACACACACACACACACAGACACACACACACATTCTCCTATACTCAAACTCAAACTCAATTATACAGTCAAATATAGGTGGTAAAAGTCATACCATTACCAACATGAAATTCTTTCGACCTCACACAAAGGACTGACCAAATAGGAGCAAATTAAGTGCCGGACTGTGAGATAGAGAAGATGACAGTTCATAATAGATAGAGACAGATAACATAGTATGGATGAAAGGTGATGATATGATGAAATGCAGCGCTGGCTGAATCTATTTTCTTTTTCTATTAAGGAAAGAAGAACACAGACAGAGAAGTGTACTCAGAGAGAGGGAGATAGGAAGAGAGATTGTGGGAGTGTAGGTGGTGGATATAAGCATCACAGCTCAGTATTATGTTTAGCCATCTCTCTACCACATATGATGTCATAGCAGCAAATCAACCAATCAGGAATCTAAGACCTCTCTGCTTTCACTGGCCCCACCCTCCTCTTGGCTCCTTATACTCCACTCGGCTCAACTAGAAAATATACAACGTGCTGTCAGATGAGCAGAGCAGACACACTATCACCACAAACACAGCCACACAGAGAAGGAGTGCATGTGTGAGTCTTCTTTCCCTCGGGCATGGCATGACGCTAGTACTTACCTCCTCTCCCTCCTTCCTTCTCTTTACAAACTCTGTGTGCTTGTCTGTCTTCTTTTCCTCACACCTGCTAAATCCCTCTCTTATGAATCTCTTTTTCCTCCTAGGCAAATGCGTCCCGCTGACAAAGATAGTACAGGAAGGCACGGGCACCAGAAGAGGAATCGTCACCATAAGCAGAAGCAGCAGCAGCAACAGCAACAGTGGTCCTTAACTGTTCACCTCTCACCTGGCTCACAGCTCAGAGATGGGCTGTTCATCCGGCCGTCTGCCCTGTCAGCCTCCAGCCAGTGCACAGCTGCCCACACTGGACCCGGACTCCAACCTGTTCCATGATGGAAGAGCACCCCCCACCACCCCTAAAACTCCAGAGAACCTCTCCACATTGGACCGGCTGACGCAGGCAACAGGTGGCACAGAAAAGTCCTGGTACCGCTGTGTGTTTCCCTTTGGAGTCATCTCGCTGGTGATTGGCATGGCAGGCACAGGTGTCACCTTCACCTTCAACACCCTGCTTCAAACCAAAGTGGTGTCCCTGGTGTTGCTGGTAGTTGGCTTTGTCATGCTGCTAGTGGCAGCTGCCTGTTGGAGGGTCCATAGGGCAAAGAGGAAGGAGAAGAAGGAAGGAGTTTTCTTCAGTGCTGAGCAGAACACACTATAAAACACTCTCATGCCTACCTTGACTGACAGGAAACATTCATGGGTGCAGAGGAAAGAGACATTTCCTCCTCACATCATTTCGTAGGACGTTCTTCTTCTTGATCGAAGAAATTTCTAAAAGCAGCACTTAACAACTGGCTATGCTAGAGGCCCTTGGGGCATGGGGATCTAACCGCACTGTGTATGAACACGAA